>NC_053390.1:434464028-434818195 GCF_905171765.1 Bufo bufo | reverse complement strand
AGTCAATCACCTGACCTGAATCCGATTGAGCATGCCTTTCACTTGCTGAAGACAAAACTGAAGGGAAAATGCCCCAAGAACAAGCAGGAACTGAAGACAGTTGCAGTAGAGGCCTGGCAGAGCATCACCAGGGATGAAACCCAGCGTCTTGTGATGTCTATGCGTTCCAGACTTCAGGCTGTAATTGACTGCAAAGGATTTGCAACCAAGTATTAAAAAGTGAAAGTTTAATTTATGATTATTATTCTGTCCCATTACTTTTGGTTCCTTAACAAGTGGGAGGCACATATGCAAACTGTTGTAATTCCTACACCGTTCACCTGATTTGAATGTAAATACCCTCAAATTAAAGCTGACAGTCTGCAGTTAAAGCACATCTTTTTCGTTTCATTTCAAATCCATTGTGGTGGTGTATAGAGCCAAAAATGTTAGAATTGTGTCGATGTCCAAATATTTATAGACCTGACTGTACATGACAAAAAAGGCTTTAGAACATATAACTGCACCGCTGAACGGCAAATAAGCCCTTATTTTTTCCACTAATACACCCCAAAAAGGCTTTAGAACATATAACTGCACCGCTAAACAGAAAATACATTTTTTTTTACACTTATACACCCCAAAAAAGGCTGTCATTTTCTCACTCCACCACACAACGGCTAATAAGCCCTTTTTTTTTTTCACCAATACACCCCAAAAACGGCTTTAGAACATATAACTGCACCGCTGAACGGCAAATAAGCCCTTATTTTTTCCACTTATACACCCCAAAATAGGTGTCACGGCCTATGATGTGCGCTGTGACACTGTTGCTACACTTGCAGTTGCCTGCGGCAATGTGTTGCTGTGTGTGCATGCGGTGGCAGTGTCTCGGCCTTCTGGGTGATTGCCGTGACATGGTTGCCACGCATGTTGTTGCCTGCGGCAACGTGTAGCTTTCTATGCTTGTGTGTGCACTTCCCCTTTTAGTTGCTTCCTTCCCTTGTCTGGTGTTGGAAGGGTTAACTCCCTTCCTAGTGTTTTGTTAACACTGGGTTTATGTGTGTGTGGGTGTGGGTGTGGCTGCTTGGACTATTTAGCCTCTGCTGGATGCCTGAAGCTCCTTTTATAGTGTGCAATAATACCTCCCTATCCGTTCCCTACACTTCTAATGATCTTTCCCTGAACTTCTATTCAGCAAAATAAAAGTTTTCATGTTTTCCTAGAACTTTCCCTAACTCCTGCTAACGTCTCTCCCTGCACTAAGTACACTGGAAAATGGCAGAATCCAAGATGGCTGAGGCTATTTATAGGGCTGTGACATCACAGGGCTGGCTAGCTGCTGATTGGCTGCATGTATGGTATTGTGGGTGATTCCTCATTCCCTTTGTTCTTTGCTCCATGTCCTAACATGTGTAGCAGCCATTTTAGGAAAAAATACGATTCATTACCACGAAGCGTCAGGAAATTCGGATTCTGTGCAAATCGAATTTTTCCTGAAATTCGGATCGAATTGCACTTTGTCAACTTCGATTTGCTAATCTCTAATTATGGGTATCACCGCGGCCGTAAATGCCTGTACTGGCGTAATGGAAAAGGGTCAAAATGGCCAATTTGCGATTTTTTTTTTATTGCTTCTCTTACCCAAAAAAATGTATAAAATGTGATCAAAAAGTCACACACACTCCAAAATGGTATCAATAAAAACTACAGATTGTCCCGCAAAAAATGAGCCTCCACATAGCTCAGTAGATATAACTATAAAAAAGTTATAGGGGTCAGACTATGGTGATGTAAAAAAAATGACATTTATTTTTACACTATTTAGACATAAAAAATCTCTACATATGGGGTATCATTGTAATCGTACTGACCCAGAGAATGAAGGGCATGGGTCAGTTTTGCCACAAACGGAACACCGTGCGAACAAAACCCGTAAAACGGTAGAGGAATTGGATTTTTTTCCAATTCCACCCCATTTGGAATTTTTTTGAAAACAGAATATTTTTCCTAATAATGCAATTGGGAATATGGTAATTGTTGCACTACACAAAACAAATAACAAATTCACCCTTGGAAAGTCACTAAGGAGTGCTGCAGGATTCGGAAGTAGGTCGACTTCACACAGCAAACATGCACAAAAAAGGAATCTGCACTGCTCTCGAATGGATAGCAGACCATTCAGGTTTTTCTCTGTACATTTAGTATTGTCCAAATCTTTCACATGCAATGTCTCCCCCGGTGCTGCTAATCACCGCTCACTCGTTGTTATAGGCAACCTAACTTCTCAATATGCTCTACCTTTCTTTCCTTAGTGGAAAAACATGGAAAAATCATGCAAATAAGGCTACTCGGGTGGATCTGTCATGGATCTGCAAAAACGGATCCGTTACAATAATACAACCGCATGCATTCGTCATGCACGGATCAGTTTGTATTATCTGTAACATAGCCAAGACGGATCAGTCATGAACTTCATTGAAAGTCAATGGGAGACGGATACGTTTTCTATTGTGCCAGATTGTGTCAGAGAAAACGGATCCGTCCCCATTGACTTACATTGTGTGTCAGGACGGATCCGTTTGGCTCAGTTTCGTCAAGCAGACAGCAAAACACTGCAGGCAGCGTTTTGGTGTCCACCTCCAGAGCGGAATTGAGACGGAATGGAGGCAAACTGATGCATTCTGAGCGGATCCTTTTCCATTCAGAATGCATTAGGGCAAAACTGATCCATTTTGGACCGCTTGTGAGAGCCCATGACGGAGCTCACAAACGGAAAGCCAAAACGTGAGTGTGAAAGTAGCCTAATGAAGCACCAACACCACTCTTCTTTAAACAGGTTTAATATACTGCTAGAATCACATATAAAAACAGGCGTATTATTAAAGCTATTACTCAATAATGATCAGACCAACCTAGGTTTCACAAATGCTTCATCAGGGTCACCATATTGTTTGATACCTTACTCATTCTTAATATACAAGTCCCAACAATTCATCTACATTCGTCTATAAAATTCAAAATAAAAAATGTATTTCATTAGTTTAATTCCATATCAAATATACACATAATAAGGTCCACATATAGACATCATAAAATGTGAAAAATGACTAACGTCAAATTTACATGTTGAAATTTTTAAAGGGTTACAAAAACCGTGATACATTGCTTGTGGAAGATTTGGACAATACTAAAGTTAAAAAGAGCAACTTGAATGGTCTGTGCTGAACTATCCAACTGTTGTACTACACTGAGGCCAGAGATTGTCTTCAATGTTCATGGGACCCCAAAAAAGACGTCATTACTTCTAGTCCAGCAGTCTGTGACCCCCATGGATCAGATAACCATGGCCCATCCTGATGATATGCCATCACTTGTAAAGGATTGGACAACCTCTTTAATTTTTCATCTATGTCGGACAACCCTTTTAACAAAATGGTTACAGAACAGATGAATATTGGCTGACAACTCATTTGTCAAATATGTGAAATCACATACTCAGTCTACACTGAATATGATTGGTCTGAGCCCTACATTCCTATAGCTCAACATAATACGCTCTTTTAGACTTATTTTCTTCAAATTAAAAATTGTCATAAAGAGGCACATAGAGATACTAACACTAATATATATAATTTACCTAGATGCTCAAATGGGAATACATCATTAGTATATTGCTTTTCTATTTAATTTTACATTACTTGCGAATATACTGTATATGCAGTACCCCAGAGCAGAGAGTATCTGCAAATGGTTTGTTATTAATGTCATGTTAATGTATTGCAGTGTTATGTATAGTCAGCATAGCATGGTATGAGTAGGAAATCCTGGGTTAACAATCCCAGACAGGGCCGGACTGTGGATAAAAACCAGCCCTGGAAAAAGTTGCATACCAGCCCCACAGCATTGTGTCATTATTTACTTGTTTATAAAAGGGGAAAGCATTCATTTTAAAACACGTGTGTAAACACGAATATGAACTTTGCCCCACATTAGCTCTTTTGTAGAACCCCCATTGTTTATATTATCACAGTAGACCAGCTTTTCCCAACCAGGATGCCTCCAGCTGTTGCAAAACTACAACTCTCAGCATTCCCAGACAGCGTTTGGCTGTCAGGGCATGCTGGGAGATGTAGTTTTGCAACACCTGGAGGCATCCTGGTAGGGAAACACTACAGTAGACCATTATCCCATCCAATTGAGTCAGAACTAAGAATAATCAAAGAACTTTACTTTAAAGAATGGAAGACACAGTTTCAAACTCTTACTTTATATTAGTTACTCAACACACACAAAACCAGTAGTTGAGGAATAGTGCAAAAAAAAACTTGAGGGGGAAAAAGTGCAAATAAACCTTTTGAGGTAAAAAGTGCTAAATGTTATACTAAACAATAATTATATATTTTAACCGTTCCAATAACGTTTTTGACAAACAAAAGTGCAAATAAACCTTTTGAGGTAAAAAGTGCATAATGTTAAATCGTTTTGACGAAGATCCGGGACAGAACTAAAGAATTAGAAAACACAGTGGCTAACCTGGAGCAAGAAGTGAAAGCATTAAAAGCGGAGAATAATACAGTAAAAATAGATTATAATTATCTGGGGGAAAAAACTGTGGATTTAGAGGATCGCTCAAGAAGATGTAATGTCCGAATTATAGGTTTAACAGAATCCTCTGATGAAAAAAACCTAGCTGGAATAATACAATCCATAATTTTTGATAATTACGGGAAGGAACATTTTTCATCTTTGTTTCTAATTGAAAGGGCCCATCGAATACCCGGTGGCAAACCGATTCCTGGTCGGTGGCCAAGGACGGTAATAGTTAAGATGCTAGCCGCTGTTGATGGAGATATGATTTTGAGGCGAGCACAGGATTCTCCCCCGATTACGTATAATGGATGTAAACTTTCCTTTTTTCCCGATATTTCAAAAGAAGTTTAAGATAAGAGACGTACATTTTTGGATGTTAAAAAACGCCTTCAGAGCAAAGATATTAAGTATTCCTTTATATATCCGGCCAAGTTAAGGATTGTATTTAATGATAATGTCCTTTTTTTTGACTCTCCAGAAGTGGCCACTGATTGGCTAGATCGGAGAAATGTTTAAAATCTGCTTTCTTTCTTTCTTTTTGGAGGTCTGGTTGAGGGGGTGGGGGAGGGATGGTCCTAGTTAAGAGGTCTGTCACCTAGTGATAGAGCAAGGGGGAGATGGGTTTTTGGTTGGGGAGGTGGGGGGGGGGGGGGGGGGGTTCGGGCTGCGATGCGTCTCCCTTTTTATTTTTTATTTTTTTATAGAAATTGTGTTCTGTAATGTCTATCAGAATTCTTGCCTGGAATGTACGGGGCCTTGGGAATAGAAGAAAGAGACAAGCAGTTTTTGATGTGATGCGGATCCATCTCCCAGCAATAGTATGTTTGTTGGAAACGCATCTTACTGGGGAGACCTCCAGGATGGTCGGCAGGGGATGGGCTGCACACACGTATCACTCCACTTTCTCTAGTTATTCTAGGGGAGTTACCGTTTTTATACATAGAACGATTGATTTCGTGTGCGAGGCATCCTCTGTTGACCAACAAGGGAGATTTGTCTTCCTATACTGCAGGTTGATGGGGAAGACATGTATTTTGGCCTTTGTCTATATTCCACCTCCATTCTCTTTCTCAGTCCTCAACTCGTTGTTAATATTTATGGATAAATGGCCAGAGTGTCCAACACTGATTATTGGAGATTTCAATTGTCTTATCAATCCTGTGTTGGATAGGGTCTCTTCGGGTGTCAAGGAGGACACTCCTGTACAGAGGTCCCCCTTGGCACGGTTTTGTTCTGAGGCCAGATTTGAAGATGTTTGGGGACGTTTGATCCACGGGAAAAGGATTTTCTCATGCATCAGTAATTCAGGCAGATCCATGTCTAGAATAGACCTTGCCCTGATGAATAGAAAATATGTGAGATTTGTAAAACGAATGAAGTATGAGACAAGATCATTCTCAGACCATCTACCCCTACTCCTTGAACTTTGTCCGACCCATGAGAAACATATAGAGAGGCCCCCATTCAGATTAAACCCTTATTGGCTATCAGTAATAAAGAGACATGAGATAATACAAAAGAAAATTAACCGATTTTGGGACACTAATTATGGCTCAGCAAAAATCCAGGTGGTATGGAATTCCTTTAAGGCCTATATGAGGGGAATAATGGTCAGTAACATTGCGATCCTGAGAAAGGAGTATGGGAAAAAACAGAAAAACTTAGAAGAACTAGCATCCTCAGCTACACAATCCTTCTATACAAATAAGACAGAGGAAAATAGGGAAAATATGCAGAAGACTACACAAGCATATTCCAACTTTTTGTTGGACAAGGCCCAACAAAGTTTATTTTTTAAGGGGCAAAAAAAAATATTTTACAGAATCAGGGCGACCTGGGAAATTTCTATCTAGAGTGATTTCGAGACAGAAATCCAAAAAATATATAGACAATGTCTGACTGGCCAATGGTAGGATGGCTAGTGGACAAAGTTCTGTAGAGAAAGCGTTTTTGGATTATTTTTCAGACCTTTATAAAGCTGACTCTAAAGTTACAGATGAAATGATGGATTCTTATCTTGATGGCATTGTCTTTCCAACTATTACCATGGCTCAAAAGAAAGCACTTGTGGTAGATTTTTCGATTCAGGAACTTGATGGGGCAATTAAATTATGTTCAGGTAATTCCACCCCCGGTTCAGATGGACTCCCATATAAATTTTATAGTAAATGTAAGGAGATTATTTTTCCTAGACTTTTGGGGGTCTTTGCTGAATTGGTGGAGAATGGGAAACTGCCAGACTTAATGATGGAAGCTGTAATAACACTAGTTCCAAAAAAAGGCAAGGACCCCATAGATCTGGGATCGTATAGACCGATTTCACTGCTTAATGCAGATGTAAAGCTCCTCGCAAGGATTTTGGCCACAAGGCTCTCTAGGGTCATTTCCTCCATTGTCCATCCAGATCAGAATGGATTTATTCCAAACAAGGGCACTCATCATAATCTTCATCGGCTCTTTGCTAACATACAAGCCCCTGGGGGGGGCCACCCGCTCCATCCTGTCACTGGATGCCTCTAAGGCCTTTGACAGGGTGGAGTGGTGTTTCCTCTGGAGGGTTATGATCAGGATGGGTTTTGGGGAGAAATTTATAAATACCCTTAAATTACTGTATAGATTCCCTACGGCGAAACTGAGTCTTAATGGGATCCTGACTACTAGTTTTGATCTAAATAGAGGTACTCGCCAGGGTTGTCCACTATCACCATTGTTATTTGATATTTACATCGAGCCCCTAGCTCTGGCCATTAGGCAGGATGATCAAATTAAAGGATTTGGAACATTAGGAGTGGACGATCGTATTTCCTTATATGCGGATGATGTTCTTTTTTTTATAGACCACACGGAAATAGCTCTCCCAAGAATCATCCAAATGGTTAAACTATTTGGTGAGGTATCTGGTCTTCACATCAATTGGTCTAAGACCAGTTTGATGCCAATAGACCCGTTATCCCATAAGGAGGTCTTGATAACTTAGTTGGATGTTGTAGATACCCTTCAATACTTGGGCTTGACGATATCGCCCAGGGTTGAAAACTTTGTCCAACTTAATTTGATCCCATTAATAACAAAAATCAGAGCAAAAATAGGGATTTGGTTGAAACTTCCTCTATCTAGAGCTGATCGAGTTTCACTGGTCAAAATGGTGATTTTACCACAATTCCTCAGGAATACACCTATCTGGATAGAAGAATAATTAATGATTTAGCGTGGGGAAGAAAACAAGTTAGGCTAAAATTGGAATACCTATACAAACCATTGGAATATGGGGGTTTAAACCTCCCCTACTTCAAAGGTTATTTTATTGCCGCTCAGTTATTGATGTGTTATGAATGGAAAAATAGTGCACTTTTAAGGAGCCTAGTAGGGAGTTATTTACATAACAATATATTCACTCTCTTGGAATCTGGACTATTGTTTAGTCAACGGAGTTATAAAGAGACTACAAAATTAATTTCTAAAATCTGGGCTACTACTAGAATATGGTTGAGGGTAAAGGGTTCACTTATATTCACGCCTCTTTGGCATAACGCACATCTACAGATTCTAGATGGTATTGCAACGGATAAATTTTGGCAAAAGAATAGGATTCTCTACATTTCACAGGTAGTCAAGGATAGAGAGATTAAGTCGTTCACGGAGTTATCACATAATGTAGAAAACCTCTCTTGGTTTAGGTATTTGCAGCTGCAGTCGGCACTATCTAGTTTGGATGATAAATTAATACTGTATATACAGGGAGTGCAGAATTATTAGGCAAGTTGTATTTTTGAGGATTAATTTTATTATTGAACAACAACCATGTTCTCAATGAACCCAAAAAACTCATTAATATCAAAGCTGAATATTTTTGGAAGTAGTTTTTAGTTTGTTTTTAGTTTTAGCTATTTTAGGGGGATATCTGTGTGTGCAGGTGACTATTACTGTGCATAATTATTAGGCAACTTAACAAAAAACAAATATATACCCATTTCAATTATTTATTTTTACCAGTGAAACCAATATAACATCTCAACATTCACAAATATACATTTCTGACATTCAAAAACAAAACAAAAACAAATCAGTGACCAATATAGCCACCTTTCTTTGCAAGGACACTCAAAAGCCTGCCATCCATGGATTCTGTCAGTGTTTTGATCTGTTCACCATCAACATTGCGTGCAGCAGCAACCACAGCCTCCCAGACACTGTTCAGAGAGGTGTACTGTTTTCCCTCCTTGTAAATCTCACATTTGATGATGGACCACAGGTTCTCAATGGGGTTCAGATCAGGTGAACAAGGAGGCCATGTCATTAGATTTTCTTCTTTTATACCCTTTCTTGCCAGCCACGCTGTGGAGTACTTGGACGCGTGTGATGGAGCATTGTCCTGCATGAAAATCATGTTTTTCTTGAAGGATGCAGACTTCTTCCTGTACCACTGCTTGAAGAAGGTGTCTTCCAGAAACTGGCAGTAGGACTGGGAGTTGAGCTTGACTCCATCCTCAACCTGAAAAGGCCCCACAAGCTCATCTTTGATGATACCAGCCCAAACCAGTACTCCACCTCCACCTTGCTGGCGTCTGAGTCGGACTGGAGCTCTCTGCCCTTTACCAATCCAGCCACGGGCCCATCCATCTGGCCCATCAAGACTCACTCTCATTTCATCAGTCCATAAAACCTTAGAAAAATCAGTCTTGAGATATTTCTTGGCCCAGTCTTGACGTTTCAGCTTGTGTGTCTTGTTCAGTGGTGGTCGTCTTTGAGCCTTTCTTACCTTGGCCATGTCTCTGAGTATTGCACACCTTGTGCTTTTGGGCACTCCAGTGATGTTGCAGCTCTGAAATATGGCCAAACTGGTGGCAAGTGGCATCTTGGCAGCTGCACGCTTGACTTTTCTCAGTTCATGGGCAGTTATTTTGCGCCTTGGTTTTTCCACACGCTTCTTGCGACCCTGTTGACTATTTTGAATGAAACGCTTGATTGTTCGATGATCACGCTTCAGAAGCTTTGCAATTTTAAGAGTGCTGCATCCCTCTGCAAGATATCTCACTATTTTTGACTTTTCTGAGCCTGTCAAGTCCTTCTTTTGACCCATTTTGCCAAAGGAAAGGAAGTTGCCTAATAATTATGCACACCTGATATAGGGTGTTGATGTCATTAGACCACACCCCTTCTCATTACAGAGATGCACATCACCTAATATGCTTAATTGGTAGTAGGCTTTCGAGCCTATACAGCTTGGAGTAAGACAACATGCATAAAGAGGATGATGTGGTCAAAATACTCATTTGCCTAATAATTCTGCACTCCCTGTAGATAGTTCCTGTTTTTTAAATGATTGGACAGGGACGACACCCCTAAGAATTAAGATTTCAAATATATATATAAACTATTACTAAAGGCACGGTTTTGTGATACACAATCACCAGGACAAAGGGCCTGGGAGTTGGATTGTCCAAATATACAATTAGAAGGGTGGGGGAATATTTTTATTAATCTAGGTTCACTATCTCAAAATTTCAACCATGCTCTAGTGCAGTTTAGTATCTGTCACAGATTATATGTTACCCCTATATGGTTAAACAAATGTTGGCTAAGAGATACATCTAAGTGCCCTAGATGTGATACCTTAAGTGCGGATTACCTCCATATGATCTGGACTTGTCCAGAACTTAGAGAATATTGGAACAGCATTAATAACTTTCTTATTTACAAACTTAAAACACTAATCCCCTTTGAGCCACAATTGTTCTTGCTGAATGATCTCTCCACAATAAGCAGCCATAAATAACAAAAGATTCTCTTAGGGAGGATATTGTTGGTAGCTAGAATCTTGATCAGCCGGAGCTGGTTTGCTCGTCATACTCCAGAGCTAAACACCTGGATAAACTTAGTCAATAAGGTAGAAAATTATGAACAGATTCTCTATAGGCAGAGAGATATAGACGAGAAGTGGATTAAGATATGGGATGGCTGGAAGATCTGATCGACTGTAATGTTTTATATTAAATTCTCCTTTTTTTTTTCCCTTTCTTTTTTTCTCGTCCTGTCTCCTGCCCCTTTCTTCTCTGTTGAAGGCGGTCGGGAGGGGAGGGCTGGGGTGGGGGGGGGGGGGGGTTGGGTTGGGGGAAGAGGGAAAAGGAAAAAAGGTATTAACTATATTGAGTGTTTACTCAAATTCTTTCCTTGTGTATTCTTTTTATATACTAATAAAGATATTTAAAAAAAAAGTGCAAAATGTTATACTAAACAATAATTATATAGTTTATCAGTTCCAATAACATTTTTGACCAAAAAAAAGTGCAAATATGTTGCTGTTAATTCTTTAACAGTGCAAAATGTGCAAAAAACTTCCCATAGAAGTCATATTCAGTGATGGTCAGTTTGCAGTGTTCGTCAGCGAACACATGTGGGCTGCCATCTTTAGTAAGGTAGACTCACCCGATGCACAGGTAAGCCCTTACCTGTGCCTGTGCCGGGAGCTGGTCTGAAATCAAATGCAGTCACCGGGAGCAGGCAGTTCCGAGAACAGTCGCCGGGGGCCTTCATCAGGCAGGCAGACCGGCACAGGTAAGGGCTTACCTGTGCCTCGCCGGACAGGTGAGTCTACCTAACTATAGATGGCAGCCCGCATGGGTTCGCTGGCGAACACTGCGAACTGACCATCACTGGTCATAATAACGTCCCCATTTTAGAAAAGAACAAAACTTTTTTAAGATGTACCAGTATCATGATAAGCAACCCAACACTTTTCAGAAAGAAACATATAAACGTTACTCAAAAAACCAATCACACTCCTATTACGATCAGCCTCAGACAGTCTATACATGCTGGAATCGCTTAGATTTCCGCATGTACTGGCTGCCTGGGCATGATATAAGTGTTCGTGCTTTAAGCAATCACTTCTATCATGCTCAGGCAGCCAGTACATGCGGAAATCTAAGTGATTCCAGCATGTAGAGGGTTTTTACTAAATCTCTCAGTAAATAGGCATTTAGTATAAGCCCTGTATGCGCTGGAATCACTCAGATTCCAGCATCTAGAGATCAGTATTGCCAGGTATCTGGAAACTCGGTCATTAAAAACTGGCATTGGTACATCCCTATTAACTAGTCCATTGACATGCTTGTAGTGTTATGTAAGCAACATCCCTTGAAGCAAGCTACTTTTTGAAGCCAAAACATCAATGATGGTGTCATTGTTTAGTCCAACCAAGGCATCTTTTTCCACGAACATCAGCATAAAGGCCTCCAAATGTGGCTGGGAGAGGGAATTTCAAAGCCTGTTTAAGATAAACTTAAGTTTTGAAAACGACCTTTCACATGCTACTTGGGAGGAGGAAAGTGTCAGGGTCAATTTGTATGCATTGAAAAGTGAACAATACGCTAGACTGTATAAGTTGAAATGCAGTAACACATTGTAGCAGCAGGCTATACAGCTCTTACAAGTCTTGCACTTTCCACTTTTCTCACCAACAATTGAGTATAGTTGTTCCTCAGTTTCAGAGATAAGATGAGAATGGATGGCGTCTTCATCTTGACCTTCATTGTCGGCATCTGTGTACTCTTCATCAAGATACATTTTTAATCGGTGCCACTTTGATGCAAAATCAAGAAGCTCACTTTGCAGTTTCTCTTTAGTTGCCATAGAGTCAAATCTAATTACAAGGCTGCTCAGTCGTCCGAGTGCATTGTTGGGAAGGTGTGCTAAAATGTCTTCAAAATGCTTGGGATCCAAACATGCCAAATCTGCAAATAGCTGACCCTGTGTAGTAAATCGGCTCTGCAAACTATTAGTGTAGGCAACGTAGTTGCCGTATTTGTGGGAGGGGAGGCTCCCGCACTTACTACTTAAGGCGCCTCTGTGCCCTCCCCCCGGCAGCCGTCGTCTCGATTCCCGGCACTGCAGCGTGTGCCGCGTCACTTCCGGGTCACGTGGTGCATCAGCGTCCGACGGCCGCCGTCCTGCGTTCCACAGCGCTTCACCTCCGCACCCGATTCCTGCTCCCGGCAGGTATCCCGGCACAGGTAACGGTTGGGTACCCTCTGGCTTCATGCCCCCAGGCAGCGGAGGGTTCGGTAGCCGCGCGCTACTTCACAGCAGGCACTTTCATGATTCTCCGCCGCGTCACTTCCGGGTCACATGGCGCATCTGCGTCCGACGACCGCCGTCCCACAGTGCTCACCTCCACCTCCCGCTCCCGTCCGGCAGGTATCCCGGCCAGGCAACGGACGCGTGCCCCGCGTCCAGGCGGCGGAGGGTTCGCAGCGGGGCGTCACTTGCCTCCCCCGCCGGGCAGCCACGTAAGCCGGGCGCACGCGGCACAGTTAACCGTCAGCATCCCCCTAGCGGCCGTCCCGCCTACCTCCACGCACGTCCTGGTCCGCCGGAGCGTGGTGTCGGCACCCCTGTCACCAGTCACGTTCGCGGCTGCGGGCCCTAAACGTTTTAACTCCTTGCTTCCGGCATGCTGCGGGGTCCATCCACCCAGCGTGACAGCATCCACGCAGGGCGCACAGGGAATGGCATCGCCATATTCCGTATCCCATGCGTCCGTCATACCGTGTCGTCCACGGTCGCGATACCGCACCAGCCAGTACGCAATTCAAGGCACGCCCACGCAGCATACGGGCGGCACATACTGCATACACGTGCGGTGTTTTATGCTCCACAGGTTGTTCATTATTGCCAGTCGGTAGTTGGTACGGTCAATATCATTGATGCATTTTATCCCATAAATAGGTGTCATCTCAGGCTTCAAGGGCTCGCACGGTCAGAGTATCAAACTCCTACGAATCCTGGTGCAGGTAGATTTCAGTAACATAGTTAGGTCAGGCTTAGTTTTTGTAAGCTGACGTGGTGCTCTGTTTGTTCACAGCCAAGTAGTCATATACCTCGTCCATCAGGATCTGGTAAAGGGAAATTTATTTTATTTTCTCTCCTCCCTTTCTCTCTCCTCTCTTCCTCGCTCTCTTCTCACCAGGGGTTCCATTCCTCACCAGGGGGTTCATGTACAGCCATTATAAAAAAAAAAAAAAGGTAAATATATAACACAGGAAAATAAAAAATAAAAAAAAAATAAGGGGGTTCTCCCCACGTCCTCAGACTCACACGCAGTGTCGGCACGCTCAGCCGCGGCAGGTCTGTCACGTCCTCAGACTCACTCGCAGTCCCGCCACGCTCAGCCTCGGCAGGTCTGACACGGGCTCAGACTCTCACGCCAATTCCGTCACGTTTCAGCATTTGCCAGTTCTGTCACGTCTTCAGACTCAACGTAAGTCCTGTCACGTCCTCAGGCAAACTCATCAAGTCTGTCACGTCTTCAGACTCGGTCAAGTCCTGTCACGTCCTCAGGCACTCGCGTCAAGTCTGTCACGTCCTCAGACTCAGTCTAAGTCCTGACACGACTTCAGGCATACGCAACTCCGTTACGTCATCAGAGACGACGCAAGTCCTGTCACGTCTACAGGCGCCGGTATAGTCCCACCTCGGTACGGCTTACAGTCCGAGCCTACAGGTCTCCTGCCTCACACGCATCCACTTGAACCGACTCACACGCAGTTGTGGGCCTTCACGGTCATCAGCTGTCACGGCTGTACATGCCCCGTCTCGGGGTACACTAGGTGGCAGGGGGTGTCAGGGTACACAGGTGTTGCGCGTAATTTCCCTCAGGCACAGCTTGCACGATTAGTCTTTCTTCCCTAACTAGTTCACCAGGGTGCATGGTACGGGCAATCGTCACGTTTAGCTAGCCATCGTGTCATGCATTTCATATATTCTAGATGGAGCTGCCACACAACCAGGTTCCGACTGCATCCGCGTCATCCCAAGCCAGCGGGGACGTACAGTCAGAAAGAGGCGTGACCCCTTCCCTGAGGTCATGGACCATATCCAGAATTACCACAGAACTGTTACGCAGAGGGATTCCTTTCCCTGCATCTGCCAGGAAGGCCGAACTTTTCCGCTTACTACAGTCCGAACCAGGCTCGAGTCAAGAGATGTTTACGCCCAATACCATACAGACTTCTATTACCCAGTTACACGCGGCTATTGACAACATGGCGTCCTCCATGTCTGGCTTCCAAACCAGTCTAGAGGCAATTCAGAACAGGGCATCCACATCCAGCGCCGGCGCCCCAACACCCATGTCTCCGTCAGTTCCCCCCCCCCCCAACTTCCCTAATGTCGCACTTCATTCCGGCTAACGTTAGGCAGGATATTCTAGACGGTAAGGATGTCAATTTAGCCTGTCTGCTCATCACCACACACGAGGTACTCGATAATAAGACCATCACCTGCGGGGAGGTGTCAGTCATTCTCAAGTCACGGGACATCAGGCTAAACCGCAAACTCAGTATTACTGAGTTTGTGCTGGCGTTTAGCCTATACCGGGACGTCATCTGTTCCGTGTCGCCCAGTCGCCGCGAGGAATTAGACCTGTACCTTTACAAAGTAGTAGACTTAGGCCACAAATACGGTGGCACGGCCTTCTACGAGTATCACAGGTCTTTTTCCGCTAGGGCAGCAGCCTTACTCACACAGTTCCAGCACACCGTCGACTGGGCAGTGACTGACACTGAGCTTTTCTGCCGCCATTTTCCTGGCTTGAGAGCCCCCGCTTGTTCCACTTGCAGTGCACACTCCCACACCGCAGAGTGGTGCTCCTCCAGCAATCCTCCGTCAGGCAGCTCCCAGACTAGGCAGGCACCCGATAGCGTCATGCCCAAATCCGCCACAGGGGTCGATAAATTAGGCAGGCCCATTAAGTACTTAGGCAAATCGCAAATTTGCAACAACTTCAATTACACAGGGTGCTTCTACAGCCAATGCCGGTTGCTGCATTTATGCACCAACTGCTTCAGGGCCCACCCCAAGACAGCGTGCCCCCAGAAAGGCCTCCACCCGGCATGACTAGGCAGGGTGCATGTTGACACGCTAGCCACATTCCTGGCTGATCATCCAGACCAGCAGTGGGTCAGGTTCCTCTTAAACGGTTTCACCGTAGGTTTTCACACAGGCCAGATATCTCTACCACAGTCCACGTATGAATGCAGGAATTTGCTGTCTGCTGTCAGGAACCCCGGGGCAGTCAGCAGCCTCATTCAAGCAGAGTTGGCTAAGGGCTACCTGATAGGTCCTCTGCGCCAGCCCCCTTTCGATTGCTGGAGAGTTAGTCCGATAGGTATGGTTGTTGGCAAGTTCTCAAATAAAAAACGCCTGATTTATGACCTGTCAGCTCCACATTCTTCTGACGTGCCTAGCCTCAATGCTCTCATTCCCTCCGAGGAATTCGGCATGAAATACGCGTCCATAGACGAGGCTATTCAGGTCATACTGTCTTTAGGGCAGCACACGTGGCTGTCGAAAGCGGATATCACCGACGCTTTTAAACTGCTGCCCATTCTCCCCAACTATGGCAGTGGCATGGCGTTAGGTGGCACGGGCTTTATTATTTCGCTAACTGTCTCACTTTCGGCTCAAAATCAAGCCCTTGGTTGTTCGATCAGTTTGCCAGCAGTCTACACTGGATCCTTGAGCACACCTTCAGTGCCCATCACGTCATCCACTATCTAGACGACTTTCTGCTGATCGAACCTCCGTCTCGGCCTCCAGGTGATCTAGGAGTCTTGACCGAAGTGTTCAGCAAACTCGGTGTTCCAGTAGCGAATCATAAACTCGAGGGCCCACACACCAGTTTGACCTTTTTAGGTATCCAACTAGACACCGTCACGTTGCAAGCTAGTTTGCCTCCGGACAAGCTATGTAGAATCAGAGATAATATCCACAAGTTAGCTTGCGCAGGCATTTGTTCCAGGGTAAAGCTCCAAAGTCTGCTTGGCATGCTCAATTATGCCATGAGGATCATCCCGCAAGGCAGGACTTTCATCTCCAGACTCCTTAGCCTTCTTCCATCAACCACCGACCAAGATAGCCAGGTGAGACTAGATCAACAAGCTCTGGCCGATCTAGTCATGTGGGACCAGTTCCTTTCCAACTGGAACGGTATTTCATTGTTTACTCCCTCAGTGTCCAGCCACTCCCCCGTTCTCCACGCCGATGCTTCATCAGCTCTGGGCTTCGCCGCCATTTACGGCAACCACTGGATGGCCAGCGCTTGGCCACCCGAGGTTACTTCCATACCTGGGTTTTCTCAGTCATCCTCACTGTTCGAGATCTACCCCATTGTCGCTGCAGCACAGGCGTGGGGAGCTTACTGGCGCAAGAACACAGTGTTGATTCTGACCGATAACGAAGGTCTGGCAGCACTGATCAATAAGGGTAGGTCAGACTCCAGTGAAATTATGGCCTTTTTGAGACGGTTCATCTGGTTGGCTTTACAACATCAGTTTCATTTCGAATGTGCACATATTCCCGGCAAGGTAAACGTGGCTGCAGATGCTCTATCTAGAGGTAAACGGCAATTTTTCTTTCAGATTTCACCAGAGGCGGACCCCGTACCAACCCCTACACCATCGTACAGCCTGTTAGTCATGCCTTGAACACGCACCTGGTCACAGCTAGGCTCCTCATGCAGAGGTCATTGTCCGAGAATACGGCTAGGATGTACAAGACGGCATGGTCCCATTTTTCTAGGTTCCAGCTAAAGTGTCCACAACTGGGCATGGACGATATTACGTATTTACTTGCGTTTATAGCTTTTTGCCACTCAGACCTCAAACTAGCACACGGCACAATCAAGTCATACCTAGCCGGTATACAACATTGCTGGCACATCTCTTACCCAGATAGACCCTCGCTATTCTCCGCTCACCCTATTAAAACGATCCTCAAGGGGATCCAGAATTCAGCAGCAGTCAGCACAATTTCCAGAAGACCCTTCTCCGGGGACATGTTTAAGTCCTTAGCAGCCGTCCTAGATACCAACCCCTTCGGGTTAAGGACTAGCGCCCTAGTTAAAACCGCCCTGTATCTATGCTTCTACGGCTTCTTACGACCCGGGGAATTCACGTGCCCTATTTCCCGCAATACTTTCATTCAGAAACAACACTTACTACACTTAGGCTCCCACTACGTGCTCACACTTAATCACACCAAAACGACCAGACCTGGCGAGACCACCAAGGTTAAGTATTTTTCCACGGGTAACGCATGGTGCCCAGTAGCTGTATTTAACGAATGGTCGGTGGTGATCAAACATGACACACCTCACTCCCCTTTGTTGTCTTACGATTCCGGCCCACTCACTATCCAGACTTTCCTTAGGTTCGTCCGCGCATTGTTGCCGGGTCTGGGTGTGGATCCTTTGAGCATTACCGGCCATTCCTTCCGGATAGGCGCAGCGTCAGCCGCCTCTAAAAACAATGTACCGGGTCACATTATAAAGAGATTAGGGCGTTGGAAATCGTTATGCTACACTCGCTACATCCCCAACCCTAAACGCGAGATGTCTTTAGCTTTCCGGAATTTGTTACTGTGATATGTGTTAATACAGTACTTTGCTCACATTACTGTGTCATGTGTTTTTGGCCCCTTTAGGCCACCCATTACAGCAGTTCCGCCACGCCTCTACTGCTATGCTTAGGTCACGGGTGTTCTGATAGTCGATCCGAGTACAAGTGTAGGCAACGTAGTTGCCGTATTTGTGGGAGGGGAGGCTCCCGCACTTACTACTTAAGGCGCCTCTGTGCCCTCCCCCCGGCAGCCGTCGTCTCGATTCCCGGCACTGCAGCGTGTGCCCCTCCCACCCAACCCCTTTTTTCATCCTTCCATATAGGGTGGCCCCCTTTAGGCCACCCTTTACAGCAGTTCCGCCACGCCTCTACTGCTATGCTTAGGTCACGGGTGTTCTGATAGTCGATCCGAGTACAAATAATCTTGTCTATGGTCACATTGTACACCTCCACCCTGAACTGATCATCCGCCAACAAGATTGGTTCATCTACTGCAACCTCACCAGCCATTCTTTTCTTCTGTTGTATCCTTCGCAGTGGTGGAAAGTCTTCCTCAATCTCAACTTTGCAGTCAGTTGTATCCAACCTGTTGTTAGCCAAGACTTTCTTGCAGCATCTTTAATCATTTTGAAATCACGATCATGTTCTTTTAACATATCTGCGGTTTCTGTCACCATCCGGTATGCCTGCAGTACATCCATACCCTGTGTCTGCAGGTACAGGAATAGTGGAGTGGTATTTTTGAAAATTAATAAGTACAGCTGTGCTGTTACAACTATGTTGAATTTCTTAAGGGAGTCCAAGTAAGTTCCAGCCTTGTATCTTATGTCAGCATTAAACCAATCAGAATGTGATATCTCTGTCATGGTCTGGATCAAATCTACATACAAGGCTTGACTTGGATCATTAAATGAACCAAACACTTTTTTAAATACTGCATCTCTGGACCACCATCTTGTTTCTCATATCACAGAAAGCGATCAAAACCGTTTTTCATGACGCTTTTCCCTCCATACATTCATCCTGAGGTAGGATTCGCGGATAAAGACAGCACATGAATTTAACAAGCCAAACAATGATATTGCCTGAACAGATATCTTTGTGACATCCATCAACGCCAGATTTAGTACATGTGCATAGCACCACACATGAATCTGGCCAGGTGCTTTCTTACTCAGCCATGTGCTAAACCCATTGTACTAGCCCTGCATATTAGAAGCTCCATCTGTTGAGTTCCCAACACAGTTGGTGTAGAGGGAAGGAGTATTATGATAATATATGTATATATACCTTTTAATATATACATATATATTGGCCCTGTGTGGCCAGTATGGGCCCAAGTATGTATATAATATATATGTGTAGGTGGGCTTATTGCTGCCCATTCAGACCCCCAGTTTTATATGTATATCTATATATGTATATATATATGTTTATGGATGTGGCCCAAGCATCTCTACATATATAGATATATATAGTTATAATTTAACCAGAAGATCCCCCATGGATGCCCCCCCCGGAATGTGCCTGCAGGAGGGGGAGACCGACAACTGGACAATTATGTCCAGTTTCAGCCTCTTCAAAGGACAGAGGATCAATAAAGATCACTGTCAGCCCCAGGAGAGAGAGAGGGAGCAGGAAGAGGCGTCGCTGACCGAGTCATGGATTGGCTGAGTATCCCTGCCTCCTATACCTGTGTTAACCCCTACAGCAGTAACCCCTTCACTGCTGCTGCTTCTGCCCCACAGTCCCCTGTACCCCTGCAGCCCCAGCCTTCCCCATTAACCCCTGCTGCTGCACCATTAACCCCTGCTTCTGCCATCCACCAATCCCTAACCCCTGCCTGCTGCTGAATCCTTCCAGCATCAACCCCTCAGACCCTGTGTGCAGCCCCAGCATTAACCCCTGATAGCCCTGCAGTGTATTAACCCCTTCACTGCTGCTCTCCTGCTGAACCCCTCCATCCATGAACCCTTTCCTGGGTTACCCCTGCCTAGTTAACCCTTGACACTAACCTGTCTGTACCCATGGCTACATCCCTGGCCTGCAAGTATTAACCCTTGCAGTGCCACCATTTACCCTTTGTACCCCGTAGGTACAGTGAGTAGCCAGGCGGGTGGGTTGGTATTTATATGTGTGTGAGTGTAATGTATAGATAGTTTGTGGGGGGTGGAATGGGAATAGTGTAGTGTAGTTAGGTTTGTATTGTTTGTTATTGTAGTGCTATTACTATACTGTGGTGTGTGTGTCTATATGTACAGTATATATATATAGATATAGTGTAATAGACTATTTGTATTGATTAATAAATATTCTTTATTCATGACATACAGTGTATAGTGTTTTTAGTGACCGCCTGGAGTATAGTGGTAGTAAGCCGCACGTAGCGTAGTGCAAAGGAGTGCCCAGGCAACAGAGGGAGTTAGTTAGACAATTAGCTAGTTAACATAGTTAGTCATTTCCTTTTATAGGTATAAATAGGCGGAGTCATCACTAGACGACTTACGCCTATTAATGAATATTAATTATTGAGATTACCCTAAATTTCAATAATAATATTTTCCTTAACAGTTGGTAATATCAATATCCAAGAATTCCAATACATTGCTGATCATTTCACACAAAGTCTTCCCTGTAGTGGATGTGCAATTTACCACAGCGACCAGACGTTCATGGACCACATCTGTGACATATCAAATTATTATTGAACACTGGTCTGAGACATTTATGTCCTGTGTTGTATCCTGCTGTATTGAGAACATGCCAGCATCTTTGATCTTTTGGGCAATACCTTTTTTTAAAAGTGCTGAAATTACACTGATGATATTATCCACTGTAGTTTTTGAAATGAGTGTAACAAATCTGCCACGGCCTTTGCTACTCGTTGCACTTTCATGCTGCTTTTTACTTTTTTTGATGACTACATCAAGATGATTTTTTAGCAAGGGATCAAACTTGCTTAGGAGTAGCAAAATCTCTAAGAAATTTCCATGATCCAACTTTTCATCATCTAAGTATATGCTGCTTCAGTTGTTGCACGATAGCTTAGGCCTCTTTTCTAGTGTTGAGCGAACTTGTGTTTTAAGTTCGGCGTCTAAAGTTCGGGTTCGGGTTATCGAAGTATCCCGTTATGGATTCCGCTACCACGGACCATAACGGAATTTAGAATCCATAACGGGATACTTCGATAACCCGAACCCGAACTCGAACTTTAGACGCCGAACTTAAAACACAAGTTCGCTCAACACTACTCTTTTCCCAATCAGCTTCATGGTTTCAATCACTCTTTCAAGGATGGCACGTTTTTCGCTTTACTTCCTCTTTTCTGGCTGTTGTTTGTTTCTCAAAGAAACGACTGGATATGTCCATATTCTTTGATCTCATCAATAAAGATTCAGCACTATTATTGTGGAGGTTGCTTCTTTCGTGCTCTTCAATTCAATGCTTTTCATCTATGCAACCATCAATAAAAGCACTGCTGTCTATCTTTCTACTGAAAGAAAGACGTACCGTGCAGAAAAAAGCACCATATCCATGTGAATATGTCAACCAGTAACGCTTCTGTCCATCTCTCCTCTGATATAACTTTTTTGAGGTAAAAGGAAGTACATCTGGTTGACATGGATGAAACGATAAGAAGGTATCCACATTTTCTGATTTTGGTCTGATAAACCACATTTTGTCATCAACTGTGTCAGGCGCACTCTCCTAACTGACCACTACTTCTGGAATTTCTTCCCCTCCTAATGATTTTCTAGCAATTAATTCTTCAAGTTCTTCATCAGTTTCTAGCACAATAGCAGCTCCAATACAGTGGTGAATATATTCACCTTCATCAGTTAATATCTTGATTTACACTGCTTTGCATAGTTCTATGCATTGCTGTGCTACAGCTAGCATCACTGTCTTCATGTGGAGATGCAGGTAGATCTTGTTTTTTGCCACTATCTTAAACAAGCTACTAACTTTTTGAGATTGGCTTGCATCTTGTTCTAAAAGTTTTTTTTTTTTTTTTTAACGTTCTTTTTCTGCACCTCCTTTCTGTTTCCTTTTTCCTTCACCAAAAAAAGAGATACTTGCTAAAACAAAAGTGTGTATGAACTCAGCATCATGCTAGGGGATAGAAAAGCCTGACATTTCATTTACCAGGCTTCCGTACTGTTACAAACTTGATGTTGTGGCCTTTGACTCATAATTTGAATCAAAGGGCACAGCGTCAAGTCTGCAACATGACGGAAGTCTGGCAAATCAAATGTCAGGCTTCCCTGTCAGGCTGTAGTGCTAAGAGCTTATGTAGTAGAAGCCTGGTATTTGATTTACCAGGCTTCTGTCATGTATGGTACAGCTGTGCCCTATGCCCTCAGGGCACAACCTGTGCATATTTATTTTACAGAAGACTGGCAAATCAAATGCCAGGTTTCTACTCATACTGACTGCAGGTATGGCCAGGCTGACCCACAAGCATTTTATAGGCTTGCAGCTCGGCCGAGGAGTTTTTGGCTTTGAGTGGCCAAACACGGCTGATCCTAGGGTCATGCAAAATTATTTCTTGGGGCCCCCCTAGGTCGTGGCTATCTTTATTAACTTCACCCCTTTACAAATGTCTTTTCCATATATGACAATACATCACAAAACTACAACTCCTATCATGCCCTAAAAGAGAGTTGTAGTTTTGCAAAAGCCAGAGAGCCACAAGTTGAGGAATACTGATGTAGAGTATTACCAAGACTACAAAAAGTCACGAGTTACTAGTAGACATGCTTCAGTGTCTGATTAACCCCCCAACAGCACTAAAAGTGTTAACGTATGTTAAGGCAAATTTTTACACATATCACCATATATATCACAATTATACTGTTACTGATAAAATCCTGTATACTGAGACCAATGTTACCACTAATACCAGTATACAAGAGGAAATATTATCACCATACATATTACCATCATACTGTTACTGACCAAATCTGCAGCCGCTCCCGCCTGAACTAAAGGTACGCGCCGTCGGATGTGCCACTCACGCAGCAGCGCTGATGATGTGTGACATCACATCATACAGCACACTGTGCGGTCCTGTGCTGCCCCGACCTGATCTCTGTGATCAGCACAGCCGGCCGTGCGGCAGTCAGCTAGTAGCTACACCGGCCAAGGAGCCTCCTCGCTGTCGGCACGGCCAGCTGTGCGGCAGTCAGCTACACGCCTGCACCTGCCAAGGAGCCTCCTTGCTCTCGCCTGCGGCCGGCCGTGCGGCAGTCAGGGCTACCGGCCTAACGGGAATTTTCCCGGTAGGCCAGTCCGGCCGTGATCCCAGCCCAACCTTCGTAGGAGTCCAGAGAGAGTCCTCAGGCCCTAAAAAGCTACAGAGACTGACAGATCTCTGCAAGATCTACAGAAAGAGAAAGATAAAGGAGAGAACTGGAGAACTTAGAATCCAGGGATGGACTGGCAATAGATTCTACAGGGAAATTTTCCGGTGGGCGAGTGCCCAGGGGACTGCCCAAGCTCTCCTCTTGGCCACTGGCAGGATACATAATAATTTGTGACAGTATCGTATGCTGCACTGTGGTATTGCTGGCCCCACCTACTTCTGTTGGTCCTGCATACTTGTGTTCCCCCAGCTACAACATGAGACCACTTCTATTTATTTATTCCAGGGCCACTTTATGTTCCCAGTTCGGCCCTGTTAGAATCCACATGGCCAGGCACTGGAGTCAGTAAGGTAACCGGCATTGAGGGCAATACAGACTTTACTGCCGTGGAGTTGTATCATTCAGCCTGTACGCCACTGTGCACATTGCAGGCATAATTGTAAAAGCACTGTTGTCAGCCATAGAGTCTACTGAGAATGGAGAAACGAACTGCCTCTCTAAAAAATCCTCCTATGAACAGTAAGATGGATGTGCAAGGGGGGAAGGGGAGTTACACACAATCAGAGGGTGAGATAGCACTTGGGGTCCATTCACACGTCCGTAAAATGAGTCCACACCTATTCCGCAATTATCCGGAACGGGTGCGGACCCATTCATTCTCTATGGGGCAGGAATGGATGCGGACAGCACACAGTGTGCTGTCAGCATCCGCTATTCCGGGGCACGGCCCCAAACTTCCGGTCTGTGGCTCCGGAAAAAAATAGAACATGCCCTATTCTTGTCCGCAATTGCGGACAAGAATAGGCAGTTCTAACGGGGTTCCGGCCGGGTGTATACACTACGGACGTGTGAATGGACCCTTAGGCCCCTTTCACACAAGCAAGTTTTCAGCACGGGTGCAATGCGTGATGTGAACGCATAGCACCCGCACTGAATCCTGACCCATTCATTTCAATAGGTCTGTGTACATGAGCGTTTTTTTTCACGCATCATGAAAAACGCAGCATGGCCCCATAGAAATGCAGCCCTGGCCCCATAGAAGTGAAGCAAGTGCAAATGCAATGCGTTTTTTTCACTGATGGTTGCTAAGAGATGTTGTTTGTAAACCTTCCGTTTTTTATCACGCGCGTGAAAAACGCATCAAAACGCATTGTACCCGCATGGATGCGATGTAGAAGTGATGCGTGAAAAAAAACGCTCATGTACACAGACCCATTGAAATGAATGAGTCAGGATTCAGTGCGGGTGCAATGTGTTCAAGTCACGCATTGCACCCGCGCGGAAAACTCGCTCGTGTGAAAGGGGCCTAAATGTGATTTAACAGTGCTAAAGATTGTGAGGATACCCCTCAGAGGATGAGATCAGTATGGCCCCCAGTGCAAAACCCAGTCGGCCAAATGGTCAAGGCGGAACGGATTCTAAGGCCCCTTTCACACGAGCGAGTATTCCGCGCGGATGCGATGCGGGAGGTGAACGCATTGCACCCGCACTGAATACCGACCCATTCATTTCTATGGGGCTGTGCACGCGAGCGGTGATTTTCATGCATTACTTTTGCGTTGTGTGAAAATCGCAGCATGCTCCTCTTTGTGCTTTTTTCACGTAACACAGGCCCCATAGAAATGAATGGGGTTGCGTGAAAATCGCAAGCATCCGCAAGCAAGTGCGGATGCGGTGCGATTTTCACGCACGGTTGCTAGGAGACGATCGGGATGGAGACCCGATCATTATTATTTTCCCTTATAACATGGTTATAAGGGAAAATAATAGCATTCTGAATACAGAATGCATAGTAAAACATGATTCACCATGGTAAAAGATCATGTGACGTACCGTGTGATGACCGGAGTGACGTCATCCCAGGTCCTTGAACTATAGTTAATGCTCACCACAGGTCCTATACAGTAAAAGAGACAGACGGAGATACCTTTGATGACGTCACTCCGGTCATCACATGATCCATCACCATGGTAAAAGATCATGTGATGGATCATGTGATGACCGGAGTGACGTCATCAAAGGTCCTTGACCTGTAATGGACGCTTGAAGGGTTAACAAGAATTATCTGTATGATCTGTATGAAGGACAGGAGGTTGGGTGACATCATATTGAAGGGTGACTATATATACATTTACCTCCTCTCTGTATAAGGAAAAGTTTCTAGTCAGCGATATTATAACAAGAGTTGCTGTCTGTATAAGGGACTGCTATTATTGTAATGAGAGCTGCAGCTATTCTCGTATGTATGCATGGATTGTATATAAGACCCTGTACAACCAACAATAAATAGAACTGTTACTGACATCATACTGCTTGTGTCACTGACATGTTCTCCAGACGTCTGTCTTCGGGGACAAAGGATGAAATCACGGTGCATAGAGAGATAGAAAATATTCTTTCAGTTGGGGGATCGTCCGTGTATTAGAAAATACAGGAATTTGGTAAGTAACGGAACATTCCTGTCTAACGACTGGGGACATTCCGATACTTTCCATACAATTTTCTGTTGCTTCTATTTTGAATCCGCTTTAGACACTCTGAAAGATGTGGTAGCTATCTTTAGGAAAGATAGAATGAAACATAATGGTGTCTGTCTTTAGGGAAGATAGAATGAAAAATAATGGTGTCTGTCTTTAGGGAAGATAGACTGTAAATAGACTCCTGGCCAGGTCACACAGATAAAATCTTTGGGGAAGTATTTATTAGATATTTCCTTTGAGGGGAAGGATTTACTAGTGGAATTTTTTTGGGAAGAATTCATATAGTGTCTGCACCTTGATTTCTCTTGTCACCCCCTGTCTGTGGCTTCTTTTCTTTCGCTTTCTTATACTTTCTGTTATGTTATGATGTTATAAAGCATTAAGTACTTTTTATGCTGAAGGTAAGCAGCAATTGATACTGTGAAAAATGTACTAGCTTTATTGTGTGTGTCCTGGATGACCTTCTCACCCAGCAACTGGTGAACGCAAGTAACTATTTTAAGGGATTATACTAACAGACAGTTGAGCAGGAGGTTGTGCATAGACATAAGTCCTTCACGGTTCTGTATGGCCAGTTCTGGGGAAAATTTTGCTCTGCATCCATCTCAATTAAGTTATATGACATGGGTGCAAAGCAAGGAAAGGTCTCTCCACTCCGAATGTAGGAGAAACATGTAGGGATTATGTAGCCCGAGTCTGTGGGACTGATTATTCTTTAGTTCCTCCCTGGGTAGATAATATGCCAGGATGGACAGAGGCAATAAAGAGTATAAATTTGTTCCCTCGGGAAGGGGCTAATGACACCTTCCATATGGATATGGTGAGAAAGGTTATGTTTGGGTGACACTGAAGCTTACCCATATTATGGTCCAGACCTCCAGTGGGACATGCAGTATATGCAGTCAAGAAGGGAAAATTGCCTTACTTATGCACCATACTGGTATGATTGACCAAATAAATAAGGTTCACAAGCAGAAGGCAGGGAACCAGGAGGGATATATAGATATATATATAAAAAAGAAACATGAGTTAGAAAAAGAATTGAGTTCACTGCAGAAGCCCCCTCCTCCCTATTTAGGAAATATCCCACAGATATATCTGTCCCTTCTAAAAGTTGACTTAGATTAAAAAGTACTTTGAGGCTCAGGTATTATTAAATTGGCTCAAAAGGGAAGAAGATAGGAGGAGAAGAGCTGACACTCTAGAGTCCTTTCACAGTGCACACTTCTTCTTCAAAGCATCTGTTGGGTGATAGTTCAGACGCTGCCCACAGCACCCTGCCCCCCTCCTTCTCCTCACGTCCATTACATACACAAGGCTTCGAGTGACAGCAGTAAAGGGAGGGGGGGATGGCTCCTGAGCTAAAAATGCAGTTTCTGACAGTTTGGGATTGACCAGTTGTTGTCCTGGAGATACGAGAACATGTAGAATACAATTCACACATTTCTAACACTAGAGATGTCATATCTCCCATGCGCCTCAGATCACAAAAAAATGTTTTCCCAAACCTGAACATATACACATCATGATGAGGACAGTGACCTTGAGGAACAGTTCACTTTTATGACTGTAGGGGTCACCTTGTTAAAGGAACCTATTGAAGTAGATGTTATTTATAAGATTGTTATTTTACCCATAGCCCCTGTGGTTCCAAACGTGCCATCTCTGCTATCAGCTATTTCTGCCCATACAGAGTTTTTCTCTGTTATTAATTTGATGAATGCATTTTTTTCTGTCCTAGTTGACAAGGAGACACGGCCACTTTTTGCCTTCACATTTAAATTTCGCCAGTATACTTGGTGTAGAATGCCTCAGGGTTATGTAGACTCCCCAGTAGTCTACTCCATTGTCCTCCAAGTTACACTGCGCCCTTGGACTGCCCCTCATGGTTCTGTCCTTCTACAATATGTGGATGATCTCCTCATATGTATTTCTACTCGGGAGGCCTGCCAGGCAGACTGTGTTAGTTTACTACTGTGGTTGTGTGACAGCGGTCACAAAGTTTCTAGGAAGAAATTACAATGGTGTATGGAAAGTGTTGAGTATTTGGGCTTTGTTCTCAGTAAAGGTGAGAGGAGAATCAGCCATGCCAGAATTACCTCCGTACTGGGTCTGCCCCGCCCACAAACCAAGAAAGACATGTTGACCTTTCTTGGCATGATTGGTTACTGCCGCCAATGGATTGCTGATTGTTCCTACTATGATAATATTCTGAGACAATCCACTAATACTGAGATGCCTGACTCCATTGAATGGTCTGATGACATGTTACAAGCTTTTAGTCATTTGAAATGTGCAATAGTTTCAAGTCCTGGTTTGGGCCTACCCGACTATGGCGTGATGTTTCACTTATTTGCCAGGGACAATTGTAAAACCATGGCAGGAGTCCTGACGCAGGATCATGGAGGTAAATTCCGCCCTGTTGCTTTTTTCTCAAAAGTGGTTCCCGTACAGGTTCAGGGCATGCCTGCGTGTTTCCGGAGTTTGGCAGCCTGTGCTATGGTCGCTGAGATGGCCGCGCCTATCACCCTAGGTCATCCCACCACTCTGCATACCTCACACAATGTTCAGGTCCTATTGAGGAACATACATACGCAACATATGTCAGCACAAAGACTGAGTGGATGTGAAGTTTTGTTGCTCTCTAATCCTCAACTTCATATCACATACTCAGCAGCCACGTTCGGCCCAAGCAGCTGAACTGATCGCCCTCACTAGAGCTTGTTGTCTTTTTGAGGGGGAAGATGTAAATGTTTATACCGATTCCAAGTATGCCTTTGGGGTTGTACACAATCATGGGGTAATCTGGCAGAGGAGAGGCTTCATAGCTGCAGATGGGAGACAAATTTCACATTCCACCCTAGTACATGATCTCCTGGCCGCCATCCAATTACCGAGCAAAGTTGCTATTATCCATTGTAAGGCACATACTGGACTCCTAAAAAACACATATAGCTAAAGGGAATGCCCTAGCTGATCAGTCAGCAAAAGAGGCTTCTATTAGAACGGCAGCGACAGTTCAAATGCCCTCCCTAGTTCCAGTCATTACCCTTACTGACATTCTATTGCTCAGCCTCCAGGATTTGGCTACCAGTAGTGACAAAATAGAATGGCAGTAGGTAGGTGCAGTACAAGACCCTAATACGGGTCTTCTCTGCAAAGAGGGGAAGCCATGTATCCCAGTTGCAAGCGCCCCGATTTTAATTGCACAGTATCATGGTCTTAGCCATAGGGGAGCACAGGCAACCACTGACCTCATTCAGAGAGATTTTTTTATACTAGGTCTTAGATCAAAGGTACAATCCTATGTATTACGGTGTATTATATGAAGCAGAAATTAGGATGCAGCCTAATAAGAATACTGGTTATTCACCATTTGAGATCCTAATGGAAAGACCTTCCCCAACCCTTGGGGTCCAAAGGCCCCTGTGATAGAAAAAGGGGATCTAGAAGTAGTACAGGCAGAATATGTGAGGAAACTTGTAGAAATCTTAGATCAATGTGAACAAGATATTGCTCGTGCCTCTCCTTTCTCTCCACAGGAACCTACGCATCCTTTCCAACCAGGAGACGTGGTGACAGTCCAGCGCCTGGCAAAATGACGAACACAGACTGAGTTCCCGTTTGGACCACCCACCCGAGTGGTAGCAGTCACCAGAACAGAGATTCTCACAGAAGAGGCTCCAATCTGGATTCACGCTAGCAGAGTGAAAAGCGTCCCTTAGGCTTCTTCTCCGGTGACAGACAAAGATAAAGAGGGTGAAGCAGGTGTGAAATCCCTGAACAAAGAGGGGAACTCAGAAGAAGTTTCCCTGAAAAGTGCCTTGCCACAGGCTGAAGATGATGACCCCACAATATTCTGGGAGATTTGTTTGTCTGCTGATAATTATTAATCCCTTTGCTCCCGTCCCCTTTTATTCTGAACAGAATATTATAGACAGGATGGCAAATGCCCTAAATGTTAGTTCATTGTGCCTTAAAGACTTACAGAGCCCACGGGATCTTATACAAACATGTGTTATTGCTGTGCCTACACCCGATGAATCCCTCCTTGAAGTCTGGTCGAAGGCTAACAATACACAATCTTTTATTCCCTTGTATGACTTCTGTGGGGAGTGTCAGAAATTAGGAAATAGCAGGGATAATATTAGAATAACTACTATTAACGTGACTGCAGCAGAAACTTGTTTTACCTTTTCCCAGGATATGACTTTATATTGTGATAATAGAGACATAAAAAGTGGATTACCTAGGAATAGTGTATATGAGTATATTGACGACACCTGTAAAAAGAATAGTAGGCTTGCTAGCTCCCTGAATAATTCCATGAGTTGTAATAAGACCATTGTGACTCCCAGTTTTATCTATAATATAATGCTCCCTAAAGGATGGTTTTTGTCTTGTGGTAACAGCACCTACAATTACATTCCTGCTAATGTTATTGGAGGTCCCTGTGCGTTATCCAGGCTGACTTTGGCCCTTCCCAGTCAACCCCCTATCAGGAGAGCTCACAGATCGGTTACCAAGACTTTATCAGAAGACTGTGACTCTACTTTAACCCTTCTCAGCCGTACAGAATATACAAGTTTGGGAACCTCTATATTAGGAGTGCCTGGACTGGCTATATATAATACTCGTACTATAAATTCTATTGCATCGGTTTATCAGACATGCTTTTAGATATACAAGGCATAAGAGGAGCAGTGCTAGAAACTAGATTTACTGTAGAGTATTTGTTACTGAAACATAATATAGGATGTCAAGATTTTAAAGGAATGTGTTGCTTTAATTTATCTGATCATTCCAGATCAATCCAGTCCCATATTCAAGGGTTACATGAAATTGCTAATAATATCAGGAAAGATGTTGAGTCATCCTCTTGGTGGGACTGATTATTGAGCTGGCTGCCGGATTTGAGTTGGTTTAGAACATTATTGATCAGTAATTATAATTATAATTGCTTCCTTGATTGTCATATGTTGTTGCATCCAATGTATCCCTTCCCTCATACAGATGTTTTGTGGAATGTGTCCAAAACCCACAGACCCTGGACAATCATATGCTACTTACCTCTCTATGAGAGAGAAAAGATAAGTCATATTCATGACTTAAGAGGGGATTGAAGGGTTAACAAGAATTATCTGTATGATCTGTATGAAGGACAGGAGGTTGGGTGACATCATATTGAAGGGTGACTATATATACATTTATCTCCTCTCTGTATAAGGAAAAGTTTCTAGTCAGCGATATTATAACAAGAGTTGCTGTCTGTATAAGGGACTGCTATTATTGTAATGAGAGCTGCAGCTATTCTCGTATGTATGCATGGATTGTATATAAGACCCTGTACAACCAACAATAAATAGAACTGTTACTGACATCATACTGCTTGTGTCACTGACATGTTCTCCAGACGTCTGTCTTCGGGGACAAAGGATGAAATCACGGTGCATAGAGAGATAGAAAATATTCTTTCAACGCTCACCACAGGTTCTGTTCAGCAAAGGAGACAGAAGGAGATGCCGGGCTACGCGATCAAGTGGACTAAGGTGAGTTAAATTATTTTTTATTTTTTTTAACCCCTCCAGCGCTATTTTACTATGCATTCTGTATTCAGAATGCTATTATTTTCCCTTATAACCATGTTATAAGGGAAAATAATAATGATCAGGTCTCCATCCCGATCATCTCCTAGCAACCGTGTGTGAAAATTGCACCGCATCCGCACTTGCTTGCGGATGCTTGCGATTTTCACGCAACCCCATTCACTTCTATGGGCCCTGCGTTGCGTGAAAAACGCAGAATATAGAGCATGCTGCGATTTTCACGCAACGCACAAGTGATGCGTGAAAATCACTGCTCATGTGAACAGCCTCATAGAAATGAATGGGTCGGTATTCAGTGCGGGTGCAATGCGTTCACCTCATGCATTGCATCCGTGCGGAATATTCGCCCATGTGAAAGGGGCCTAAAGGTCGAGGGAAAGAAGATGAAAATGGAGGGAGTTACCCGCAATGCTAGGGAGGCTCGTCTCCATCGTGGCCATGCTATTCCCTTCCCCCCTGTCACCGGATGTTTTGATCCACCCGACAGGGAGATGTAGTGGCTGTTGTGCGGGGTTCAGGAGCGACGTGGGTGCCAGGGAGCGGGGTAAGTATAACCCATATGAGGTGCCCGGGCATTGCGGGAGGGGGGTCATTATAGGGATTGGATGACCCCTTTACTAACTCATGGTAAAACCAGATAAAGACCCCCAACTTGTGGACTCATACCGACCGATATTTTTGCTTAATACAGATAATAAATTGTTAGGAAAGGTCCTAGCAGCCAGGCCTAGGAAAGCAATTACATCTGTAGTCCACAAGGACCAGATAGGGTTTATGCCAGGTAAATCAACTCCTGATAACCCAGGGGAATGCCTGGTGGTTTCTATCGATGCCACAAAGGCATTCAATACAATGGAATGGTCATTTCTTTGGGCAACAATGGAAAAAATGGGTTTTGGGGCAGTATTTATTTCATGACTAAGACTGCTTTATGTGGGAGCCTCGGCAAGAGTATTAGATAATTGAAAGGTATATGAACCCTTTACAGTACATAGAGCGGCAAGGCAAGGATGTCCTGTACATACAATATATATGTGTGTATGTATGTACTGTATATGCTTGTATATACAGTATAAATATGTGCATAGATACTGTATATACTCTATACAATATATATTTGTGTATGTACTGTATATACTGTATACAGTATTATGTGTGTATGTATGGCACGTGTGGCATAAATGCTATGAATTTGCGTGTGGCAAATCCGCAGCCTTTTAAAGTTCCAGCATTATAGTTCAGTTTTCAGAAATCTCCAAATTTCCAAATTTTGGAAATCTCTTTTCACCTCAGTCAGCAGATAGGCTAGATGTACCCCTGGATAGGCCATCAATAGTTCAGTCATGGAGAACCCATTTAACTACATAGCTGTCCTTTTATTATAGTATACTATTGTAGAACAGTTTCATATATGCAGCACTCCAGAATAGCGTACTTGTAAATTGTTTCCTGTTATTTAAATGTAATTTAATGTTCTGATGTGTTGTATTACCCATATAGTTTTGTATGAATAAGTCAGGGTTAACAATCCTGATATTTGCACCAAGAAGGCCAATAGTCCTGAGATAGAAAGAAAGAACCAGGAAGGTCCAGAATCTGCATGGCCAAGCACTGGTCAGCCATTAAGATATTCACTGTTTAAAGCCGATAGAGACTTTACTGCAGTGAGAGGGACATTGCTAATACATCCTTCCTCACTTTGCCATGGCCAGCCATATTTTAATTCTGTACCCCTCAGCCTGGGAATTACAGACAAGTTTTGCAAGAACCTAATTGCCAGCCATACATTCTGTAGAGAGAAAGAGAGAAAGATATACACTCACCTAAAGAATTATTAGGAACACCATACTAATACGGTGTTGGACCCCCTTTTGCCTTCAGAACTGCCTTAATTCTACGTGGCATTGATTCAACAAGGTGCTGATAGCATTCTTTAGAAATGTTGGCCCATATTGATAGGATAGCATCTTGCAGTTGATGGAGATTTGAGGGATGCACATCCAGGGCACGAAGCTCCCATTCCACCACATCCCAAAGATGCTCTATTGGGTTGAGATCTGGTGACTGTGGGGGCCATTTTAGTACAATGAACTCATTGTCATGTTCAAGAAACCAATTTGAAATGATTCGAGCTTTGTGACATGGTGCATTATCCTGCTGGAAGTAGCCATCAGAGGATGGATACATGTTCTCATTCTGTTTACGCCAAATTCGGACTCTACCATTTGAATGTCTCAACAGAAATCGAGACTCATCAGACCAGGCAACATTTTTCCAGTCTTCAACAGTCCAATTTTGGTGAACTCGTGCAAATTGTAGCCTCTTTTTCCTATTTTTAGTGGAGATGAGTGGTACCCGGTGGGGTCTTCTGCTGTTGTAGCCCATCCGCCTCAAGGTTGTGTGTGTTGTGGCTTCACAAATGCTTTGCTGCATACCTCGGCTGTAACGAGTGGTTATTTCAGTCAACATTGCTCTTCTATCAGCTTGAATCAGTCGGCCCATTCTCCTCTGACCTCTAGCATCTACAAGGCATTTTTGCCCATAGGACTGCCGCATACTGGATGTTTTTCCCTTTTCACACCATTCTTTGTAAACCCTAGAAATGGTTGTGCGTGAAAATCCCAGTAACTGAGCAGATTGTAAAATACTCAGACTGGCCCGTCTGGCACCAACAACCATGCCACGCTCAAAATTGCTTAAATCACCTTTCTTTCCCATTCTGACATTCAGTTTGGAGTTCAGGAGATTGTCTTGACCAGGACCACACCCCTAAATGCATTGAAGCAACTGCCATGTGATTGGTTGACTAGATAATTGCATTAATGAGAAATAGAACAGGTGTTCCTAATAATTATTTAGGTGAGTGTAGGTATGAAGTACTACAAACCCCCATCCTTGCTCATATCCATATATCACTATCACTGTGAAGATTGCCACTGCGAATAACTGTTGCAGCCAAAGCCACTACCACTCCCATTTTCTGCTCCACTCCTCCGGGGCTTGCGGCATATACACCGTTAGAACAAATGTATAGGGACACCTACACATTACACCTACAGGAGATTTTATGACATCCCATTTTAAATCCATAGGCATTCATATGGAGTAGGCCTCCCTTTGCATCTAAAGCAGCTTCCACCCCTCTGTGAAGGCTTTCTACAAGATTTCAGTGTCTGTCTGTGGGAATTTATGCCCAATTCTGTCCATGTTGGACAAGAGGGAATCACTTGCAATCTGCATTCTAGTTCATCCTAAAGGTGTTTGTTGAGGTCAGGGCTCCATGTGGGCCAGTCAAGTTTTGCCACATCAAACTCACCCAACTATGTCTTCATGGACTTTACTTTGTGTACTGGGGCACAGTCATACTGGAAGATCAAAGAGCCTTCCCCAAACTGTTCCTACCTAGTTGGATAATATTCCCATAGCATTATTCTTCCTTTACCAAAATTTACCGCTGGCACAATTCAGGCAGGCAAATAATGGTCTCCTGGCATTCACCAAACCCAGACTTGTCCATCAGTTGGCCAGACAGAGAAATGTGATTACTCACTCCACAGAACATGTTTATACTTCTCCAGAGTCCAGTGGTGGATGGTTTTTGATCTGATGTTAATGCCAGAGGAGGTTTGGAGCTCTGCAGTTATTGAGTCAGCAGAGTTGGGGACCTTTATGCACTATGCTCTTCAGCACTCAGCGATCCTGTTCTGTAACTTTACATGGTCTGCCACTTTCTGGCAGTTGCTGTGGTTCCTAAATGCTTCCACTTTGCAATAATATTAGTCACAGTTGATCGTGGAATATCTAGGATGGAAGACATCTTTCAATGGTGACATCCTACTACAGTACAATGCTGGAATTCACTAAGGTCTTTAGAACAACCCATTCTTTCACAAATGTTTATAAAGGCAGGCTGCTTGGCTAGGTGTTGGATTTTATAGATTTGTGGCAATGGAGTGAATGAAACACCTGAATTCAATGATTAAGAGGTGTATCCTCATACTTTGTCCAATGTATGTGATAACTGCACCTTTATAAAGTGCTGCTCCATACCTAAACATACAGTGAGGAACAGAAATATTTGAACACCCTGCGATTTTGCAAGTTCTCCCACTTAGAAATCATGGAGGTGTCTGAAATTCACATTGTAGGTGCATTCCCACTCTGAGAGACAGAATAAAAAGGAAAAAAAATCTGGAAATCACATTGTATGATTTTTAAAGAATGTATTTGTCTTGCACTGCTGAACATAAGTATTTGAACACCTGAGAAACTGCAAGAATTCTGTCTCTCAAAGACCTGTTACTGTGCCTTTCAAAAGTCCACCTCTACTCCACTCTTTAATCTAACTTAGTAGCACCTGTCTGAGCTCTTTAAAGACCCCTGTCCACCCCACAGTCAGTCAGACGCCAACTACTACCATGGGCAAGACCAAAAAGCTGTCAAAAGACACCAGCGACAAAATTGTGGACCTCCGCAAAGCTGGAAAAGGCTACGGGGCAATTTCCAAGCAGCTTGGTGAAAATTGGACAACTGTTGGAGCAATTGTTAGAAAATGGAAGAGGCTAAAGATGACTGTCAATCTCCCTTGGACTGGGGCTCCATGCAAGATCTCACCTCGTGGGGTATCACGGATAATAAGAAAGGTGAGGAATCAGCCCAGAACTACAAGGGATGAGCTGGTCAATGACATGAAGAGAGCTGGGACCACAGTTTCAAAAGTCACTGTCGGTAGAACTCTACGCCGTCATGGTTTCAAATCATGCATTGCACGGAAGGTTCCCCTGCTCAAGTCATCACATGTCCAGGCCCGTCTGAAGTTTGCCAATGACCATCTGGATGATCCAGAGGAGGTATGGGAGAAAGTCATGTGGTCAGATAAGACAAAAGTAGAACTTTTTGGTCTAAACTTCACTCGTCGTGTTTGGAGGAAAAAGAAGGATGAGTTGCATCCCAAGAAAACCATCCCTACTGTGAAGCATGGAGGTGGTAACATCATGCTTTGGGGGTGATTTTCTGCAAAGGGGGCAGGACGACTGCACTGTATTAAGGAGAGGATGAATGGGGCCATTTATTGTGAGATTTTGAGCAACAACCTCCTTCCCTCAGTCAGAGCATTGAAGATGGGTCGTGGCTGGGTCTTCCAACATGACAACGACCTGAAGCACACAGCCAGGATAACCAAGGAGTGGCTCCGTATGAAGCATATCAAGGTTCTGGAGTGGCCTAGCCAGTCTCCAGACCTAAATCCAATAAAACATCTTTGGAGGGAGCTGAAACCCCGTGTTGCTCAGTGACAGCCCGAAACCTCACAGATCTAGAGGAGATCTGTGTGGAGGAGTGGGCCAAAATCCCTGTTGCAGTGTGTGCAAACCTGGTCAAGAACTACCGGAAACGTTTGACCTCTGTAATTGCAAACAAAGGTTTCTGTACCAAATATTAATACTGATTTTCTCAGGTGTTCAAATACTTATGTTCAGCAGTGCAAGACAAATAAATTCTTTAAAAATCATACAATGTGATAAAACATTTTTAATTTTTTTTATTTTGTCTCTCAGAGTGGGAATGCACCTACAATGTGAATTTCAGACCCCTCCATCATTTCAAAGTGGGAGAACTTGTAAAATCGCAGGGTGTTCAAATACTTCTGTTCCTAACTGTATGTAATATATTTTATTACCCTTTTTGATCGCCCCACGGTTGATCACCCCACGGTTGATCTTTAGTGTACATGAAGCTGAAGATCAACCATCTATAGAAGCAGGCATTGGATAGAGATTTTGATAGGAAGAGCATGAAAGCAGTAAGGTACGTCTGGGTGAATATTTCAACAGTAAAACAATCGAAAAGAGGAATTCAATATATTACATATGTTTAGGTATATGACAGCACTATATACAGTAAAGGTTGGAAAAACAAGTGCACTTACTCTGTATGGATTAATACAGTGCAGGCTGCTATGGTCCGCACCTGCTTCTCTGCCACTTCTTTCTACAAGTGGATGCCAGACCTGTGGTATTTCCAATCCATTAGTTACAAGAGTGTTATGTTCTTTCTTCACTACAGCTATATTTAAAAAAAATCATAGCTTGAGTTCTTTATTCATTGATACTTAAAGACAAAAGGACACAAGGACAATGTTATTATGTTCACTTGGGAATCATGAAGATTGGGAAGGAATATGTGAATACTTCTGAGATGCTCATCAATTAATCACAATGAGTAATTACTCTAATCATGGGGAAGGGGCAAGATTTTGAAATAAGCTATTTCAGATTAAGACGGCACAATGCTTACCATATAATCACAAGTTGGACAAAAAGCATTTGTTCCACAGGCATAAAATGTAGAATTACTGAGCTTCTAAAGTAAGAGGATGTAATTTCTGTATTCTGCCTACACAGTGGAAAAGAAAAATTACTTTTTGCGCTTTATTTCAAAACATCGGGCATTCATATACACGGAACATCATATGCTAAACATACAATATGTGATGGCTCCATATAGCTAAGAGAACATAATCGACATTACAATAACAAAAGGAACTCAGAAACTGATGTGGGCTTGCACTGATGAGTACCCCATACTGCCTAATTGCTTTATTGGAATTTAACTTTTTGTTGAAAAAAAATAAAACAATTACATTTACAACAGTGAGAAATAGGTACAAATAATATACATACAAGGAAAGCAAATACAAGCCAGTAACATTATTGAACAAGTATAGCTATCTATCTATTTATCTATTGCCATGACTTTATACACTTGGGTATATTATAGTATTTTTGGTATGATTTTTCTTTTTAACAAAACAAGTTTCCTGTTGCATCTTTGAGTAGTTAGTGTAACAGGTAGATTTGTTCCATTCAAACCCATGAGATAACTTGCCCATTCCAGAGGTTCTTTGAGAGTGTACATTTATCAGATATGCCTGTACTGAATTGTGAAATTTGTAAAACTGTGACATCACCTGTGACTAGTTCTGGGGTCTTTAGGAGGGCACATCAGGCAATGTCACTGACATTGATCATTATAATGTTATCACCCTTGTACTGGTGCGCTATATGAGGCAACTGCCTCATGACGTCCCACTATGGTAGGGGAAAATGAGCCTTTAGGAGCAACGGGGGCGTTGCTGTTACACCTAGAGGCTCTGCTCTCTCTGTAACTGCAGCACCCTCTGCACTTTCATTGACAGGGTAAGGCAGATGCAATGACATTTTCACTGCCTGGTCCTGTCAATTAAAGTGGAGTGGGAATGGCAGTTGCAGAAAGAACTGGGCCTCAAAGAGTAAGGGCAACACCCTTGTTGCTCCTACAGGCTCATTTTCATATACTAAAACTTCATTTTTTTCAAAAATGCGGGCACATACGAACATAGGACAAACACAGATGCCAACAGCTGCCAACCGGTCAGACAAATTTCATAGGTACAAATCTGACAGATGCCCTTTAAACACTTAGGCCTCATGCACACGGCCATTTGCCGGCCGTGGCCGTATTGCTTGAATGGGTCCGCAATCCGGAGTGCTTCTGTGGTGTTTCTGTCTGTGCCTCTGCACCGCAATAGAACATGTTCTATTTTTTTTATTGTGCGGATGGATCACGGACCATTCAAGTTGAATGGGTCTCGATTAGTGTTGGGCGCGAATATTCGAATCATGAATCTTAATCGCGAATATCGGCACTGAGAATTCGTGAATATTTAGAATATAATGATATATATTTGCATTTTCCAATATTCTAGCATTTTTTTTTCATTTGATCCCATGATCCCTCCCTGCTTCTTTCTTGTGGGCCAATGAGAAGGCTGCAATGTCTTTGTCTGAGCTTAGCAACATCCCTAGCAACCAATAGGAAAGTTGTCTACCCCTTACTATATAAGAACCTGCCCAGCAGCCATTTTCTACAGTTTTTTTTAAAGTTCTGAGAGAGACAGCAGTGTCATTGTTGTGCTCTGTGCTTTCCACTCATTACATTAGTTAGTTAGTTAGATAGCTCATATATATAATACAGATAGTTAGTGGTAGATAGTCAGTGTAGGTTAGATAGTGATATAGTGTAGCTGATAGGTTCTGCTGTCCATACATACATGCTACAGACATAGTGCTGTGATGTGACAACAATACATAGTGCACCAACCAGTAATATGTAGTCAGACCTGATAAAATGTGAAGTTTCACGTATTGCGCCAAAATATTCGCATCATTAGTGCCGATTAGCGCAATCGTGAATATATTGGAGCACTCTATCTGCATACAAAGCCATCTTTAATGTTCTGCCGTGCCAACCATTTTCTCCAGTCACAGAAAACTTCTAGCAGCTTGGAAAATGTAGCAAAGGTGACTCCGCCGGTATTGCGCGCGCATTACGTGAATATTACATTGCCGATTTTCGCAATCAACGTCATAGCCCCTATCCCAACCAATGGTTAGGGCATGAACTTTAGGGCTATGTAGCTTTATGTCCCCGGAAGAATTACAGCAGTATATGGACCCCGTCACCAGGCTATTTGGCTACTTAGGACGATTGAAAAGTAGACATTGACCTGAGCATTTTCTCAACTAACTGGTAAGACCTTTCCATTTTTATTGCTTGAGTCTGTCTGTAGTTTTATACGTCCATTTGTGTCATATTTTTGATACTTTTTCTCACCGTTTATTTGAGCACTGTGGGTTTAATCTTTTAATTATTACTAGTAAAAGCTATGTTTTAATGTACTCAGCTTATATATATTTAGCCTAGGTCTTTATTCTAAGGAGTTTTTGTGAGTAATTACTTCACCTTCAATGTGGAATATTATTTTTAGATGCAAGATGCGTCATGGGGCTCTGATTTTTCATTTGCAAACATTTACATGGGGACCTGGGAAAAGAGCTTCTTGTAGAGCCCAAATAATCTGTTTATGTCATCTGTAAAAGGGTTTGGTCATTTAACCACCTCAGCCCCCAGTGCTTAAACACCCTGAAAGACCAGGCCACTTTTTACACTTCTGCACTACACTACTTTCACCGTTTATTGCTCGGTCATGCAACTTACCACCCAAATGAATTTTACCTCCTTTTCTTCTCACTAATAGAGCTTTCATTTGGTGGTATTTCATTGCTGCTGACATTTTTACTTTTTTTGTTATTAATCGAAATTTAACGATTTTTTTGCAAAAAAATAACACCCCAAAACACATTCCTCAACTTCTCCTGAATACAGAGATACCAGATGTGTGACACTTTTTTGCAGCCTAGGTGGGCAAAGGGGCCCATATTCCAAAGAGCACATTTCGGATTTCACAGGTCATTTTTTACTGAATTTGATTTCAAACTCCTTACCACACATTTGGGCCCCTAGAATGCCAGGGCAGTATAACTACCCCACAAGTGACCCCATTTTGGAAAGAAGAGACCCCAAGGTATTCGCTGATGGGCATAGTGAGTTCATGGAAGTTTTTATTTTTTGTCACAAGTTAGTGGAATATGAGACTTTGTATGAAAAAAAAATCAAAAAAAAAAATCATCATTTTCCACTAACTTGTGACAAAAAATAAAAAATTCTAGGAACTCGCCATGCCCCTCACGGAATACCTTGGGGTGTCTTCTTTCCAAAATGGGGTCACTTGTGGGGTAGTTATACTGCCCTGGCATTCTAGGGGCCCAAATGTGTGGTAAGGAGTTTGAAATCAAATTCGGTAAAAAATGACCTGTGAAATCCGAAAGGTGCTCTTTGGAATATGGGCCCCTTTGCCCACCTAGGCTGCAAAAAAGTGTCACACATCTGGTATCTCCGTACTCAGGAGAAGGTGGGGAATGTGTTTTGGGGTGTCATTTTACATATACCCATGCTGGATGAGAGAAATATCTTGGCAAAAGACAACTTTTCCCATTTTTTTATACAAAGTTGGCATTTGACCAAGATATTTATCTCACCCAGCATGGGTATATGTAAAAAGACACCCCAAAACACATTCCTCAACTTCTCCTGAGTACGGAGATACCAGATGTGTGACACTTTTTTGCAGCCTAGGTGGGCAAAGGGGCCCATATTCCAAAGAGCACCTTTCGGATTTCACAGGTCATTTTTTACAGAATTTGATTTCAAACTCCTTACCACACATTTGGGCCCCTAGAATGCCAGGGCAGTATAACTACCCCACAAGTGACCCCATTTTGGAAAGAAGACACCCCAAGGTATTCCGTGAGGGGCATGGCGAGTTCCTAGAATTTTTTATTTTTTGTCACAAGTTAGTGGAAAATGATGATTTTTTTTTTATTTTTTTTTCTCATACAAAGTCTCATATTCCACTAACTTGTGACAAAAAATAAAAACTTCCATGAACTCACTATGCCCATCAGCGAATACCTTGGGGTCTCTTCTTTCCAAAATGGGGTCACTTGTGGGGTAGTTATACTGCCCTGGCATTCTAGGGGCCCAAATGTGTGGTAAGGAGCTTGAAATCAAATTCAGTAAAAAATGACCTGTGAAATCCGAAAGGTGCTCTTTGGAATATGGGCCCCTTTGCCCACCTAGGCTGCAAAAAAGTGTCACACACCTGGTATCTCTGTATTCAGGAGAAGTTGAGGAATGTGTTTTGGGGTGTCTTTTTACATATACCCATGCTGGGTGAGATAAATATCTTGGTCAAATGCCAACTTTGTATAAAAAAATGGGAAAAGTTGTCTTTTGCCAAGATATTTCTCTCACCCAGCATGGGTATATGTAAAATGACACCCCAAAACACATTCCCCACCTTCTCCTGAGTACGGAGATACCAGATGTGTGACACTTTTTTGCAGCCTAGGTGGGCAAAGGGGCCCATATTCCAAAGAGCACCTTTCGGATTTCACAGGTCATTTTTTACAGAATTTGCTTTCAAACTCCTTACCACACATTTGGGCCCCTAGAATGCCAGGGCAGTATAACTACCCCACAAGTGACCCCATTTTGGAAAGAAGAGACCCCAAGGTATTCGCTGATGGGCATAGTGAGTTCATGGAAGTTTTTATTTTTTGTCACAAGTTAGTGGAATATGAGACTTTGTATGAAAAAAATAAAAAAAAATAAAAAATCATCATTTTCCACTAACTTGTGACAAAAAATAAAAAATTCTAGGAACTTGCCATGCCCCTCACGGAATACCTTGGGGTGTCTTCTTTCCAAAATGGGGTCACTTGTGGGGTAGTTATACTGCCCTGGCATTTTCCAGGGGCCCTAATGTGTGGTAAGTAGGTAAATGACCTGTGAAATCCGAAAGGTGCTCTTTGGAATGTGGGCCCCTTTGCCCACCTAGGCTGCAAAAAAGTGTCACACATCTGGTATCTCCGTACTCGGGAGAAGGTTGGGAATGTGTTTTGTGGTGTCATTTTACATATACCCATGCTGAGTGAGAGAAATATCTTGGCAAAAGACAACTTTTCCCATTTTTTTTATACAAAGTTGGCATTTGACCAAGATATTTATCTCACCCAGCATGGGTATATGTAAAAAGACACCCCAAAACACATTCCTCAACTTCTCCTGAATACAGAGATACCAGATGTGTGACACTTTTTTGCAGCCTAGGTGGGCAAAGGTGCCCAAATTCCTTTTAGGAGGGCATTTTTAGACATTTGGATACCAGACTTCTTCTCACACTTTGGGGCCCCTAAAATGCCAGGGCAGTATAAATACCCCACATGTGACCCCATTTTGGAAAGAAGACACCCCAAGGTATTCAATGAGGGGCATGGCGAGTTCATAGAAAAGAACATTTTTTGGCACAAGTTAGCGGAAATTGATTTTTTTGATTTTGTTCTCACAAAGTCTCCCTTTCCGCTAACTTGGGACAAAAATTTCAATCTTTCATGGACTCAATATGCCCCTCAGCGAATACCTTGGGGTGTCTTCTTTCCAAAATGGGGTCATTTGTGGGGTGTTTGTACTGCCCTGGCATTTGAGGGTCTCCGCAATCATTACATGTATGCCCAGCATTAGGAGTTTCTGCTATTCTCCTTATATTGAGCATACAGGTAATGAGATTTTTTTTTTCCGTTCAGCCTCTGGGCTGAAAGAAAAAAATGAACGGCACAGATTTCTTCATTCGCATCGATCAATGTGGATGAAAAAATCTCTGCCAAAAAAAGAAAAAGGAGGGGAAAGGCGTCTGCCAGGACATAGGAGCTCCGCCCAACATCCATACCCACTTCAGCTCGTATGCCCTGGCAAACCCGATTTCTCCATTCACATCAATCGATGTGGATGAATAAATCATTGCCGGGATTTTTTTTTTTATATATACAAAGTGTTTGCCAAAGTATATGAACACCGCCACCTCCTCAGCTCATATGCCTCGGCAAACATATCTTTTACTGCAGAGGAGAAATCTCGTCTTGCAGCGCCGCATACACCGACTTGCGTGTAATCTGACAGCAGCGCAATGCTTCTGTCCGAATGCACATCAGTGCTGCAGCTAGTCGATCGGTTGGTCCTCCTGGAAGGTAAAAAAAACAAAACAAAAAAGAAAAAACCAGGCCGCAAAGCAATAACTTTATTAACTTTAGAACAGAACATATTAACTTTTTTTAAACTTTTTAAACTTTTTTACTTACCGGTAATTTTTTTTTTGTTTAGTTTTTTTTACCTTTATAGAACAAACCTCTCCTTCCCCATGGGACAATGTGCAAAGCGCAAATCGCCCAAAGATGTGGCGAAGTACGTAATGCACTTTATCCCAGGTGAAAGGAGAGGTTTGCAGCAGCTGTGAGTAAAAGGGCCCTAATAGCCCTGTGTGCCTGTCCTGTGAGATGCAATCCCTATGCTAGGTGTACCTGTGTGTGGTACTTCCGGAAACACTCACCTAAGCATAGGGCAGGGTGGTCAGGGCAGTCAGGACAGAAATAGCGGGTGTCACGCCTTATTCCACTCCTGCTACAGACACGACATTTTTTTCGGGGTGGCGGTTGGGTTGAGGTACCAGCAACGACACTGGGGAAATGTCGCTCGTGTAGACGGCTAACTACACTGGTGGATGGGGCCACGGAACCTCCTGGGTAAAGGAGGTTCGCGATGATCTCTTCCTGGAATTTGAGGAAGGATCCTGTTCTCCCAGCCTTACTGTAGAGAACAAAACTATTGTACAGCGCCAATTGAATTAAATATACAGACACCTTCTTATACCAGCGTCTGGTTCTGCGGGAAACTAAATAGGGAGCCAACATCTGGTCATTGAAGTCCACCCCTCCCATGAGCGCATTATAGTCGTGGACTGAGAGGGGCTTTTCAATGACACGGGTTGCCCTTTCAATTTGGATTGTCGTGTCTGCGTGAATGGAGGAGAGCATGTAAACGTCACGCTTGTCTCTCCATTTCACCGCGAGCAGTTCTTCGTTACACAAGGCAGCCCTCTCCCCCCTTGCAAGACGGGTGGTTACAAGCCGTTGGGGGAAGCCCACGCGACTAGTTCGCGCGGTGCCACAGGCGCAAATCCGTTCTAGAAACAAATGCCTAAAGAGGGCCACACTTGTGTAAAAATTGTCCACATAAAGATGGTACCCCTTGCCGAATAAGGGTGACACCAAGTCCCAGACTGTCTTCCCACTGCTCCCCAGGTAGTCAGGGCAACCGACCGGCTCCAGGGTCTGATCTTTTCCCTCATAGATCCGAAATTTGTGGGTATAGCCTGTGGCCCTTTCACAGAGCTTATACAATTTGACCCCATACCGGGCACGCTTGCTTGGGATGTATTGTTTGAAGCCAAGGCGCCCGGTAAAATGTATTAGGGACTCGTCTACGCAGATGTTTTGCTCAGGGGTATACAAATCTGCAAATTTCTGGTTGAAATGGTCTATGAGGGGCCGAATTTTGTGGAGCCGGTCAAAAGCTGGGTGGCCTCTGGGACGGGAGGTGGTGTTGTCGCTAAAATGCAGAAAACGCAGGATGGTCTCAAATCGTGTCCTGGACATAGCAGCAGAGAACATGGGCATGTGATGAATTGGGTTCGTGGACCAATATGACCGCAATTCATGTTTTTTTGTCAGGCCCATGTTGAGGAGAAGGCCCAGAAAAATTTTAAGTTCGGAAACTTGGACTGATTTCCACCGGAAAGGCTGGGCATAATAGCTTTCCGGGTTTGCGGTTATAAATTGTGTGGCATACTGGTTGGTCTCTGCCACGACTAAGTCCAAGAGCTCCGCAGTCAAGAACAGCTCAAAAAATCCCAGGGCCGAACCGATTTGAGCCGTCTCAACCCGAACTCCAGACTGGGCGGTGAAAGGGGGAACTACAGGTGCGGCTGAAGTTGGTGACTGCCAATCAGGGTTTGCCAGCACCTCAGGGACTCTAGGGGGTCTACGGGCCTGTCTGCGCGGTGGCTGCGACGGGGTAACTACTGCACGTGCCACCGTACCAGCTTCAACTGCCCTTCTGGTGCTCGCTACTTCACCATGTTGTACGGCAGTGCTGGTACTAGGTCCAGGAAGGGCTGCGCTGCTGGTGTATGCCTCACCACGTGATCCGGCAGCGACAGCCCCACTCTGCTGCTCTTGAAGCGGATCCTGCGTAACCTGTGGTCTAGCGACACGGGGCCGGGTACGCCTGGTGCTGCCAGGGACCTCCACCTCCTCGTCCGAACTTTGGGTCAGAGAGCCACTGCTTTCCACAGGTTCATATTCTGACCCGCTAGATTCGTCAGATGAGGGTTCCCACTCCTCATCCGACTGGGTCAGAATCCTGTAGGCCTCTTCAGAAGAATACCCCCTGTTTGACATTTTGGACTACTAAATTTAGGGGTATTCCCTGAGACTACCCAAGAAAAAAAGCAAACCTGTCTTACAAAGGGGAGGCTAGCGAAGTACCGGAGGCCGCTGCGGTTGATAAAAAATATCAAAACTGATTTTTTTATCGCCGCAGTGCGTGTAAAGTGAATGTGCAGTGATCAAAAAATAATAATTTTTTGTCACTGCGGTGGGGTGGGTGTGGGTGAACGCACGTGTGGGCGACCGATCAGGCCTGATCGGGCAAACACTGCGTTTTGGGTGGAGGGCGAACTAAAGTGACACTAATACTATTATAGATCTGACCGTGATCAGTTTTGATCACTTACAGATACTATAAAAGTAAAAATGCTGATTAGCGATACGCTAATCAGCGAATAAAAGTGACTGCGGTGCGGTGGGGTGGGCGCTAACTGACGCTAACTACCTAACCAAGGGGCCTAAACTATCCCTAAAACCTATCAGTCAATACCAGTGAAAAAAAAAAAGTGACAGTTTACACTGATCACTTTTTTTCCTTTCACTAGTGATTGACAGGGGCGATCAAAGGGGTGATCAAAGGGTTAATTGGGGTGCAGGGGGGTGATCTGGGGCTAAAGTGTAGTGTTTGGTGTACTCACAGTTTAGTCTGCTCCTGTGCTGGATCCAACCGACGAAAAGGACCAGCACAGGAGCAGAGAAGCCATATAACAGATCATATTTACTAATATGATCTGTTATCTGGCTTGTGATTCGATTTTTTAAAAATCAGCAACCTGCCAGCGACGATCATTGGCTGGCAGGTTGCTGATGCAATTCTCCTCGAACTTTTGCCGGCCCGCGATGCGCATGCGCGGGCCGGCTGAGACCGAAATCTCGCGTCTCGCGAGAGGACGCGCCGGCGCGTCCACTCGGAATGAAACAACCACCTCCAGGACGCGTCTGTGCGTACAGCGGTCCGGAGGTGGTTAATAGACAACTCGTTCATCTGGAGCAGTACAGCCATGGAATTTCAACTTTTAGTGCTGTACATTAATAATTAGAGATGAGCGAATTTCTCAAAAATTCAATTCGGCCGGTTTGCCGAATTTTCCGAAAAGATTTGCTTCGATCCGAATTTATTCGCGGCGATTCACGTTAAAAACGGCTATTTCCGGGCTGCAGAGAGCCTTTATAGGGGTGTAAAACACTGTGCCTTGCAGTAACACGCATAGGGAGTCTGCTGTGGTAGTGAAATAATGCTGTGAGTCAGTATGACACGCAGATGACAGGCGTCGCTCTTAGAATCACTGCACACTTCACTTATTTGGGCGGTCACGGGGCCAAAATAACTCGAGTATGAACTCAGCCTTACAGGTCGATGTTAGCGTCAAGAAGAAGCGCACTCCTTTTACACCGTCACCTCAGCTGGATGTAAACACATAGATGTAAACAGAACCTGTTCTATTAAACGCTTATACAAGTAGAGCCCCCCGACAGAGTGGAGAGGGTGTCAGCAGTAAGTTTGTGTTGACGTCACTGATTAATTTGCCCTTCCTCTGATCCATCAGAACAATAACCCCCAAAAAACGGATCCTGTCTGTGGAGCATACACCTTCGCTCGGTCAGCATTTGCTCAATAATCCATCAGTATTGCTAATGCCCAAAAAAAACAGGAGTGGATCTAAAACAGAAATGACATGTGATTGGAATATTTGCATGTCTTCTGTGTTTTGTACCCACTCCTGCTTTTGGCTACCAAATCATAAGCCAATTCTGATGGGACCATACAGGCCTTACTGCTGCTACACAGACAGGATCAGTTGTGCATCTAATTTTTCCTTCCTTCTGACAGATCAGAAGGTCAAATAAATGATGATGTCAGCCAGGCCGAAAGGCAAAATAGTGGCCCAGTCATGAAGTGGGGAGGGTGGGAACAGCATGAGGAGACCATACAGTGGCCCAATGACAGGGTCTGGAGGTTGCGGCAGCATCAGGAGGCCACATAGTGGCACGATGACAAAGTCTGGAGGTGGTGGCAGCATGAGGAGACCACAGAGTGGCACAATGACAGTGTGGTGGTGGCGGAAGCATCAGGAGGCAACAGAGTGGCACAATGACAGAGTCTGAAGGTGGCGGCAGTGTAGTAGCAGCATCAGGAGAAGGCCACCGTGTGGCACAATAACAGAGTCTGGAGTTTGCAGCAATATGAGGAGGCCAACAAGTGGCACAATGACAGAGTGTGGAGGTGGCAGCAGTATGAGTAAGCCACCGAGTGGCACAATGACAGAGTCTGGAGGTGGCGGCAGCAGCAGTAGCAGCATCAGGAGAAGGCCAACGAGTGGCACAATGACAGAGTGTGGAGGTGGAAGCAGCATGAGGAAATCACAGAGGGGCACAATGACAGAGTCTGGAGTTGGCAGCAGTATGAGGAGGCCACCGAGTGGCACAATGACCGAGTGTGAAGGTGGCAGCAGCATTAGGAAGTCACAGAGTGGCACAATGACAGAGTGTGGAGGTGGCAGCAGTATGAGGAGGCCATCGATTGGCACAATGACCGAGTGTGGAGGTGGCAGCAGCAGCAGTAGCAGCATCAGGAGAAGGCCACTGAGTGGCACAATGACAGAGTGTAGAGGTGGAAGCAGTATGAGGAGGCTACCGAGTGGCACAATGACAGAGTCTGCAGGTGGAAGCAGCATGAGGAGGCCACAGAGTGGCACAATGACAGAGTCTGGAGGTGGCAGCATCAGGAGGAGGCCACAGAGTGGCAAAATGAGTGGCACAATGACAGAGTCTGGAGGTGGTGGCAGCATGAGGAGGCCACAGAGTGGTATAATGACAGTCTGGAGGTAGCAGCAGCATGAGGAGGCCACAGAGTGGCACAATGACAGAGTGTGGATGTGACGGCAGCAGCAGCATCAGGAGGAGGCCAAAAAGTGGCAAAATGACAGAGTGGGGAGGTGGCAGCAGTATAAGGAAGCCACCGAGTGGCACAATGAAAGAGTCTGGAGGTCGCAGCAGCAGTAGTAGCAGCATCAGGAGAAGGCCACCGAGTGGCACAATGAAAGAGTCTGGAGGTGGCGGCAGCAGCAGTATTAGGAGAAGGCCACCAAGTGTCACAATGAAAGAGTTGGAGGTGGCACTGGCAGCAGCATCAGGAGGAGGCCACAGGGTGGCACAATGACTGAGTATGGAGGTGGTGGCAGCATCAGGAGGCGACAGAGTGGCAAGGTGACATAGTGTGGAGGTGGCTGCAGCATCAGGAGGCAACAGAGTGGCAAGGTGACATAGTGTGGAGGTGGCAGCAGCATGAGGAGGCCACAGCATTGAGGAGGCCACAGAGTGGCACGACGACGAGAGATCGTGGAGGTGGCAGCAGCATGAGGAGGCCACAGAGTGGCCGCTCCGTCTATTCATTTATAGGAAATATGGGACAGACAGAAGGTTACATTTTCTCAACTTTATAAAGTGTTGCTTAAAACACGATTTAATAATACACGTTCTCCGGCACAAAAGGCTTGGCAAATTGATTGTCCGTGAATTTCCCTCGAAGATTGGGATAATATATTGGCGAATTTAAGTTTACTTTCTTATAACTTTAATCAAGTTTTGGTTTAATTTAATATTCAATATTTAAGAAATTTAATAATAAAAATTAAGTGTTGCCTAAGACAGGAGTGAATCCGCCAGTCTTCAGTTTATTTGACTACATGGTTACGATGGAGAAAGCATTCCAAAAAACAATTTCTCTCCACCTGCAGACGAATCCTGTCAATACTGATGCAAGTGCGGTATCGGCTGCTCATCAACCCAGATACTTCTGGGGGAACCTGCCGGGCATGAACAGGCCTTTAGTAGCTACAGACAATGAAAAGACAAAACTTGAAGATAGCTTTGAGCCCGGAAGAGTCACGAAGTTCCTCAAGATACGTCACTAAAGATTTTACCGCATATAACCGCAGCGCTGACTACTGAATCAATTTGTTTTTGCTACTGAAATACGTCACTAAAGGCTTGGGACTCTTCACCTCGGCTCGCCACAAGCCATCAGTTCTAAAGGTGCAGAGTCTACCACTTGGAAAGGGAGGGACTGAAGCACCAGCAACTTGGACAGCAGCACATTCAGCTTCTGCGCCGTTGGATGCGTGCACGCATACTGTTGTCTCTTGGCAATTGCTTCGGTGATTGATTGTTGACGGAATGACTGATGAGGAGTAGGAGGAGCAGGAGCATCAGGATCAGCAGACGATGGGACAGACAGCTCCCTTCGCCTGTGGTGGAGCCTTGACTGCCTGAAATCGGGTGCGGCGTGCCACTGGGTGATGCAGCAGTTGCTGCGGCAGGCTGGACCACCACATCGGAGCCACGGTTCTCCCAGGCCACTTTATGGTGACGCTGCACATGTTGATGCAAGCCTGTGGTGCCAACATTGGCACACTGGCCACGCTTCACCTCCTGCCCACAGATTCTATATATGGCCATGTTCACCTCTTCCGGAGGCTGTACAAAAAACTGCCACACCGCAGAGTAGGTGATTTTACCGACAACACTACGCACTGAATGACTGCTACTGCCGCTGCTTCTGTGAACCCGTGGACCCCTCCTTAACCCCTTAATGACTTAGGACGTACCGGTACGCCCTATTTCCCGAGTCATTAAGGACTCAGGACGTACCGGTACGTCCTAACTTTAAATCGCGACAGCGGCGGGAGTTAATCGCAACAGGATGTCTGCTGAAATCATTCAGCGGGCATCCTGTCACAACGCCGGGGGGGGGGTCCCGTGTCGGCGATCGCCGCAAACTGCAGGTCAATTCAGACCTGCGGTTTGCGGCTTTTACCTTATCCGGCGGGCAGCGGGCGGCGGTGCCATCGGGTCCCCATGCGGCTGTAGAGGGGACCCGATGGCATGGAAAGCAGCGCGATTTCTAACGAAGGCATCGCACTGCCTTCCGGTGACGAGCCTGTGAGATCCAGCCCCCTGGATCTCACAGGCCGGAAGCTGTATGAGTAAAACACACAGTATTACTCATACAGCGAATGCATTCCAATACAGAAGTATTGGAATGCATTGTAAAAGGGATTAGACCCCGAAAAGTTGAAGTCCCAAATTGGGACAAAAAATAAAGTTAAAAAAAAGTTGAAAAAATAAAGTTTTCCCCCCAAAAATTAAAAGTTTCAAGTAAAAATAAACAAAAGCGTAATTTTCCCCAAATAAAGTAAAAAAAAAAAAGGTAAAAAATAGGAAAAAAAAAGTATACATATTAGGTATCACCGCGTCCGTATCGACCAGCTCTATAAACATATCACATGACCCAACCCCTCAGATGAACACCGTAAAAAATAAAAAATAAAAACTGTGCTAAATAAACAAATCACAAAAAGTACAACAGCAAGCGTTCAAAAAGGCGTTTGCCCACCAAAATAGTACCAATCTAACTGTCACCTCATCCCGCAAAAAATGAGCCCCTACCTGAGACAATCGCCCCAAAACAAAAAAAAACTATGGCTCAGAATATGGGGACACTAAAACATCATTTTTTTTGTTTCAAAAATGATATTATTGTGTAAAAATTACATAAATAAAAAAAAGTATACATATTACGTATTGCCGAGTCCGTATCGACCGGCTCTATAAAAATATCTCATGACCTAACCCCTCAGATAAACACCGTAAAAAATAAAAAATAAAAACTGTGCTAAATAAACCATTTTTTGTCACCTTACATCACAAAAAGTGTAATAGCAAGCGATCAAAAAGTCATATGCACCCCAAAATAGTGCCAATCAAACCGTAATCTCATCCCGCAAAAATGAGACCCTACCTAAGATAATCGCCCAAAAACTAAAAAAACTATGGCTCTCAGAATATGGAGACACTAAAACATGATTTTAATTTTTGTTTCAAAAATGATATTATTGTGTAAAACTTACATAAATAAAAAAAGGTATACATATTAGGTATCGCAGTGTCCGTAATAACTTGCTCTATAAAATATCACATGACCTAACCCTTCAGGTGAATACCGTAAAAAAAATAAAAATAAAAACGGTGTAAAAAAAGCCATTTTTTGTCACCTTACATCACAAAAAGTGTAATAGCAAGCGATCAAAAAGTCACACACACCCCAAAATTGTGCCAATAAAACCGTCATCTCATCCCGCAAAAAGGATACCCTACCCAAGGTAATCGCCCAAAAACTGAAAGAATTATGGCTCTCAGACTATGGAAACACTAAAACATGATTTTTTTTGTTTAAAAAAAGAAATCATTGTGTAAAACTTACATAAATTTAAAAAAGTATACATATTAGGTATCGCCGCATCCGTGACAACCTGGTCTATAAAAATATCACATGATCTAACCTGTCAGATGAATGTTGGAAATAACAAAAAATAAAAACGGTGCCAAAACAGCTATTTCTTGTTATCTTGCCTCACAAAAAGTGTAATATAGAGCAACCAAAAATCATATGTACCCTAAACTAGTACCAACAAAACTGCAACCCTATCCCGTAGTTTCTAAAATGGGGTCACTTTTTTGGAGTTTCTACTCTAGGGGTGCATCAGGGGTGCTTCAAATGGGACATGTTGTCAAAAAAAAACAGTCCAGCAAAATCTGCCTTCCAAAAACCGTATGGCATTCCTTTCCTTCAGCGCCCTGCTGCGTGCCCGTACAGCGGTTTATGACCACATATGGGGTGTTTCTGTAAACTACAGAATCAGGGCCTTAAATATTGAGTTTTGTTTGGCTGTTAACCCTTGCTTTGTTACTGGGAAAAATGGATTAAAATGGAAAATTTGCCCAAAAATTTAAATTCTGAAATTTCATCACCATTTGCCAATAACTCTTGTGGAACACCTAAAGGGTTAACGACGTTTGTAAAATCTGTTTTGAATACCTTGAGGGGTGTAGTTTCTTAGATGGGGTCACTTTTATGGAGTTTCTACTCTAGGGGTGCATCAGGGGTGCTTCAAATGGGACATGGTGTCAAAAAAAACTGTCCAGCAAAACCTGCCTTCCAAAAACCGCATGGCATTCCTTTCTTCTGCGCCCTGCCGTGTGCCCGTACAGCGGTTTACGACCACATATGGGGTGTTTCTGTAAACTACAGAATCTGGGCCATAAATATTGAGTTTGGTTTGGCTGTTAACCCTTTCTTTGTAACTGGAAAAAAATTATTAAAATGGAAAATCTGCCAAAAAATTGACATTTTGAAATTGTATCTCTATTTTCCATTAATTTTTGTGGAACACCTAAAGGGTTAACGACTTTTTTAACATCAGTTTTTAATACCTTGAGGGGTGTAGTTTCTAGAATGGGGTCATTTTTGGGTGGTTTCTATTATGTAAGCCTCGCAAAGTGACTTCAGACCTGAACTGGTCCCTAAAAATTGGGTTTTTGAAAATTTCGGAAAAATTTCAAGATTTGCTTCTAAACTTCTAAGCCTTGTAACATCCCCAAAAAATAAAATATCATTCCCAAAATGATCCAAACATAAAGTAGACATATGGGGAATGTAAAGTAATAACTATTTTTGGAGGTATTACTATGTATTATAAAAGTAGAGAAATTGAAACTTGGAAATTTGCAATTTTTTACTAATTTTTGGTAAATCTGGTATTTTTTTATAAATAAAAATGAATTTTTTTTACTTCATTTTACCAGTGTCATGAAGTACAATATGTGACGAAAAAACTATCTCAGAATGGCCTGGATAAGTCAAAGCGTTTTAAAGTTATCAGCAGTTAAAGTGACACTGGTCAGATTTGCAAAAAATGGCCAAGTCCTTAAGGTGAAATAGGGCTGAGTCCTTAAGGGGTTAATAAGAATAAATTTTTATAAGAATACATTTTTTCTTTTTTTGCTGAAATACGCAACTAAAGGCTTTACCACGTATAACTGTGGCGCTGAACACAGAATAAATGCACAGTTTTCTACCGAAATACGTCACTAAAAGTTTTACCACAAATATTACTGCAGCGCTGAACGCTGAATATACCGTATTTTGTTTTTCGACTGAAATACATCACAAAAGGTTTTGCCACATATAACTGCAACAGTGAACACTGAATATATTTTGTTTCTACCGAAATACGTCACTAAAGGTTTTACCACATATAACTGCAAAAGTGAACTCTGAATATATTTTGTTTTTGTACTGAAATAATAATAACTGCAGAAGTGAAATGCGTATATATTTTTCGTTTTGTACTGAAATAGGCCAGTAAACTTTTTCATCACAAATAACTGCAGAAGTGAAATGCATATATATTTTTCCTTTTTGTACTGAAATAGGCCACTAAACTCTTTCACCTCAAATAAATGCAACAGTGAAATGCGTATATATTTTTTCCTTTTTGTACTGAAATAGGACACTGAACGCTTTCACCACATATAACTACAGAAGTGAAATGCGTATATATTTTTTGTTTTGTACTGAAATACTGTAGGCCACTAGACTCTTTCTCCACAAATAAATGCAACAGTGAAGTGCGTATATTTTTTCCTTTTTGTACTGAAATAGGACACTGAACGCTTTCACCACATATAACTACAGAAGTGAAATGCATATATATTTTTCCTATTTGTACTGAAATAGGCCACTAAACTCTTTCAACACAAACAACTGCAGAAGTGAACTGCGTATATATTTATCTTTTTCCACAGATATAAGCCACTAAAGACTTTTCAACATAGCCCTTGCAGCCCAATACTGAAGGATTCTATTACAGTCCAAAACCTATTTTTATATAAGCTTATATTACATCATGTTCCATACATTAATATATTACGCAAGCAGGGACACGTAGCAGGTGAAAGTCCATATGATAGCTATTACTAAGAGGTTTTTCTCGCATGTTATAGATAGCCTTGGACTCTGGTAAAGAGATAAGATAACTAGCTGGCTAAAAACATGTGTTACTGTTTAACTTAAACATCATGTCATTTAGTACTATATATATATGTCTCACGAGGATAATAAAATTCAGAGTCATTTTGAAACTACACAGCAGTGTGTCTTGCTTCATTATCACTCTCTCTGACATCAGAAAGAATCAAATCAAGCTGAATACCGAAGTCTTGTACCTCAGGTACAATATAAGGGAAAGATAAGAATATTTCCTTACAATTTGGGGGCTTTCGTCTGGAATTGGCAAGGTCATCCCTGATGTTTGGTAAGAAGAGACACTGATTTTTGTCCTTTAGGCCATTCCAGGGGCACTGACCACGTGCGATTCAAGTAAGTACATAAGGGACCCTTAGATAGACTTCGAAGTACTGTGTCAGGGATACAGTAAGCATAACTCAGGGAGTTTTTGCCTTAGGATTCAGGGAATCCAGTAACAAGACAAGTGCACTTCAGAGGGCTCAGGGAGCTCTGTGAAAGATCTGTCCCGGGAACAGAAAGGATTCAGGGAATCCAGTAACAAGGAAAGTGCACTTCAGAGGGCTCAGGGAGTCCCGTAAAAGATCTGTTCAGGGAACAGAAGGTTTAACAGCTTGATTTGATTCTTAATAAGATAATTGTAGAAGTTTTGCATGATAAGTTGTTTTGTTTAATAGTTATATAAGGGGAAGTGACAAGCTGGGTCGTAAGTGTACAGCTGTCGTCCCAAGACTAACATTCTGTTTTGTTTTTTTTGCTATTACTGTTTTGAATTCTTTTTGTAAGAAAATAAGTTTTAATAATGGGTAGTCAAAAATCTAAGATAGAATACCCTAAACCAGAACCAGGAGAAACATGTAAACAATATGTTGCCCGAGTCAGTCCTACAAATTATTACCTTGTTAACCCATGGATAGATAATTTGGCAGGGTGGACAGAGGCAATGGAAGCGGTAGACCCCTTTCCCAGGGAAGGAGACAATAGCATATATCACATGGACATGGTCAAGGGTCTATGCTTAGGCGACACTGCCACCTGGCCGTATTTTGAACCTGACCCTTCATGGGATATGGATTATATGCAGAAAGGAGGGGAACAATGGTTAGAGATAGCCCCCCACTGGTATGACCCCAACATGTGCAAGACAAAAGGTTTAAAAAGATTAAAAGACGATAGAAAACTACATGAGATACAGACTATAAAGGAAAATGATAAAAAACATCAGATGTATCCCCCACCTTCATATATACATAAAATTAACTGTTCAGCGCCCCTACCACCCCCTCACACACCCCTCCCTCTCTACCCATCTTTACAGCAATATAAAAATGATGAAGAAGAGGATTTAATAGCAGCCAGTCACATAATAGCAGGTAAACAACCCACACCCCCAACTGTATCAAGATATAACTTAAGGAAGAAGGAAAAAGAGGAAAAGGATAGTGAGACCAGGGGATCTGAGACATCCATGCCTTTTTTGACGGTTGGTAATCAACTAATGAAAAAGGCTTTGGACATAGATGACCTTAATAAAATTATTAAACACTGCCCCAAGCCTACTGTGGCTCCGTCTGGCACAGTGGCTTATTTAAAGAAAGCCTGTAAAGGGAGGAATTTCACCCAAGAAGACCTTAGACTCATAATTGACGGAATAGTGGGTTCCCACAGTTCATGGAATTGGAAAAAGGTAATAACAGTATCAGAAATAGACCCCAATACTAACGCAAAGGACTATATCTGTAACACTGAGTACGGACAACAGTTAATATGGAAAGAGATAGAAGAACACATGATAGAAGTATTTAAACAAAAGTAGCCGTAGCCGTAGCATGTAAGCAAAAACCCTCAGAAAGCGTTATTGATTTCTGGAGATTTGTGGATTGCTGGAAATTGGAGGCAGGGCTACTGGTTCTCCAGAATGACAGTCTAATTATTTCCACATTTATTAACAATCTGATAGGCTAATACTTACAGTAAAAAAGAACGTCTCCACGTGGACTTCAGACAGCATCAGTTAATAGATAAGTATTGTATGTATCTAGCTACAGAAATCCACTTCCCCCGCCTTCACACAAACACATTCCTGAGATAAGGGAAGCGGCCAGGGAATCATGCAGAGTAAGTAATGTGTAATATACACTGCTCAAAAAAATAAAGGGAACACAAAAATAACACATCCTAGATCTGAATTAATTAAATATTCTTCTGAAATACTTTGTTCTTTACATAGTTGAATGTGCTGACAACAAAATCACACAAAAATAAAAAAATGGAAATCAAATTTTTCAACCCATGGAGGTCTGGATTTGGAGCCCCCCTCAAAATTAAAGTGGAAAAACACACTACAGGCTGATCCAACTTTGATGTAATGTCCTTAAAACAAGTCAAAATGAGGCTCAGTAGTGTGTGTGGCCTCCACGTGCCTGTATGACCCCCCTACAACGCCTGTGCATGCTCCTGATGAGGTGGCGGACGGTCTCCTGAGGGATCTCCTCCCAGACCTGGACTAAAGCATCTGCCAACTCCTGGACAGTCTGTGCTGCAAGTCTGTTGGTGGATAGAGCGAGACATGATGTCCCAGTTGTGCTCAATTGGATTCAGGTGTGGGGAACGGGCGGGCCAGTCCATAGCATCAATGCCTTCATCTTGCAGGAACTGCTGACACACTCCAGCCACATGAGGTCTAGCATTGTCTTCCATTAGGAGGAACCCAGGGCCAACCGCACCAGCATATGGTCTCACAAGGGGTCTGAGGATCTCATCTCGGTACCTAATGGCAGTCAGGCTACCTCTGGCGAGCACATGGAGGGCTGTGCGGCCCTCCAAAAAAATGCCACCCCACACCATTACTGACCCAATGCCAAACCGTTCATGCTGGAGGATGTTGCAGGCAGCAGAACGTTCTCCATGGCGTCTCAAGACTCTGTCATGTCTGTCACATGTGCTCAGTGTGAACCTGCTTATATCTGTGAAGAGCACAGGGCGCCAGTGGCGAATTTGCCAATCTTGGTGTTCTCTGGCAAATGCCAAACGTCCTGCACGGTGTTGGGCTGTAAGCACAACCCCCACCTGTGGACGTCGGGCCCTCATATCACCCTCATGGAGTCTGTTTCTGACCGTTTGAGCAGACACATGCACATTTGTGGCCTGCTGGAAGTCATTTTGCAGGGCTCTGGCAGTGCTCTTCCTGTTCCTCCTTGCACAAAGGCGGAGGTAGCGGTCCTGCTGCTGGTTTGTTGCCCTCCTACGGCCTCCTCCACGTCTCCTGATGTACTGGCCTGTCTCTTGGTAGCGCCTCCATGCTCTGGACACTACGCTGACAGACACAGCAAACCTTCTTGCCACAGCTCGCATTGATGTGCCATCCTGGATAAGCTGCACTACCTGAGCCACTTGTGTGGGTTGTAGACTCCGTCTCATGCTACCACTAGAGTGAAAGCACCGTCAGCATTCAAAAGTGACCAAAACATCAGCCAGGAAGCATAGGAACTGAGAATTGGTCTGTGGTCACCACCTGCAGAACCACTCCTTTATTGTGGGTCTCTTGCTAATTGCCTATAATTTCCACCTGTTGTCTATCCCAGTTGCACAACAGCATGTGAAATTGATTGTCACTCAGTGTTGCTTCCTAAGTGGACAGTTTGATTTCACAGAAGTGTGATTGACTTGGAGTTACATTGTGTTGTTTAAGTGTTCCCTTTATTTTTTTGAGCAGTGTATTATACAAGATAAAGAATTGTTCGGTCATTTTCTTCCCCAAGCAGTGTAATGTGGGAATCCAGCTTTTAACAAAATGACTGTATGATTATAACATGTATATTGTCTTCTTATAAGAGTTGATTAATCACAGATTGAAAACCAGAAGACATTGGAAAACGCAGCAACAAACTGTGTGTGGTGTGGATATCTGTTTCCAGGAAAGCTGTGTTTGTCTGTGCTGCAAGTTTTGGAATGAAACAAATAAATTTTTTGACTGTGTTGGAAGATACATGATTCAGTGGAATATGAATGGGTATGGCTTTGAGTTGTAGTGGAGTTAAAAAATGTAAGAAGCCTGAGAGCTGTGGGTGCAATTCAGTTTTTATGTATGAGGGCGAGGTTATGAGCTGTTTAAGTACATGAAAATGTATGTGAATGTGTATGGAATACAGTATTTTGTTTTTATATAATATGCGCATTGAGAATTTTATTTTTATTTATTTTTTGGAAGTTTTTGGTTTTTATTGGTGTCAACAGCATTGATCAAGCTGTACATTTTTTTATTGAAGTCAATGAAAAAAATTCATGGACCCTTTGTGTGTTCATGTCTGTATTGTCAGATCTGTTTGTTTCAATGTTTGAAGTTACGTGTTACATGTTAAGTGTTGTGCTAAACATCTGAGCTCTGTTCTTATGGACAGCTGGCACATTAATGACAGACAAAAAGGAGGACCACAGCGTCCGACTAAAAGGGGTGGACTTAGATGACTAAGAGTGGGAGGAAGGAAGTGTGAGCCTTCTATGTGAATTAATGGGGTTTTGACAAAACCTTTCAAAACTGACTCACTACCACTCGAGACCATGGACAGGGAATACATCACAGATCATGTATTCAGCATTATACCAGATTGCCCAGTCAGCCTGTTGGGGAGAGATTTGTTCATTAAGCTTGACTTGCAAGTATCAGCAAAGAATCAGGACATAAGAGTACACTCAGATCTCATTCCAGTCTCTACACCAGTGCCACTGATTCTTGCAAACATACAGGACCACCCAGAACTTAATAACATTAACCCTGCATTATGGTCTTCAAATGAATATGACACAGGATTCATAGATTGCACACATTACAAAGCTACTGTAAAACCAGGTGTCATCTCAGTGTTCCAGAAACAATACCCGCTGTTAAAAGAGAAACTTGATGGACTTAGACCAATGAAAGAAGAATTCCTACAAAAGGGAATCCTGGCAGAGGTGATTTCACCCTACAGCACGCCCGTGAATCCAGTGACAAAGGCAGATGGTACTGCCCGCTTTGTACAGGATTTAAGGGCCATCAACAACATCATTGTGACTATAGCCCCTGTTGTACCTGATGTCACTCAATTATTATCTGCCATTCCACTCTGTTATTATCTGCCATTCCACACTGTTTGGTTCAGTGTGATAGATCTGAAAAATGCATTATTTTCTATCCCAGTTGATAAGATAACCAGACTACTTTTTGCTTTTTGCTTTGACGGACGCCAACTGACCTGGTGCAGACCCCAGGGGTATGCTGATTCACCTGTAGTGTACAGCATAGTCCTCCAAGCGATGTTAGAGCCATGGTACCCCCCAAGGTTCTGTGCTGCTGCAATATGTCGATGATTTGTTACTGTGTAGCATGTCAGCGGAGGCCAGCATTCAGGATGGTTTATCACTGTTATAATGGTTGTCAGGATATGGTCACAAAGTGACACTTAAGAAAATGCAATGGTGTAAAATGCAGGTTGAATACTTGGGCTTTGTCCTCACAAAAGGTGAACGGAGAATCAGCGCAGAAAGAGTCCAGTCTATTGCGGGTTTGGTCGCCCCGCACAGCAAGAAAGAAATGTTATCTTTCCTTGGTATGATAAATTACTGTAGACAATGGATTCCTGATTGCTCTTATTATGACAATGTTTTGAGGCAAGCCACTCTGGACGGAAATCCAGATTTGATTAAATGGTCTTCTGAAATGTACAATGCATTTGATTATCTGAAATGTTTACTCATGTCCAGTCTAGGGCTGGGCCTCCCTGACTATAATATGCCCTTCCACATGTTTGCACGCCAAAATTGTAAAACCATGGCGGGGGTACTGACACAAGAAAACGGAGGCAAGTTGCGTCCTTGTGTATTTTTCTCAAAGGTAATGCCCACCCCTGTTCAAGGGATGCCGGCATGTCTGTGTTCTTTTGCAGCCTGTGCTATGATGGTAGAGTTGGCAACTCCTTTCACAATGTGACATTACACCATTTTGCACACCACTCATGATGTTGTAGGCCTACTCAAGGGCATCCACACTCAACACAGCAGGCAGCGGAGCTCATGGCACTCACTAGAGCATGTATTCTACATACTGATAGACCTGTCACCATCTATACTGATAGTAGGTACACACATGGGGTAGTGTGGGACCATGGTATGATTTGGCAGAGGAGAGGATTCACGGCAGCAGATGGTAAGGATCATGTCTCACAGGGCAACGCGCTGGCAGATAAGGTGGCGAAACGAGTGGCCAAATGCAACCCCACAGGTTTGTGTAACCATTGGGAGATGCCATGTCTGGCACCTCCAACCCCTGAGATGTTGCAAATACTTACTGCTGTTCAGTGGTATGCCACTGAACAGGAACAGCAAGACTGGTGTTATCCAGTATTGCAGAAAAATCCTAAAACAGGATTAGAATTAGTCTGCAAAGAGGGGAAGTTATGCATTCCCCCAACACAGTGCTTCCATCTTAATAGCACATTTCCACGGAGTAGGACATAACAGCATTGAAATCCTTATGGGTAGGCCCTTTCCAACTCCTTTGGCAAGTCACCCCCTAGTGGTACAGGAAGGCGAGACATAGACCAGATTAGGGAAGACTATGTCACCAAATTGATACAGGTACTTAACAGGTACTTAACAAAACTGAGAACAAAGTTGCTTGTAAGTCTCCCTCTTTTCCACAGGAACCCACCCACCCATACAGGGTGGGGGATGAGGTGGTGGTCGAAACACTGAAGAAAGGAAGAGCTCAAGGTGATTTCGTATATGGCCCACCTACTACCGTGGTTGCAGTAACCAGAACAGCTGTGCTGACTGAACAATCTCCAATTTGGATCCACGCCACCTGAGTGAAGCTTGTGAGAGAAGGACAGGGGGTACTAACGGAGGCAGACAGCCTTGACCCCCAACGAGATGACGCAGTCGGGAAATTCCTCGAGATGGCTGAAATTCCTCGAGATGGCTGAAATGTAGTGCCTTGATAATTGCAGTCCCCCCCCTAGTAGATGTATGGACGGGGCTCCTACGTTCCCAATCGAATGACACAGATTTGCAGGATCATGATGTTAAATATGGATATGTAAATCCTTATCATGCTTGTTATAACTGTCCTACATATGAGACTCTGCAAAGTAATATGATAGAAGTTGTAAAAAGATAGTATCAGAAAAAAAATAATATATATATATATATGCAATGTAATATTACAAAAACAGTACCATCCCTAGACAAACATGATGTTGACCAAGGTTGGTGGGACTGGCTTTTTGGCTGGATACCTGACTTTGGTCAAATAAGGTATGTCTTAGGAGTGGCACTTACTGTTTAACTTAAACATCATGTCATTTAGTACTATATATATATGTCTCACGAGGATAATAAAATTCAGAGTCATTTTGAAACTACACAGCAGTGTGTCTTGCTTCATTATGACTCTCTCTGACGTCAGAAAGATTCAAATCAAGCTGAATACCGAAGTCTTGTACCTCAGGTACAATATAAGGGAAAGATAAGAATATTTCCTTACAAATACCACGAACAAATTGCTGGAATGCCATAGCTGTATAATGGTTATTTGGATCCCCAAATAATGTTTCCCTGCACTTGTAAATCGCTTTTTTTTCACAATGAGGTTTTTCTAGCACTGTCTGTAGCGACTTCAGATGTCTCTCTCTGCACTAAGATGCTGTGAAATGATTCCTCCCTATTGTTTCCCTGCAATATGAATAATGTTTCCCTGCACTTGTAAATCACTTTTTTTTTTTCACAATGAGGTTTTTCTAACACTGTCCCTAGCGACTTCAGACGTCTCTCCCTGCACTAAGATGCTGTGAAATGATTCCTCACTATCGTTTCCCTGCAATTTGAATAATGTTTCCCTGCACTTATAAATCGCTTTTTTTCCACAATGAGGTTTTCAGTATAACTCTCCCTAGCCCCTGCAACGTCTGTCTCTGCACTCAGAATGCTGGAAAATGTCTGAATCCAAGATGGCTGCGGGTATTTATAGGGCTGTGACCTCACAGGGCTGGCTGGCTGCTTATTGGCTGCATGCATGGCATTATGGGTCAGCCCTCCTTCCCAGAGTTCCTTGCCCCATGTCCTCACACGTGTAGCCGCCATTTTAGGAAAAATTGCGATTCATTACCACAAATTTAGATCGAATTCCACTTCATCTGATTCAATTCGCTCATCTATTAATATTATATGAATTTACGGTTTACACATAATTTTCAGAGAGAAAAAATCACGTTCTTCGACGTAACTCTAAAAGGAGAGGGTTCTCAGGTCAAAAGCATACCATATAGAAAGGAGATTGCGGGTGATTCCATTTTGTCGACCTATTCTTGTCATCCAAATCATTTTATGGATAATATTCCTTTTGGAGAATTTGTTCATATGTAATATTTTTGAAAATGAAGTCCTGTGACCAGGTACGAAAAAAAGGCTATTCAGAAGACATATTGAAATCCGCTATGAATGGAGTTAAAAATATTAAACAAGGAGATTTATTGGTGTTGACCAGTACGGTAAGTCTAAAAAGAAAGTGACTTCTGAAGGTAAAAATTGGGTTAACTTTGTGACAACATATAGCTTACAGTATAATCAAATAAAAAAATCTATATTTTGGAACTAGATGAGGTGTTGGGACAAATTGTGAAAAAAGGGTGAATTTCACATCCACTAAGAGCTCCTTCAAGTGTGGACATAAAAATGTATGCCATGTGAATTTTTTTCATCCTGTGTTACTTTACAGTGATACACTAACACTACTTATGTCAATTGTAACATAACACATGTTTTGTACTTGGCTACTTGCAAATAATGTCATCTTCAATATGTGGACAAAGAGCAGGACCATGTAAAGTTCACATCAGACGTCATATTTTTGATGCATCTACTGATAACAATATAACAAAATAGCAAAGACAGGTGCACTCTGCGATCTTACTAAACCCTCAAACTGATGTTAAAATTGAGAGATTAGCCAACATATCCTACGGTGTAGGACATGTCTGAGCCCGAGCACCGCGCCAAGGTTTCTCAAGTAGCTCGGGAACCTAACACTCACCTACCTGCGCCGTATGGGCACTACCAGGAGCCAGTGGGCAAATTCCAGGAGCATGAGGCCGACTCACAAACAACTCACCAGTTACCTCCAGCATGTAGCCATGCTTGCAATGGGAGGAGGGAGGAGTCTGCGAGTCCCACTCAAGACTGGCTGGTATGGCCCAGGCCTCACAGGTGCACCTAAATGTAGCCTATAGATGGAAAACAGGCACATTTAAATTGGAGTTTATACACCTCCAGACATCTCTATAAATATAAACTGAAAAGAATGGCATGGCATTAACCAAGCAGGAAATGCTCAAACCCACATGCGGTTGTGCATATATATAGGGGAGCAAATCCTGCACTTGTGGCCCGTTGCTAATGACGATCCCCAGCAAAAATGCATACAATGGAGGATGCCCGCAGCGAACCACAATAGACATCCTACACAAGATAACAATTATGTGGATGTAGTAATCAATATAGCAATATAACAAAATAGCAAAGACAGGTGCACTCTGCGGTCTTACTAAACCCTCAAACTGATGTTAAAATTGAGAGATTAGCCAATATATCCTACGGTGTATGACATGTCTGAGCCCGAGCACCACGCCAAGCTTTCTCAAGTAGCTCGGGAACCTAACACTCACCTACCTGCGCCGTATGGGCACTACCAGGAGCCAGTGGGCAAATTCCAGGAGCATGAGGCCGACTCACAAACAACTCACCAGTTACCTACAGCATGTAGCCATGCTTGCAATGGGAGGAGGGAGGAGTCTGCGAGTCCCACTCAAGACTGGCTGATATGGCCCAGGGCTCACAGGTGCACCTAAATGTAGCCTGTAGATGGAAAACAGGCACATTTAAATTGGAGTTTATACACCTCCAGACATCTCTATAAATATAAACTGAAAAGAATGGTGTGGCATTAACCAAGCAGGAAATGCTCAAACCCACATGCGGTTGTGCATATATATAGGGGAACATCAATGTGTCCATGTTATCTAGGCTAGGCATTTTAGAAATAAACATGGTGGAGATTTTTCTGCGTTTGTTACAAGGTATTGAGAAGGTCTTTCATGCACAACTGGGAGGAGATTATACATAGAAATTATTGAATTGTGAATGATATTGGATTTTTGTGCTGCAAACCCAATATCCAAACGGCTTAGACAAGATTTAATATACAATTATTATTATTTTTTCTATAACAATGATATGATTATGAAACAGATAAAAATTAAGATTGGAGGGCACTCAAAATATCAGGAGGTCGAATGGAGTTTTAGTACATTATATAACCTTGTTTATTGTAATAAAAAATATATGACAATGTGGTCGTTATAAAACACTGTACTGTAGTCTCGATTTCATTGTTATACTTGTTCCCTATTTCAGGGAAACCCTCCTGTGAATCCCTGTGTAGATGGTCTACGTGGATATCAGTGCTCTGCCCCTATGTTGGCTAAGATCGTATTACTATACTGAGCACTGTCTCCACCTAGAGCATCACCCCAGTGATAATAACAGAAGATGATTGTAATGTAATCACAAAAAAACTAACAGTGGTATGCGATATAACACAAATAAAAACAGAAGTGACAATAAAAATTGTATTTTTGCAGAATAAAAAGCCGCAGCGCAAAACAAATGTCAGTTCAGGATTCATCCAAATGATCGGATAGATGCCGGGTCCTGCTAAAATGTGATATAGTAGTTCTCCACAACAAAACAATCAAATTAAAATCCTCCTAAAATTCGATACATTGGTTCCCTTCAGTAAGGATAACGATCGGTGGTCCTTAATTTTTCACAGACCAATACCTCTTAGTTTGCTGCATTAACAGGGGTATAGATATAATGTCCGGACCTTTCTTGCGGTCACCCTCTATATTGCAGCAGTCAAATTATGAGGAATGCCGTCTTAAATGTAATAATTATTTAGCAGACAATGCCACATGAACCAATAGATCTCTTAATCTATAGTTTTGCCACAAGGGCTACGTACCCTCCGATGGACTTGGTAGGATAGTGCTGGCTTGTAAGCGTCTAACAGTTGTTTCAATAGTATGCGCTCCAGTCCGCGTCCCACGTGGCGTCCCACGTATGCAGGGATCGCCGTCCCTTTCTTTACTGCGCTGTCTGTGATTCAAAGATGATCATCAAGTTGCTATCGTGGTATATTCCAATAATTCTATTTGCGGTATGTCCATGAGATGTATACTGTCTTTGGTTCATATACTGTCTTTTTATCTATACCAAACGCGTTTCGGGACTACGGTCCCTTCCTCAGTGGACCCCCCCCCCACTGAGGAAGGGACCGTAGTCCTGAAACGCACTTGGTATAGACAAAAAGACAGTATATGAACCAAAGACAGTATACATCTTATGGACAGATCTCAGATTAGACCCCCTATGTTAATTAGACCTCAGATTAGACAAAAAAATAATCAACTCACCTCTCCTGTTCCGAACGCTGCCGCTCTTGAGATACAGCACTCTTCCTGCTGTGATCTGATGTTGCGCATCGTGAGGTCACTGTCACAGATGAGTTATAGGAGGAAACACCAAACTGACAACTAGGAGGGAAAGGGAAAGCCACTAGGCCTCATCGCTAGGGACAGGAAAAGGTCACCTAGTAACCCTACTCCTGGCCTTGACTCCTAACCATATGGGCACCCCTTGAAGGTAGAAATGCCCATACCCTGGAACCTGGCACCCTGTATTCACCACTTACCAGTCCTACTATGTACTAATGAGCACTTCCATAATGGAAGCCCTTATTAGTATTTATCCTATAAGACTCACTGACAATATTGTCCCACTTTACTGTCTTTTCTGTCTAGCAAAAAATACAGTAAAAGAAAATAAAACAATCTGTGTGACATGTTTTCTTTAGACACATACATAGCACTGAAACTACAGGCTGTGTAAGACCTATAAAAAGGCCGTAGTTTGTACATTTTGTATGTGTCTGAGGAAGCAAGCAATCTGCTGGTGAAACGCGTCACACAGGTTGTATTATTTTATTTTACTTGTTTTAATACATTTTCTGTTATGGAGCATCAGCAATTCTTTGTTTGTTTTGATGTGGACTCGTTGCTCAGAAGCAGCTGCTGTTACTCCAGGCATTTGACATGCTGGTTTCCAACATATTACAGTGCATTGGGCATTTTTTTATGGTTTATTTTAATGAGCAAATAGTATAGTTATTGCACCTTACAAATTGTGTCTGGGTTTTATACTATGGAGCACAGTCTCTCTTTTATTTCATAAATTTTGATGGGTGGACAGCTAGCTGAACCCTGCTCTGGATTAAACCAGCCAGACACAAGCAAAATGTACAGAGAGGCAGAGAAAGAGCAAAGGATATATTCTAGCAGCATGCCAGAGGCAAGGAGGAGGTGTGAAGAGAAGTCCTGGAGAGAAACACTGTCCAAAAAGAACCTTTGAGTCTCCATAGCCACATCTCTAGAAGAATAAGTGTTTTGGTGCCTGGACACACACACACCTGAACAATAGATTTACAATCTGTGTAGGGAAATCAGTCACATCTTGCTAAGGACATTTGTAGAAACGTACATTGTGAACACAGCAACCTGTCCAAAAGGTGCAGAACTTAGTTTGACCTTGGGGTCCGCCTTTTGATGGCACCAAATTGGATTGCATAGAAAGAGAGTGTTGCACTCCCCATTTCTCAGATTCTTCTTCTTATCGAAAAAAGTAGTTGGCGAAGGCAGGAGGTAGACCTTGAAACTTCTGAGGAACTGGTGGAACTTGGGCAGACTGAAGCGATGGCAGAAAACGAGAGTGAAAAGCAGAATCTCTTCACAGAATCTGCCCCAAGTTCCAGTCTAGAACAGAACTGTGCAAGTGAAACCAGGGTAGTCCTAATAGGAGAGGACTAGTAGATACAGGCAGGACATAGGATGAGATCTTCTCTATGAGCAGAATTCCCACTTGAAGCTCCATGGGCACAGTAACATACAGTATGGTTTTTGGAAGCACTATTCCAATGACAGATGTCACCACCAAGGACTTCTCCAGGTGCCTGGTGGGTATGAGGTATCAGGTTACCAAGGCCTGATGCAGGAAGTTTCCTGCCGAGTCAGAGTCCAGGAAGGCCTGCACGGTAAACCAAGTATTACCCCACCACTGAAATATAGGAAGTGTTACCTTTGGAGAGAACTTGTTTTCATCCCAGGCACCGGAGTTTCCCACCTTAAAAAGGGCAGGTACGCATATAGGGGCACATTTATTAAGACCAGCCTCTTCATAACTTTGACAGATCCACCGCGGATCCACCACCGCTTCTACATGTAAAACAGCCAGACCATTTTCTATATCTAAAACAGGCAAATGAATACACACCTATAGTAACCGGCTCAAAATGAGTATATGTGCTATGCCAACATACCGAACGAGCAAACACCAATAAGCATGGCACAACTGATAATGAATGCACTTTATTTCAACAATATAATGGATAAAAAATACAAATACATACAGAACAGCAGTAGATAAAAAACCCACAGGATATATAGAAAATCACAATCTGGATAATATGATAAAATATATGATAAATAGGTCATAAAAGGTACAAAAATCCATACGTGACAAATACCCAGACAGGTATAAAGTGAAAAGTATTGACCTAAGACCCATAGAGGGCTACACTAAGCCAAATACATATCTACGTATAAAGTGCAAAATACAAAGAAATGGCAGTGTAGATAGACAAAGTAATGAATAAAAAATTACATAAATACCAGAGTGATGATCCGCAGCCCCGACGCGCGTTTCGCGTAAGCTTCCTCAAGGGGTGTGTCTATCATCACTCTGGTATTTATGTATTTTTTTATTCATTACTTTGTCTATCTACGCTGCCATTTCTTTGTATTTTGCACATTGCACTTTATACGTAGATATGTATTTGGCTTAGTGTAGCGTTCTATGGGTCTTAGGTCAATACTTTTCACTTTATACCTGTCTGGGTATTTGTCACGTATGGATTTTTGTACCTTTTATGACCTATTTATCATATATTTTATCATATTATCCAGATTGTGATTTTCTATATATCCTGTGTGTTTTTTATCCACTGCTGTTCTGTATGTATTTGTATTTTTTATCCATTAAATTGTTGAAATAAAGTGTATTCATTATCAGTTGTGCCATGCTTATTGGTGTTTGCTAGTTAGGCATAAAAAATGATAAATGAGACCGGTTCCCCTTCCCCGCCCCCACACCGCACTCACTTTTCTAGACCTGGTGTGAGTTTCTAGACCAGAACTACATCTAATATAGGCATATTTATGTTTAATAAATGATCCCCATAGTGTCCATAGCTCTGCAATACATGCATAGATCCTTACTGTGTCTATGCAGTTGCTTCTCCTCAGACAGACAAATCTTTTCCATTTGCATAGGCTCGGGATCAACTGATGCAGAAGACAGAAAGGTAGGTGCCAACCTAGGAACGCTCACATGCAGATTTCTTGAGGAGCTCTCTGAAACGGAGATCAATTCGAGTAGCCAAGGTAATCAGGTTACCCAGGGTAGATGGGACATCGTGACCTGCCAATTTGTCTTTTATGTGCCTGACACAACCTCCCAGAAAACTGCCACCAAGCCCTCATTGTTCTATAACAGTTCTGAGGCAAGGGTATGGAAATGTATGGCATATTGCCCAACAAGAAGGTTACCCTGGTAAAGTCACGGGAGGGGGGAGACAGCTGAGGTGGTACAGCTTGGTTCCTAAAAGACCTTGTGGAAGGTGGCCAGGAATTCTTGGAGATTGCTGGTCAGAGGGTCACTGCATTTCCACAGGGAAGTGGCCCTGGTGAAAACTTCACCAGACAGGAGGGAGACCAGAAAGGCCATCTTGGACCCGTCAGCAGGAAACTGGTGGGCCAGTAGCTCAAAGTGGATGGTAAACTGGTTCAGGACTCCACAACATACTTGAGATCCCTTTCAAAGCATGGGGGAAGTAAGAAATATAGACTGGAGGCATCAGAATCTGGCGGAGATGATGGTGCAGACAATGCATCTTAAAGTTCTAGTACAGTTGTGGTAGTGGACAAGGAATCCAGGTGAGCAGAAGTGGTATGCAGTCACTGCAGGAGTTGCTGTTGGCAGCCACCCTGAATAGTCAGTTCTTTATAAACTTCAAGCAGACCCATTTTGGGTGGAACAGCAGGTTCCATGGCCTGAGCAAACTTTTAAAGCAGTGGGTGTGACACCACTGTTGTCAATAGATTTGGTTTTGGGCTAGTCCTAAGGGCATTTTCATGGAAGTCCCCCTCTAACCCCTATACAGGCATCTGGACTTCACGGCAGGGGATCCACCAGGCTGCTACTTCTTGAAGTCATCTCTGTGTGATCGACAGCTGAGCCAACTGGGGTCAGAGACACTAGTGGAGAGCATCAAGGGGTCAGGTATAATCATATTCAGGGACAGACCAAGGTCAGGGCTGGAGGAGTGTGCACAATATAGGAATCAGTCCAAGGTCAGGTAGGCAGCATAGGATCAACATGGAGGTCAGGCACAGGTCAGGTCAGACAGCGGAGGGTCAGAGTACAGTAAACGGGCAAAGGTCGGTACACAGCCAGACGACAGGATACAGCACACCTAGCACGAACTTAGCAAGCTAAGGAACCTAATTGCTCAGGCACCCTTTCATGGGGAAGGTGTCTGAAGTACCCCAGGGTTGTAAGTCATTAGATAGTAGAGATTAGGGTACATGCGCTGGCCCTGTGACAGCTGAATGCAAATGAGCATATAACATCACAGCCTTCCAGGACATCACAATGAAGGCCCTTGTATAAGAACACCATACACTATTGGGGCTGCTCATTTCTTTGCAGGAGGATGACCTGCATGGTCAGATGCTACAGCAAGTATGTACAGAGGTTTTCCAGCTCTCTTTATGCAGGACACGGACACACTGTGGGGATTTATTATTGGAGATAGATAGATAGATAGATAGATACACACACCTGGGGTTACTACAAATTGTATATTATTATGTTATGTATTTACAGTTTGTTTCCAGCAGGGAAGGAATGACAAAGGTTAGCAAGGAACAGGGTTAAGCAGGAGGGGGAGTTGCTGAGAAGCTACAGAGTGAAGAAAGAGTGTTCTTGCTCCTGTTACCTCCTCTCCAGAGGGAACCATTCCAAATTGTCCTCAAGTAAAGCTTTGAGATTCCAGACAGCAGAGTGACCTGCTACATCTGCATCTACAGACACTGTAAGGTGAATATCTACAACCAAGCCACCCATCACCAAATAACTACTATGCCAGTGTCACCTAAGTGCTGAATTGCCACCAAACAACATGCCTCCATATCCTGTTGGTGCAGAGAAGAAATGCACTTAAAGCCTGTTGCTACAGTATGTATTATTCAAGTTCTACATTGCATTTAGTAAAAAAGACTCCACCAAGTTCAATGCAGCGATCCCCGGAGGAGCCAGTGTAGAGGATATGAGTGGTTGTGGCCCTGATAAAGTGTTATGTCACAGTGTACTCTCTCAGGCCATTGCTCCCTGGGATTGGTGCAGTGGAATTATAGTACTGAAGAATAAGGCCAGAGTTAATGTCTTTTGTTCCATCCTGGATGACCTGATTACCTGTCATGCCCCACTCTGACGATGTGTGGAGGTCGGCCAGGATTGCAGCACGGGTTTAGTAGTGATCTCCGTTTTAAAGAGCAAGGAATCTACACATGAAAGGTGAGTTCCTAGGATGGCAACTACTTTTGAGAGGCCCATGCTTCTATCTTGTGTATTGCCTGCTCCGGAGCCTATGCAACTGGACAAGGTCTGGACAAGGGGAGCGTCTGCTTAAATGCAGTAGGGACTTATGCATGTATTGCAGAGATAAGTCATACTATGTGCATACCTGTCTTCTCAAGGCAGGAAACTGCAGAGCCTAGAGTTGATTGGAGAGATGGCCCTGGGCAAAGACAGGTTCCCCAAAGTTAACATTTCCTGTCTTGTAATAAAATTCCGTCAATCCCTGAAGCAAGCCTTCCCCCCTTTGCGTTAATTCTTGACTGTCCAGATGTCTCCAAACTATTCTTTTTGAAAGTGGACGCATCCTCCATGGGGGTTAGATTCATTCTTACTTTGGCAAGATGCTAACCTGTTGCTTCTTGAAGGCTTTCTCTGTGGTAAAAAAAATTATTCCATTGGTGACAGGCAGTTGCTTGCAATGAAATTGGCCCTTAAAGAGTGGCATAATGTGCTGGAAGGTGCCTGCCAGCCTGTAGTCATTTACACAGACCACAAGAACTTGACTTAACTGCAGTCAGCTCAACACCTCAACCCTTCCCAAGCTCAATAGTCATTATTCTCTGCAAACTTCAGTTTCATTTTACATTTTCATCAGGCCAACAAGAATATCAAGACGGATGCCCTTTCTTGTTCCTTTGACCCTGCTCATCGAACAGAGGACCCCCAGTACATCATCGATCCTGCCCATATCAGCTGAATGACATCCCGCCTGGAAAGACATTTGTCCCCATGGCCAACAGAAAGCATGGCCTGGTCTAGGGGCATAACTACATAGTCACTGGTCATCCTGGTCTCCACAAGACATTAGATCTGATAACTTAATATTACTAGTATCCTACAATTTCTAAAGATGCTTAAGATTTTGTTGCTACCTGCCCTACCTGTGCCCAGAACAAGTCTTCAAAACAAAAGCCTGCAGGACTCCTACTCCCTTTGCCAGTTTTCTCTTGGAGACAAGGTTTAGCTTTCCACAAAAAAAATCAGACTGAAGGTGCCCTCGTACAAATTGGCATCCCACTTTATTGGTCTTTTTCAGGTGCTGACACAGTTGAATCTGGTCTGTCATAGGTTGCGCCTTCCAGCCTCTTTACATATTCCAAACTCCTTCCATGTTTCCCTCCTCAAGCAAATTGTGCTTAATTATTATTCTAAAGGTTCTGTTTCTGCTCTTGTTCCTGTCAGTACTGAAGATTTATATGAAATCAAGAATATTCTGGACATGAAGAAAATTATTTTAAAAAAAACTTCTTCATGGTGGACTAGAAGAGCTACAGTCAAGAAGATTGATGTTGGGAGCCAGCTGAAAACATTAATGCTCCTGTTCTTCTGAAAAAAATTCTGTAGTGATTTGATCAAAGAACCGAGTGTGGGGGTTTGCTCCGGTAGGCAGGTGGTATCGATGCAGTGAGACAGGGACACATGCAGGTTAAATCCAAAACAGTGTTTTATTCACACTTTCAAAATAAAACATAAACAGCCTTAACTCAGGATAAACACCTTGGTACCTTGATCGTCTAGCCACTAGCTAATATAGAGAACAATCCCTCTCTATACGAACCATGTTATGATTTTACTGAACCAGGTTGGTACAGCAACACAGCATATGCAAGTCCTCAGGTAATGCACACCTCTGATTCTCTGAAGGAGATTATATCAGGCTCCTAACGCGCCACATGACCCACAGCTGTGAGCTAGGGAAAAACCCGGGATGGAGTGAGGTCCCCCTGCCAACCTACCCTTTACTCCATAAAAAGCAGGCCCATAACGGACTTTACAAGAGGTCTATGGCAGCTATGGATTACATGTCATAGATCAACACTCTTCTTTCTTTCCATGTCTGTCTCAGCCAGCTCACAGTTTGAGGCAGACAAATCCAGTGTTTTACCATACACAATGCAATCTGCTGGGCAATAAATACCTGTTTTTCCAAACCATTCCCTTCACTTTCTCACAAGAGGGGAAAAGGGGTGGAGGGGTACTGTTACATTGGTGGTTTGTGGTCACTGCTGTTCTGCTTATCTCACCCAGCTGAGAGGGAATTGTCTTCTGTTGTCTTCTACCCTGTGGGTCCAGCCACTGGGTCTGTTCTTTCCATCCAGCTGTAGTATGCTTGCCGGCAAGGCCTGTCCTCCTTTACCCCCTCTGGCTCTTAAGTGGCTATCACATGTGTACCTTAATCTTCACCAGCCAATGGCTGGCAATCTTGGAGTACATAAGGCACCTTCCCCTGTGGGAAGGTGCCTGAGCAATAGGTTTCCTTGCCTGAGCAATAGGTTTCCTAGCATGCTAGTATCCTGCAAAGGTGTCGTTCTGTTGTATAGAGAAGCTCGGTGGCCGATGGCAAGGGCGTGCATAGAAATAATTGGGCCCCATAGCAGGAATCTGAATTAGGCCTCCTAACTCCACCCACTTACCACCCCTAGCCCATCACACTACCTGCCATGGCTCCTCCTCTGCCACACCCCCATTTGCCAATAAATAAAGAAATACAATTTATAAATAACCTAATGAAACCGTTAGGGATAAATCATTTCTCTTAACCAACTTTGTCGCAGTAACTTAAAAAAATATATGTATTTTCCAATAATCATTGAAAAGTACAGATGGCCTTGCAAAAAATAAGCCTTCACATAGCTCAATACACCTAACTACAAAAAAGTTAGAGGGGTCAGAATATTGCTATGAAAAGAAAAAAAAATGTCAAAGTATTTTTTTCCCCCAGTATTAAAAACGCAAGAAAAATGATACATATGTGGTAGTGCTATAATCGTACTGACCTGGAAAATAAAAGTAACAGGTCAGTTTTACCGCATATGAAATGGGGTAAAAAAAAACTGTGGTGGAATGGTATTTTTTTTTTCTAATTCCATCCCATTTGGAATTTTTTCCCCGCTTCCCACCACATTTTATACAACCGTATATGGTGCCATCAGAAAGTGCATATTGTCCTGAAAAAACAAGCCCTAATATGGCTATGTGAAAAATTAAAAAGTTACAGCTTTAGGAGGGCTGGGAGTAAAAAACAAAAAAATGTTCAATTTTCCGGTCATTCAAGAGTTAAAGGAGTTAGAGTGTACCTAAACTTTTAAATAAAGTTTATTAAGCCCTATTGTAAGTGCTTTAAAATTATATTTTCTAAGACTTTTTTTCTGTATGAGAAATAGGCGCTGAATTCTGGTGCCTATAGCTGTTTATATTCCGTACGCTCATACACCGCCGATATGACAGATCTATATAGGAGTAAGGATCTCTCTGGGGCTGCAGTGAGCCATGTGCAGCACACATCACTGCTCCTGCCCATCTGCTTTGGTAAAGCCGGGCATATATCGGCTATGTCAGGTTTCAGCAGAGTTGGCACGCCGCAATATGTATGCGAGCACAGCTGAAGTTGTGGTGCAGGGCAGGGGCCCACATACACATCGCTCCTCCTTCCTGTGCCCACTGTGCTGGTCTGACATATTGTAGCCCATCCCCCCACATCTGAACTCTTTTTGCTGCCGATGCTTAGTGTGCCCCAGCTCCCCCAATCCCACAGTTCATGGGCACACTATCCTCTATATATGCATCAACAGCAAGCAGAATTAATGGGGTGGGGGAAGGCTGGAGCACACTGTCCTTAACCTTATAACCCTTATAAGTTACATACAGAACACAGTGTGACATTGGTGCTGTAATGTGCACACAGTGGGGGAGGGGGGCCTAGGAAGAGGGGAAGCAGGGCTGGCCGGAGCAACATAATACATAAATAACTGAAGACATTATAGGGGGCAAGGCCTTACATGTACTCTGGTCCCCCCCACCACGGGCCCCATAGGAGTTGCGTGGTCTGCCACTATTGGCAGTACGCCACTGGCCGATGGATTCTCTACTGCAGCAAACAGTGAAGCAAACAAGCAGTCGTGAGACTTCGGGAGCAGGGCCGTCTTTAATATTGATTGGACCCTGGGCAAGAATTTACTTTGGCCCCCTAGATCCCGCCTTCCAACACCCTAGCATGCAATCACGCCCTCCACCACAACACACACAAAAAAAATAAAAAATACACACACCTCGTAGAGTACAGTGAATGACTGTAAATACTTACAGTTCTGAAGATTCCAGCGGCTCAGGATCAGTGCTCTGGGCAGCTGGGCTCAGGGCTGGAAGTGGGAACCACTCTGCAGTTCAGGAAGGAGACCGGGGCTTGGCTCACCCTAGTGTTGCAGTGCATCCGCGTGACGTCATGGCGCGTGGCATACGTAAAGGGCAGGGGAGTTCGGGAAGAGGAGCAAGCAAGTAAATCCTTCACTATGCGAGCCATGCCGCTCGCATAGTGAAGGATAGGATCGGGACACAGAGCCGACGAAGTGGAGGCAACATATTTTATGATGATGTCATTGAATTTTACGGGCAGTCGCCAGCGGTGCTCTAGAGGCAGCTGCCCCTTTTCCCCCGCGTTAAAGACTGTGGTGGAATGGTATTTTTTTTTTCTAATTCCATCCCATTTGGAATTTTTTCCCCGCTTCCCACCACATTTTATACAACCGTATATGGTGCCATCAGAAAGTGCATATTGTCCTGAAAAAACAAGCCCTAATATGGCTATGTGAAAAATTAAAAAGTTACAGCTTTGGGAGGGCTGGGAGTAAAAAACAAAAAAATGTTCAATTTTCCGGTCATTCAAGAGTTAAAGGAGTTAGAGTGTACCTAAACTTTTAAATAAAGTTTATTAAGCCCTATTGTAAGTGCTTTAAAATTATATTTTCTAAGACTTTTTTTCTGTATGAGAAATAGGCGCTGAATTCTGGTGCCTATAGCTGTTTATATTCCGTACGCTCATACACCGCCGATATGACAGATCTATATAGGAGTAAGGATCTCTCTGGGGCTGCAGTGAGCCATGTGCAGCACACATCACTGCTCCTGCCCATCTGCTTTGGTAAAGCCGGGCATATATCGGCTATGTCAGGTTTCAGCAGAGTTGGCACGCCGCAATATGTATGCGAGCACAGCTGAAGTTGTGGTGCAGGGCAGGGGCCCACATACACATCGCTCCTCCTTCCTGTGCCCACTGTGCTGGTCTGACATATTGTAGCCCATCCCCCCACATCTGAACTCTTTTTGCTGCCGATGCTTAGTGTGCCCCAGCTCCCCCAATCCCACAGTTCATGGGCACACTATCCTCTATATATGCATCAACAGCAAGCAGAATTAATGGGGTGGGGGAAGGCTGGAGCACACTGTCCTTAACCTTATAACCCTTATAAGTTACATACAGAACACAGTGTGACATTGGTGCTGTAATGTGCACACAGTGGGGGAGGGGGGCCTAGGAAGAGGGGAAGCAGGGCTGGCCGGAGCAACATAATACATAAATAACTGAAGACATTATAGGGGGCAAGGCCTTACATGTACTCTGGTCCCCCCCACCACGGGCCCCATAGGAGTTGCGTGGTCTGCCACTATTGGCAGTATGCCACTGGCCGATGGATTCTCTACTGCAGCAAACAGTGAAGCAAACAAGCAGTCGTGAGACTTCGGGAGCAGGGCCGTCTTTAATATTGATTGGACCCTGGGCAAGAATTTACTTTGGCCCCCTGGATCCCGCCTTCCAACACCCTAGCATGCAATCACGCCCTCCACCACAACACACACAAAAAAAATAAAAAATACACACACCTCGTAGAGTACAGTGAATGACTGTAAATACTTACAGTTCTGAAGATTCCAGCGGCTCAGGATCAGTGCTCTGGGCAGCTGGGCTCAGGGCTGGAAGTGGGAACCACTCTGCAGTTCAGGAAGGAGACCGGGGCTTGGCTCACCCTAGTGTTGCAGTGCATCCGCGTGAAGTCATGGCGCGTGGCATACGCAAAGGGCAGGGAAGGTCGGGAAGAGGAGCAAGCAAGTAAATCCTTCACTATGCGAGCCATGCCGCTCGCATAGTGAAGGATAGGATCGGGACACAGAGCCGACGAAGTGGAGGCAACATATTTTATGATGATGTCATTGAATTTTATGGGCAGTCGCCAGCGGTGCTCAAGAGGCAGCTGCCCCTTTTCCCCCGCGTTAAAGACAGCCCTGATGGGGATCTGTGGATGACGTACTGTTATGGGGGTTCTGTGGATGACATACTGTTATGGGGGTTCTGTGGATGACGTACTGTTATGGGGGATCTGTGGATGACGTACTGTTATGGGGGATCTGTGGATGACACACTGTTATGGGGGATCTGTGGATGACACACTGTTATGAAGGCATCTGAGGATGACACTGTTATGGGGGCATCTGTGGATGACACACTGTTATGGGTGCAACTTTGGATGACGCACTGTTATGGGGGATCTGTGGATGACACACTGTTATGGGGGATCTGTGGATGACGCACTGTTATGGGGGCAACTGTGGATGACATTGTTATGGGGGATCTGTGGATGACGCACAGTTATGGGGGGATCTGTGGATGACGCACTGTTATGGGGGCAACTGTGAATGACGCACTGTTATGGGGGCATTTGTGGATGACTCACTGTTAAGGGGGGAATCTGTGGATGACACTGTTATGGGGGGAATCTGTGAATGACACATATAGCATGTCGGTGGGTAATAATTCAATTAAGAATTATTAATTATGGTCATAAAAATAATTAACCATAAAAAAAATTAAATTTATAAAATTTGTCATAAATTCTTAAAATCATGACCTGGTGAATTGTAGACAACCTAATTGATACAATTCACATCTGAGTCCGACTATTTCCTCAGATAAATAAGTTCTTTTTGACGTGAGATGACGTTAATGATAAAATGTAGTTCGCATTATACAATAATACACAGGTATTATAAAAATATGCAGATTTATTGGTTACAAGATTATAAACATATATAAGTAAATAAACACAATGATACATGCAAATAAATATATATAGCGTTAATATAAAGCATTACAAGCTTAACAATACATGTGAGAGGAAATAACTTGTCACATTATAACCAAGCTATTATTAGGTTAAGATATCAAAATAGGAACATAAGTTATATATACATTACTTCTGTTCAGAGAAAATCTCATGATATCAAGATGGGCATGTCTAATCCTAGACATCAATATAGTTGAGTAAGGGCTAAGATTGTTTTGTGCCCGAAACATGTAGACCTGCATTCCTGTACCTGGATTTTATTGAATATTGAATAAAGCCTTTGGATTACCACGAATACAAGCTGGACCAACCAATTTATTTTCTTCATACTTATATTTCTCCTATTTCGGGTGAAGGAGCCGGTCCGTGCTATACCAGTGGAATCCCTGGCAGGTGAGAGCTGCTCAAACCTCTGATTTTTACATAGACATCAATATAGAATGCTAAATACATTCTGCCCCCCCTAACCAACTACACATCACATGACTTCAAGATGGGCACTTCCATTCAAGGATATAACTTAGAAGAGATAACTGTATCCTTCCGCCCCATCCTGGACTATTTTCACATATATAACATTGGTAGGACTATTAAGACAAATAACAGGGATCTAGGATCTTAAATGGAAAGGATTTGAAATAAATCTTTCCTGTGGGAATCCATCACTTAGCTTGGCGAAGAATGTTCTATCAATATTTAATGCTTTGTTAGATTATGAGTCTAGATTCTTCTGCAGGTAGAATGAAGCCTCACAATATCCTAAGACTACATCTCAATATGGAGATGATCAATTAATTTAATTATTTATTTATTCGCCAATCTAGATAGTATAATTTCATCCACACTATCAAATTAGTCTTAATAAAATGAAATATCATTTTCTGTGTCTCTTACCAAGTCCTAGTAGGAATCTCACTTCTGCTCCTAGGAAAGCTGGGTGGTCCATCATAGCGCATCTCACCATGGCTTTCATCTTGATAGACCCCTCTACTTCTCTTCTCCACTCTTTTTCTCCTCTCCTTTCTCCTTCTTCTTTCCTCCTCCTTCCTTCTGTGTATGGCTTATGATCACAAACTTATCAGTTAGACACACCTTCCTAGTTTGGAACTTTCCAATCATTGTTGGATGTTCGTGACCATTAATAAAATGTGACATCATAACCCTACCCAGAATGCACTTTTGCTACTGTTGTAATGTCACCTACTGATACCTAGGTGGCACTGCTGTATAAGCTATTTGCATCATAGCATAAAGGGTTAACTTATGTAAGTCTGAATATACATTTTGACCTTAGAAGCTTTAATTCAAAGCCATAGGGATTAATTCTGACACTTGTAGCAATTAGAGACAGACCTCTAGGCGTCTCTTTAAACGTTTCTCACACTTAATTTATGGATCGTAAATTCCCTTGTTTTCTCAAAGAGATATCAGTACCTCCTCTGTCATACCAAAGATGTGATTAATTGTTACAAAACACACATCTTCACAGACACTCTTCTAATGAGAAATATATACAATATACTGGATACATGTTGTCTTCGTAACATATAACAATATAATATAAACAAATATATATATGTCCTACTGATTGTCTTATGCTAAGGACTAACTAAGGCTCAATAAATGAATACATACATATTTTGCTTCATTAATAAATGCCTAATTGTATAGGTAATTATCACCAGCTGCACAGAGCTTATCTTTATCTGCCGTCATAAATTTAAAAGTAGACAAGGAGGCCTCTTCTCAGACTGGTACATTCATGGGAAGGATAACACTGAATAGTATAAACCTTTGTGTGACCTTAATTTGGCCTACTCAAGACATACAAAATTGCAACTATAGTCGAGCATGGCTCTTAAAGGCAATGAAGATCCATCTTGACAATAATGAATTGGATATCAATGCATTTACCTATGAAAAGGCACAACAAGCATCCTATGCTATGTATGTGTCATCCACAGATCCCCCATAACAGTGTCTTGCAGCCTCCTCTGACCTGTAGATTTTTACATTGCATACTGCAGCCCGACCCACCCCCCAGTCCTCTGTTACATTGCTGCTCCCCCCTCTGTATGGCAGATTTGGGCTCTGTGTGTTCCCCTCGTCCACGTTGGCCGACCTTCCTGCCCCCTCCCTCTCCTCCTCCTCTGCCTGGGATGTCATATTTGGTGGGGCCTGTCTCTCCTGCTTCCCCGGCAGCCCCCCAGCATGCAGACCCCTCTGATGCTCCTCAGCCTGGGGCTGGTCCACTCCCTAACCCTGCAGCTCCCCGATGAGTTCTTCTGGGATGGGGTCTCTTTCTTTTCCCGGGGACAGTGGTCGGTGGCCCGGGATAAAATTTGGGGGGCGGTGCGGAGCCTTCAGGAGGTGTGGAGAGTCCGGCTGAGATGCGGAGATCAATGTGGGCTCCAAGGGGCTCAACTGGAGGAGGCAGTGATGGAAAGGGCCGAGTGCCTGCTGATCTGCGAGCGTCTGCAGATGGGGGAGCCCTCCCGGTACCTGCTCTGTACTATGCGGCCGGCATGCAGGCCGGCCGGACGGCAGCGTAACGTCACTCACTGCGTCATGTGCCTGCTCTTCCCACTTTATTAATGAAGCGGTTAAAGACGGCCCTGTTCAAGAGACTTCAGAGCCAGGTGTGAGTACATTTTCACTGCCTGATCCTGCTAGTCAAAGTGGTGGTGGCGCAGCCAGGAAGGAAAATCAATGGAACCTAACGTCAGCAAAGTGCAACGGCATTGTCCTTTTTGCACCCAGGGGATAATTAGCATAAAATAAAAAGCCTAACGTCTCCACAATGAGCCACTGATGGAAATACAATCACCACCATTAGAATGTATTGACAAACATGCATCTCGCATACAAGATGGATTCACCGCAAGCTATGTGGTGATAGAGTCCCTTTAAAACCTGTATATCTACTTTGATATGTTGCTCTGGCTCTGTGGCCAAGGCTTATTCAAAGAAGAAAATGTGAAATAATGAAGTTGTGGTTTATAAATACAGTCAAAATTGATTTTCTTCTCTAATAAGATGTACTGAATTTGCAATGTCAATGTTTTTATTCCTGTTAGCTTACCCTTTTATGACCACTGCCATTTGTTACAAACATAAAGTTAATAACAACAATAATAACAAATTCATAAATTATACAACTCAGCAATGACACAATGACTTTTTATTTACTTCCTGTAAGGTATATCCTCCTTTTAACCATTTAAGATTTCATGGCAGTGCTGGTAAATTTAAACCCTCCAGGTTGCTAAAAATGTATAGATGAATGGCCAGCTTACCAGGAGGTAACTCATTCAGTCATGACTAAGACCATATTTGGTGAAACCATGTTGGCTTGATGCTGCATTCATCTCAGGAAGACATCTTAACCATGATTTAATAAAGGTGAACTTTTACAAATGCATCCAATTAATGTAACGTACTATTACATCACGGTAGGAAGGTCCTTCCCGCTCCATGCTGTCTACTCTGTGCCATCTCAGGAGGATGTTTTAGTACGTCATGGCTTTAACAAGTGTTACAGATGTGATAGCTGCTGTGATAGAGAGCAGCTATCACAGCTCACCCAGAGGGGACCAATTTCAGTAGTCCCACTACCATAATTGTTGCAATTAGTTAGTTACTGTGTTCGAAGCTTTGATAGACTACTGTCCTAGACATCAGCCTATCTTTGCTCACCCCTGGGACCAGTCGCAATGGTCCTATCTCCCTTATTGCGACCTTTGGTTAGCCAGTGACTACTGACCAATGGCAGAGATCAGTAATGTCAGATGTTCCCAGCTGCCACTGCTTTGAACGATTAACATCCATTCCGAGAATTGTTCAGGGTGAATGTGTCTGAGCAATTTTTTAGGCCTGATCACATTAAAATGCACCCTCCTCCACCATACCCACTCCTGTACACCCAGCTTCTACACACTGCTCCTTTTTGCTTTCATATTTTTGATCAGTGACCCTCTAATCACTTATCAGGTTTCAGGCATTTATGGCTATGTTTTTGTGGTTCCTGGAGGGGTTTTGTAAAAAAACAACTTGTTCATGGATAGCTTAGTTCAGATAGTTGTCTGTAGGAGCTTACTTAGCTAGTTAGTCTAGTGCAGGGTGCCCAACCTGTGGCTGTTCAGCTTTTGTAAAACTCCAACTCCAACCATGCCCTGCTGTAGGCTGATAGCTGTAGGCTGTCCGGGCATGCTGGTAGTTTTGCAACAGCCGTAGGGCGACACTTTGGGCATCACTGGTCTAGTGTTAGGGTTAGCAACAGGGAACTGTGAAAAACCTTAGTTGGATTTAGCGCGAGGGAAGCGTAAATCAAATAATTTAGTTAGGTTTAGTGTCGGGGACCTGCTGCTATAGTTGGGCTTAGCATGAGGTTCACATCAAATAATCTAGTTAGGTTTAATGTCAGGGAACTTCTACTATAGTTAGGTTATGTCATCTGGGAAGTTCACATCAAATAATCTAGTTAGGTTTAGTGTCATGGAAGCATAAGAGTATGGCTAAACGGTCAGGTTTCTGTATGCAGTTTTGGAAGCCAAAATCAGGAGTGGATCATAAAAGGAGAAAAAGTATAAAGCGTAGAAACGACTTCTCCTCCTTTTTAAATTCACTCTTGATATTGGCTTCCAAAACTGCATGCAGAAACCTGACCGTGGGGCCGTATCCTAAAGAAAAAATAATAATTACATGTTTTATTCGTTTAGGTAGTTGTCTGTGTTATAGGTGAAATGATGGTGATTGTGGTAGAGTGTCACAGCCCTGGTTAACAGTTTGGGCATAACTGTACGCCCAATTGCGTGAAATTACATGCAATCTGGACGTACAGTTACATCCAAATGTGGGAGGATTGTTCAAATCTCACAAGTTACTTTGTGTAGTAATACCTATGGAATGCTTTTACTTATCCAAGCGATTCTGAGAATGTTTTTTGTGACACATTGTACTTTAGGTCAGTGATAAATTTTGGTCGATATATTTCGGAGGTCATTTACGAACCGATATACGTATATCTGTCGCAGATTGCGGCACAAAGTTTATTTGCGCCACAATCTGCAACTATTTCCCGGCATCTAAATCCCTGGCCTTCATAAATGCCCCCCTTTGTTTTTATTTAAAAAAAATATTTAAAATATAATAAAAATTTTCTTTTAAGACAGCCATAGCTCACAAAATAGCTAGTAATTAATATTTGCCATATGTCCACTTTATGTTGGCATCATTGTTCAATAGTACTATTTTTTTCAGAGATGAAAGAAATAAGTTTAGCAGCAATTTTACAAATGTTCAAGAAAATTTCCAAATCCTATTTTTTTTAGGGATCAATGCAGTTCTAAAGTGGCTTTGAGAGGCCTATACAATAGAACCCCCATAAGTCACCCCATTCTAAAAACTGCACCCTTCAAAATATTCAAAATGGCATTTAAAAAGTTTGTCAACCCTTTAGGTGTTTCACAGAAATTAATGCAAAATAGAGGCAAAGTTAAAATATGTCCTTTTCTTTGCAGATTTTCAGTTTTTATCCATTTTTGGAACACATCGGGTAATAAAATAGAATAAATACTCCAAATGTATTAAACTGATTCAGCAGTTTTTAGAAATATCCCATATGTGGCCCTAGAGCGCTATTTGAATCAAACTCTTCAGAACTCGGCCAGAGTCCAGAGAATGTCCATCTCTGAGACTTCTACAGCTAAAGAAGCATTTTTTTTTACCATCAAAGTGCTCCAGAGGGAAGGAAATTAGGCCTAGGATACAGCTAACGCACCCTTCCACGCTTTGAGAGTGTCTGGCCAATCTTATCCTGTATCTGCACCCTTCAGCCCAGAAACTGCACAAACCTTCAACAAGAATCTCATTACATGCCTATATTTCTCAGGGAGGCTTTAGAGAGAGACAGAGAGAAGGAGTACTACAAACTCTATGCTGCTATCCATATACTGCTATTAGGGAAAGATTGTATCATGTTATATGCTTTGGAACTCTGCCTTTTTACTGTCAGATGTTCTACGACCTCCAATCTGCACTTTAGTGGAGACACTTCAACATCCACTGACATTTACACCCACTCTCCTGCCTTGCACCCAAACACCTAACATCAAGGGCTTTTGAAACAGAGATTTTTATTCCGTCCGCTTATGTGAAGCTTAATCTGATCTCTTGACCTCATAAACACTCATGATAGCTAAACTGTCATCAAACTGATGAGTATATGGCTTAAGTGAGTGTTTATGAGGACAGGAGATCAGAGATAAGGCTCCACATGAGCCGTCAGGTGATGGAATTCAGGAGAAAGAGTTTGCAAATAGACTAATTTATAATCACATGTATCACAGAAACTACCGAAATTTTTTAATAAAGACAAATTGAAAAAATTATTTTAGCCTAAAATTAATAAACTGCGATCATTAAAAAAATTGCCCCGAAGGTGTCCATAGCTTTTAAGTTAGGTTTTCAGAAGACTATTATGTATAGTCGGGATATTTAAAAGGGTTTATCCACATTTTATAATTTTGCTCTTCTCTGGATTTCTGGATTTCCTTGCATTGTTATTCTTTCCTTGTCTTTTTAATTTAGAACCTCAAATCTCCAGCAAGATCTCCTTACACATTTTAATTGGATTTTAAATGTAAAGGCCTTCTGTATTTTTAAATTAAAATAAAATGGTTTCCAAAATGTTAGGACAATTTTTGGGAACATTTTGTGTTATTCAAGTATTGAAAGAGCTTCAGGATAAAATAAGACTGAAGCCAAGAATCTCTAAAGCTCTAATAAGCATCCTAAGCAGAAATATCATTTATAAAACAGAGGATATTATTAGGAAGATTTGCTTACCATTCATCTGATTTGACACAAGTTTGGCTCCTGTCTAAACTGGCATGCTCATTCTTAAATTACGAATATGTAGTGTGGTGTGAGCAGAGAAATTAATAGTAAAGAATTACATTCAATTGAATAAAAATGGGTTTGACTTATGTCAATAACACCTTTTCCTGTGCCCCAGCATATGGACATCATAGAAGGGTACTTTATAGAAGGGGACTGCCTCTATAGTCCAGAGTGGAGAACCACTAACAAGCAGCATGCACTTGTCCATATATTACATGCTCAACCAATTACAGTATGTGAATGCCTGCATGTAATACTATAATACTACTGAAGCATCCGCTACAAGGAATATACCGTATTTTTCCCCCCATAAGGATTTAGAGGAGGAAAATAAGAAAAACATACTTTCAACAGAGCTCAGCTAAGACCCCCAATGGTAATCATATTTCAGCTCAGAGCCCCAATAAGACCCCCAATATTAATCAGAGCCCTAATCAGACTCCCAATGTTAATAAGACCCCCAATCAGACCTCATATCAGACCCCCAATGTTTATAAGACCCCCCATTCAGACCCAGATCAGATTCCTATGTTAATCAGACCTCAGATCAGAGAAAAAATTAATAAATCAACTTACCTATCCTGATCCGGACATCACCACCACCACTCCTGGATCTCACGTGGGGTCACAGAGCGCACCAACATCCCCAAAGTGTGTGCAGGTCACATTATAGTGTTATAAACCCAGACATAAATCACATAATGGAAAATCATGTGTGGAAGCATTTCTACAACCCCAAATCATAGATACCACACATGTAATATAAGAAAAAATCTTTATTCATTATCTAAAAAAAACAACAACATACAATATAAATATCAAGGCAAATGATTAAAAAAAAAACAAATGCAGGTAAGTGCTGTGAGAGTGATATTCCCACCACACTCCTGGTCAGAGAATAATCCCACAAAATCTAAAGAGAGCATACAGTTGTGTTCAAAATAATAGCAGTGTGCTTTAAAAAGTGAATAAAGCTCAAATTCCTTCTAATAGCTTTTATTTCCATACACACAAATGCATTGGGAACACTACACATTCTATTCCAAATCAAAACATGAAGAAAAATATATCAAATTTGTGTTGTTCCTCTAAAAAAAATTAAGAAAAGTGAATATTAGACTGTTCAAAAAAATAGTAGTGTTTTTATTCTTTACAAACTCAAACATTCACTATATAAAGTAAAAATGTTTGAAGATTTTGCTTTCCTTTGAATCACTTAACTAATATTTAGTTGTATAACCACTGTTTCTGAGAACTGCTGTACATGTGTGTTGCATGGAGTCAACCAACTTCTGGCACCGGTATTCCAGCCCAGGATGATTGGACTACATTCCACAGTTCTTCTCTATTTCTTGGTTTTGCCTCAGAAACTGCATTTTTTTATGTCTCCCCACAAGTTTTCTATTGGATTAAGATCCAGAGATTGGGCTGGCCACTCCATAACGTCATTCTTGTTGTTCTGGAACCAAGATGTTGCACGTTTACTGGTGTGTTTGGGGTCGTTGTCTTGTTGGAACACCCATTTCAAGAGCATTTCCTCTTCAGCAAAAGGCAGCATGACCTCTTCAAGTATTCTGATGTATTCAAACTGATCCATGATCCCTGGTATGCGATAAATAGGCCCAACACCTTAGTCTGAGAAACATCCCCATATCATGATGCTTGCACCACCATGCTTCACTGCCTTCACAGTGTACTGTTGGCTTGAATTCACTTTGGGGGTCGTCTGACAAACTGTCTCCGGCCACTAGACCCAAAAAGAACAATCTTACTTTCATCAGTCCACAAAATGTCTCTTTAGGCCCGTCAATGTGCTCTTTGGCAAATTGTAACCTCTTCAGCATGTCTTTTTTTCAACAGTGGGACTTTGCAGGGGCTTCTTTCAGATAGCTTGGCTTCACATAAGTGTCTTCTAATTGTAACAGTACTCACACGTAACTTTAGACCTTCTTTGATCTTTCTGGAGCTGATTGTTGGCTCCTTGGTGAGTCCTTGCCATTTTGGCTATTCTTCTATCCATTCGAGTGGTAGTTTTTCGCTTTCTTCCACATCCATTCAGGATTTTGGTTGCCATTTTAAAGCATTTGCGATCATTTTAGCTGAGCAGCCTATCATTTTTTGCTCTTTTTTATATGTTTTCCCCTCTCCAATCAACTTTTTAATCAAGGTACGCTGTTCTTCTGAACAATGTCTGAAACGACCCATGTTCCTCAGAATTTGTGAGAGAAATGCACTGTAACCAGCATGTACAACATTTGCTGCCTTCGTTCCTTAAATAAGGGCAATAATTGCCACCTGTTTTTCAAAGAATGAATGACCTCACTCATTGAACTCCACACTGCTATTATTTTGAACATGCTCCTTTCAATAAGTGATTGAATTACAGAGAATTAGCAGCATGCATGTCATGACTGTTGGGTTTCTATTACTCTGCTACACCTGCTAGTAAATTATTTACCATGTAGAAATATCATTTCTACCAAAAACAGTGATTGATCAGATTAGTGATGTCTGACTGCTATTATTTGGACCACAACTGTACCTATAAGCTATGACTCCCATCCATGTCAGTGTCACAACCATGAGTTTGTCATAATTCAGTCTACTCCTCTGTGTCACACTATGTGCACATAATAGTTTCCAGGGAGACATAAAGACTCAATCATTACTGACACAAGCTGTATGCAATACTATCACAAGGGAAAACCCATTGCCCACAAGTAACATTGCATAGCTAGCAGAATGGTATATAGAAAAAAACACTGTGGTGTGTGGGATATACTGACCAGGAGCTGGTAGGAACAAGAACCCCTACGTACGTTTCGCCTTGGCTTGCTTCTTCCGGGGGTGTATTAATCAGACACCCTCTCATCCTATATATACCCAGTACAATGGTAACCCCTCCTAGTTTGCAATCTCTAAATGTCATTTACCTGAGGCATATATGCATATCCCATTTGCAGCACGAGGAAGTGACTGGCATCAATCCCACAAATAAATCCCTGATTAAATCACATAATTATACAAAAGCAGCAATATGTCAATACAGTAACTATTAAATTTGTACATAGAATAGAAAATAGAACTAAAAATAGCCTCATTGCATGTATTTACTACCCATCGAAACTGCATATATACATGATCCATTGGTTACTAAACAGTACATGGTCATCATTAAATATAAAAAAAATCATAAATAAATAAGTGTAAAAATTATCAATTCATATAGGTCATTAGTGAATTAAGAAGGACAAAATGTCCTTAAAATACAAAAATAATAAGTGCATAAATTGATGATAAAAACAATAACCAAGGACAAAAAAATCAAAAAACACACAACATAACCAGTGAAAAAGTGAATAAGGTGCCCAGTGACAAAGTGCAAGGTGCTCATGCAATGATGACACACTAAACGTCACAGTGTAGTTAAATTACTATGACCAAGACCAAGGGATGTACATAGGACTGTAGTACACTCATGAACAGCCCCCCTGTAGAGGAGCATATGTCCACTAATACCCATCTCATCAGTCTAAGAAAATAATTTTTTCTAACTATTAAATCCATATCTATTCATTTTCTTCCAACACACAGCATAGTGTACAGCTGACGAAGACCAGGAAGCGGTGAGTACAGAGCCCGAACAGGGATCACTGCATTTACCACTCCCCCTGTCCATTATGAACGTGCTCATTAGTATTCGCCACATAAGCCGCACTGACATTTTCCCCACACTTTGGAGGGAAAAAGGGCGGCTTATAGGGCGAAAAATACAGAAAGTAGCCAATTGTAAATCAAACAGCTCATTTTCTCAAGGGTTTAGGGAGCTAGACTCATGTGATGAGACAACCCACCCAGCAGCTGCCGCTTGCAGCCAAAGCCACGCCCACATATGGTTACCAAAGGCTGCATAATTTTGCCAGTAACACTGAAGTATACCTTTAAAATCATGTGGGTATTGGCCTAGGTCAGTGATGGTGAGCCTTTTAGAGACCGAGTGCAACCCCAAAACCACGTATTAAGTGCCAACGCAGCAATGTAACCTGAATACTACAGTCCAATATAGTATATCTTCCATGTACCTTATCATTAAGCTATAATAGCCTGCCTACATTCAGTGCGCTGTCTGCGCTGTTCATAGTGCGCCCTGCGCTGATGAATGGCAGGAAAAGTCTAAGGCATATCGGTACACCATAGACTTTTTCCAGGGGGCGGGTGCCCACAGAGAGGGCTCTGAGTGCCATAGGTTTGCCACCACTGGCCTAGGTGTAGCCTTAGGCCTCATGCACGCGACCGTTGTTTTATTCCGTGTCCGTTGTTCCGTTTTTCGTGATTTTCTGCGGACCCATTGACTTTCAATGGGTCCGTTGAAAACTCGGCTAATGCACCGTTTGTCATCCGCGTCCGTGATCCGTGGTTCCAGTCCGTCAAAAAAATATAACCTGTCCTATTTTTTTCACGGAAAACGGTTCGCGGACCCATTAAAGTCAATGGGACCGTGAAAAAATGCGGAGGCACACAAGATTGTCGTCCGCGTCCGTTTTTTTCCTATCATTTGCATGGAAACTTGACTTAGACTTTTTTTACTTCCCTTCATGTCTGGTGATCCTCCAAAAATAAAGGAAGACACACGGAAACAAAAACGGAAACGGATCACGGAACAACGGAACCCTATTTTGCGGAACGGAACACAACAACGGTCGTGTGCATGAGGCCTAAGGTTGCTTGTACATGGTCAGGTTTTTATCAGGTGTGCAGATGTAGTTTTGAAGCTAAAGCCAGGTGTGGATTGTAAAGGGGCTGGGGGCAGATTCTACTCCTCTACTCTGCTTTTAATTTCAGCACTGCATCAAAAAACCTGAACATGTATGGGGAAGCCTTAGGCTGCGTTCACACGGGCGAGATTTCCGCGCGGGTGCAATGCGGTAGGTGAACGCATTGCACCCGCACTGAATACCAACCCATTAATTTCAATGGGGCTGTTCAGATGAGCGGTGATTTTCACGCATCACTTGTGCGTTGCGTGAAAATCGCAGCATGCTCTATATTCTGTGTTTTTCACGCAACGCAGGCCCCATAGAAGTGAATGGGGTTGCGTGAAAATCGCAAGCATCCGCAAGCAAGTGCGGATGCGGTGCGATTTTCACGCACAATTACTAGGAGATGATCGGGATGGAGACTCGATCATTATTATTTTCCCTTATAACATGGTTATAAGGGAAAATAATAGCATTCTGAATACAGAATGCATAGTAAAACAGCGCTGGAGGGGTTAAAAAAATAATAATAATAATTTAACTCACCTCTTTGTGTTGCATGGAGTCAATCAACTTCTGGCACCGGTATTCCAGCCCAGGATGATTGGACTACATTCCACAGTTCTTCTCTATTTCTCGGTTTTGACTCCTTATGTCTCCCCACAAGTTTTCTATTGGATTAAGATCCGGAGATTGGGCTGGCCACTCCATAACGTCATTCTTGTTGTTCTCGATCTGGTAAAAGATCATGTGATGGATCATGTGATGACCAGAGTGACGTCACCAACGGTCCTGTTCATGTAATGAATGCTCACCACAGGTCCTGTTCAGCAAAGGAGACAGAAGGAGATGCCGGTCTGCACGATCAAGTGGACTAAGGTGAGTTAAATTATTATTATTATTTTTTTAACCCCTCCAGCGCTGTTTTACTATGCATTCTGTATTCAGAATGCTATTATTTTCCCTTATAACCATGTTATAAGGGAAAATAATACAATCTACAGAGCACTGATCCCAAACCCGAACTTCTGTGAAGAAATTCGGGTTTGGGTACCAAACATGCGCGATTTTTCTCACGCGAGTGCAAAACGCATTACAATGTTTTGCACTCGCGCGGAAAAATCACGGGTGTTCCCGTAACGCACCCGCACATTTTCCCGCAACGCCCGTGTGAACCCTGCCTTAGGCTCGGTTTACATTCTCAGGTATTTTTATGCAGTGTTTGAAGCCAAAGCCAGAGTGGATCGTAAACTTTTGGAAGCCTAACATTTAGTTGGGGAGTCACAAAGTGGGTGTGGATCCGAAATCCACTGCAAGGGGAACCACCAAGATGCTACCTCTTGAAGTAGTCACTGTTCAGTGACAGCTGACCCAGGGGAGTCAAGAGACACTGGTGCATGGCACTGAGTGGACAGGCTACAGTGAAGTCAGTGTGGGCTGGCAGAATCCATACCAGCCTGCATGGACTGCCATTATAACAATGGATTTCCAGGTTCAGGTTTTCGGATTCAGTTTTTGTGCATTTTTACAGGACCGCGCAACTAACTCCTTTTCCTTTGAGCCGAACCATCCACTCATATAGGTACAAATAGAGAATCAGATTTTCCAATTATCCTCCAACCACAACAGCTCCTGCGAAAATAGACGCACTAATAGTGAAGCACTGTAAATGCTTCTCACACGCACTTATAGCTGGTATACTCACAAGCGCAGGTGGGAGTCAGGCACATCAAACCAGTATAGTCATCTAAAATTCCTCTGAATATGTCTCTTCAATTGCTGTTCTCTTGAGCATAAAACAATCCAATAGTGAAGAACCGCTGTTTAATTAAAAAAAAAATCCTTTTAATATACTCACAAGGGTAAGTTAGTATAAAACCGATATTCACAGCAATGTGCTCCTGCCCTAGACTCCCTACATCTCCCGTCAGACCGACATGTTTCGAGCCGGCAGGCTCTTAGTCATGATCTGAAAGCTGCCCGAGTCCGAGCGTATTTGTAAAATTCCACCCCCAATCAGGTGCAAGGAGCACAGGTGCCCGGGAGTGGAATCAAACAAAGGCTCAGACTAGGGCAGCTCCTACTCAAAAACCATGGACATAAAATACCATTATATAAATAACACCAACGTTTAAAAAAACGTGCACCATCTATTCAGCCCAGTACTTGGCTTGGATTTGTTGGTTTTTCCAAGTGCGGGGTTCATCCCTGAAAGACTTTGGAACTAAAGTGACAAAGTTTGAGAATTCTTCCCATATGGAGTAATTCGCCATAAAAAATTACATCAACTGTAATACTGTTGGTGTTATTTATATAATCAAGTACACCACATGTGACTTAATATATGTGGGGAGCACAGGCCGACAGTTTAATACAAGATTTCGGGAACATCTCAACCATATATCTAACCCACAGGCTACCGGTGTCTCAAGTGTGGCGCAACATTTCATACAAACACATGACCGCAATACTGACAGCTTATCTACATTTGCTTTCGAAAAAGTTACTGTAACAGTTAGAGGAGGCAATATTAAAAAGAAAAAATTAGTACGAGAAGCTTACTGGATTTTCCGATTGAACTCTGAAAGCCCCCACGTACTTAATCTTAAAAAAGAGCTAATGTATCTGTATTGAATCCATCAATGTCATTATTCACTCCTTAAATATATTTTTGCACTATTATTATTACCATTTGTGTCGGATGATATGTTGGAGTTTATAGAGAATGGTTTCTCTTTTCATCTTTGGAAATGTTTCCTTAAATTTTTCTACTCCTCCATAGTGCTGCTTTTTTACCTCCTGCTCTGCAACTGCAATAATGTGACATGTGGGGCCCCATGCACACCATGCGTTTTTCATGTGGATTATTTTATTCCATAAATTGCTTCTGCATGGATAGGTATGCATTGTATTTTGTGCAGGGGCCCTTAGCGCATATTTTCTTTTAAGGATTTTATATCATATATGTATTTTCACTTGTGGTATTTTATGTCCATGGTTTTTGAGTAGGAGCTGCCCTAGTCTTAGCCTTTGTTTGATTCCACTCCTGGTCACCTGTGCTCCTTGCACCTGATTGGGGGTGGAATTTTACAAATACGCTTGGACTCGGGCAGCTTTCAGATCATGACCAAGAGCCTGCCAGCTCGAAACATGTCGGTCTGATGGGAGATGTCGGGAGTCTGTGTCCACCACACTGTATGTACCTTTTAGATATGAAATAAATACTGTGCAAGATCACATTCAACTACGTGCTGGAAATTTTTCATCTATTGAAGCTTTGTACTACGAAGTCGGCCTGGCTTCTCCGCTGCACATGCGACTATTGGTGAGCTGGAATCAATTTTCCTTTCTATACATAATTCCTCTAAACTCGCAATTTGGCCAATCTTGCTGATCCAGTGAGATATCGGGGGTGCGGTTGGTTGTTTCCAGTATAATGGGATCATGGCTTTGGCTAATAGTGCCAGTTGGGACCAAAGTGTTTTATTATAGTTTTGCGTTGATGGTGGTATGACTGATTCAGTTTTTGAAGCCAATATTTATTTGTGGTATGGCAATGCGTTGTGAGTTTTGATGGTTTTAATGCTGTTTTCCGTTTTCCTCTAAAGAAACTAAAAAGTAGAAAAAAGGCAACTATGTTTCACCATCTCACCCATTTTTAAAAATCATATATGGGAATAACCTTTCAATTTCTTTCCATGTGCATCATGTTATACAGTCTTATGCTTTCTTAGGGTGGCCATGAATGGTGTGATATGGCAGCAGTGAACAACTTTCTTTGAACACAAAGGGCATGTTAGGATGTAGTGTAAAAGATTTACATTCTCCACAGTGTAATTTTGCCCACAAAATCTGCATCATTTGCAGTGCAATCAAATAGAATAAGATTTTATGGAATAGTTTTACCTATGACTTTAAACTTGGCAAAGCTGCTATATCGGCAGTGATGACGCAAAAAAATATACAATTTTAGGCATTTTCTATGGCAATAGATTAGATTCCATGTTGATTAATAATTATTATTTCTATAGAAAACATGAGAACATATATTTTTTTTTGTCCAGACTTTCTAGAGAATAATTTATCAATTTCTATCGCAGCTAGCCATGTTTCTGTGGGGAATAGTCCGCAGAGAATTCAAATAGACATATGAAAATTAAAGCCTATGTGGGCATAGCAAATATTTACAGAGAAATTAACCCAAGTGCAGATACTGAATATTGGAAACATAAGATACAAAGTCTTAGCACCGTATTTAAAAAAGAACTTATCAAAGTGGAGGCTTCGAAAAAAATCTGGTGTATATTCTGAAGATGTGTATGTACCATGACTGTAGTATTCTAACCTGATCATGGCAGATCAAGAAATACAGCAGAAAGGTGTTTCTAATGCCAATAAAACAGGACCTATTAAATCGAGCAACAGTAATAGCAATTAAGACATAAATGTTGACCAACATATATGGAATTTGATAAAAGTATAATATGTAATTAATGAAAGAAAAGCGAAAAACATAAGTAGAAGTTGAAAAAGGTAAAAGTTGAAATATGAACATATAACCCAAAAACAAATCAGATTAGGCATATATTCACAGGTAGTATTTGAGGAGAATTGCTATGTGGACTTTTTGACTTTGGGCAATGATAGCAGTGTTCGGCAAGCTGCATCACTGAAGAGACTGCAGAGACTGAATCAGGTAACAACATTGTCAAGAAATGCTGAATGATTGCATTTCCGGTGACTGTGAAGTTGCAGTAATGCACACTTGTGGCTCCCAATGCGACAATGAGGACTTTGTTTGGATGTCATGTTGGTTAGCCATACTGCAATTATTGGCCATGGAACATGTATGGGATGTCAAAGCCAGCGTTGTCCCCCACAGTCTATTTGTAACCAGCATGAATGAACTAATAGTTTTTATTTTTATTTAGAGACACAAGTAAAGAAATAAATTAATTGATCATATTATACAATCCCTGCAGCAATGGTTTTGAAGTAGCAAACATACACATCACGATTTTCTTTGGGCTGCAATGTGATGTTGGGACTTGACACAGGTTGTAAATTACCAAGTGTGCCGCCTTGTGAGAACCATTCCCCTGGAATTGTATTGCCTGTGCACAAGGGGTTTTCAGAGCTGTAGGTAGCAGTGCTGTAAATAATTATGCAGCAAACAGCAGACATAGGCCACCAAATCAATATTTTCCAGTTTCAACCAGTTCTAGACTGTTCCCAGGTATAAAAAATAAAAACAAAAAAATACTAAAACAAAACTGATATAAAACCACTGAAAAAAGGTCCAAAAATTGTTTATATAACTAAACGGAAAAAAGTTATGGGTCTCAAAGATGCATGTACTTTAAAACAAAATATAAAATGTGTCTGTTCAGAAAAGGAGGTGAAATAGCCCAGTCTTGACGAGGTTAAATTGATAGCTGCATGGAAAATTCTGAACCTGTCAACTAGAATTCCAAAGGCACTCTCAACCACCCTTCTAGCTCTCGATAGTCAATAGTAAAATATTTTTTTTATGCATTAAGACTGTTTTGGAAAAGGTTTTAGAATATGTATAAATCATGTAATGGAAAAGGTTAATCTGCCACAAAAAAAACAAATAAAATTTTGGATACTTCATAACACAAAGATCAGAAATCCATTTTTTTCCTACATCAACCATACTTGGCATTAACCCTGCCATCAGTACAACTCTGAAGTATTCTTTGTATTGTGGGGATTTGCTCTGGTAGCTAGGATAAGCGGGCGCAGTACAGAGGCAAAATACAAGTTCATAATTCAAACTTCAGTATTTATTCACACATAGTGCCAAAAACAAAACATCACTTTTGCAGTGTTGGTTTTACTTCACACCCAATGGCAAGTTAATATAACAAAAAGTCACCTTGGTGGCAGTTCTGCCTCAGGAAGTCCAAATACAGGCTTAAGGAGGCCTGTTCCCCTGACATACGGGTCTGAGCTCTCCAGCCCAGCAAAGGCCTCATAACCCAGCACACAGACATGGCTTCTGCCTATTTAAGGACAGCCAGGTGCTGCCAAAACACGAACCGGCACTTAAAATACGGTCCGGTATTTTACCTCACCTGGCTGTAAATCAGCCCAGCAGATGCTGGGAGGAAAATACCTGTTTTCCCAGACCAAACCTCTCACTGTGTCGCATTATGTATAAAAATAAGAACCCAAATTGCTTGGAGGGATTATTTGAATATATTTTCCATCAATGGTGCCACCACTGTTAGGGAAATTCTACATCTCTTCACATTCTTTTGCAGTGCTTTTCCATTCTTCAGGCCTTGATGCTAGCTATTTCACAAAAAAGGGACACAAAATTAAATGTGCTATATGTTTCATTTTATTTTTCATTTCAGGCAACCATACAAAAAATCTGTGAAAATTAACAGCAACAATGTATCAAAGTAAAATTAATCTGCAAATTTTCAAAACTATGCAATAGAGATGTTAGAAAAAAAGGAAAAAATGCCAAAATTGAAAACACTGGGTCACATGCTGCTTGGCGGACACGTAACCACTGCGGCCACTCGTTGGCCGCAGCAGCACTTGTAACCCCTGTCCAAACCAGACGTTTACAAGCTGGGACCGGATTGCAGAAAATGCAATGGTGGCCAAAGAAGCTGAAACCAAGCAGTAATGGTCTGCATAATAAACCAACCTTAGCCCAACTGAGGAGGTTTGGGATAAGTTGGACCGAAGAAGAAAGGAAAAGCAGCCAACACGTGCTTAGTACCTCTAGGAACTCCTTGAAGACTGTTGGAAAACTATTCCAGAGGACTACCTCGTGAAGATGATTGAGAGAAGAGTGCAATGCTGTCATCAAAGCAAAAGGGGGCTTCTTTGAAGAATCTATATTCTGGTTGAACACTTTTATCTTTATTTTATCTATCTATCTATCTATCTATCTATCTATCTATCTAATAATCTTTGAGTTATTTTTAATTCAAGTCCAGCTTGCATGTGTGTGTAAATTGCTTTTTCTTGCACTTAGGGTTATTTACACAGAATGGTTTTCTTTGAACCCATTCACTAGCTGGTTTGGGAAATATCCATTTTGAATTATATTGTGATGGAATATAGACTTTTTAGTTCTGAAAATAGGGTTAGTAAGTGGTTTGAAATTTGGGACCCTTGGCTAAGGAGGTTATGGACTGGTAAACAGGAAAAAATGCAGACAGAGGCAGCAAATGTGAATGAGAATGAACAGGGACCAAGATAACCCACCACCAGGGGCGGACATACCGCATGTGCAGCCGGTTCGTTGAACAGGGGCCCAGAGCAGGCCCACTGTGCTAGTAATGCCCTGTGTGCCCCCTCCATAGTAGAAATCCCCATTGTGCCCCTTCACAGTAATAATGCCCGTTGTGCCCCCTTCACAGTAATAATGCCCACTGTGCCCCCTTCATTGTAGTAATGCCCTCTGGCTCTGTGCCCCCTCCATAGTGTAAATGCCCTCTGTGCCCCCTTCACATTAGTAATGCCCTCTGTGCCCCCTCCATAGTAGTAATGCCCTCTGTGCCCCCAGCTGTTTGAAGAGAGGGCAGCGCCCATATGAGATCTGCTTTCTCTGTTCTGCTCACCTGCTTGTCGTAGCATTTGCAGTGATGAGCAGGTAAAGAGATCAGAGAAGGCAGCGCTCATAAAAAACATTACATACAGCGCTACAGAACATACAGGATAATACAGCGTCACATACATCTTACACCCAGTGACTTCTCTTCTCTGATGTAGATATTCTCTTTCCTCTTCTTCTCCTGTTAGACCAGACCACCATGGTGACTTCTTTCAGCTGTGCCTCGTCTCTGCAGAGTTTAAATAACAGACATCTTATTTTCCTACTTTTCCATCATCCTCCCACCTTCTCAATACCCCATCCTGCCACCCCAATATTGTGTCCACTGTGCTCCCCAATACTTTTCTGCAGAAACAGTCCCCATGAAAATACTGGTACCACACAGATAGTGCATCAGTACAAAAACACCCCTTTATATTGTGCGCTAGTAATAAAAAAAAACACCTTCCTTTCAGATCAGACCCCCATATAAAACCCTAAATGAGATCCCCCAATCTCAGACCAAACCCCCTTTAGACCTCTATGTTAGACCCCATATAAGACCCCAGTTTTAAACCTCAGATCAGACCCCCATTAGACCTCCATGTAAGACCCCGACCCAAAATCAGACCTCAGATAAGACCCCCATATAAGACCCCCATTATACCTCCAGACCCACATATCAGACCTCAGAACAGACCCCCATATCAGACCTCCAGATCCCCATTAGACCTCAAGACCCCCCTATCTGACCCCATTAGACCTCCAAACCCCCCAGTCAGACCTCCCGACCCCCAATCAGACCCCCATTAGACCTCCAGACCCCCCAGTAAGACCTTCAGACCCCCATTAGACCTCAAGAAACCCCAGTCAGACCCCACAGTTAGATGTCCAGACCCCCAATCAGACCCCCATTAGACCTCTACACCCCCAGTCAGACCTCCAGACACACAATAAGACCCAAATTAGACCTATAGACCCCCCCATTCAGACCTCCAGACCCCCAATCAGATCCCAATTAGACCTCTAGACCCCCAATCAGACCCCCCGTTGAACCTCCAGACCCCAAATCAGACCCCTATTAGACCTCCAGACCCCCAAGTCAGACCACCATTAGACCTCCAGACCCCCAATTAGACCCCCCAGTCAGACCCCCAGACCCCCAATCAGACCCCCATTAGACCTCCAGACCCCCCAGTCAGACCTCCAGACCCCCCAGTCAGACCTCCTGACCCCCCCCGTCAGACCTCCAGACCCCCATTAGACCTCTCCAGACTCCCCATTAGACCTCCATATTAGACCTCATATCAGAATGTAAAATAATAAAGTCACTTACCTCTCCTGCCGCCACTCTCCCTGTCCTGGCTGTCTTCTCTTCTCAGGGCCCGCGCTGCAGTCACCTGACCTCCTGCAGTGTCAGGTCAGAGTGCGCTATGTACGTCCTGACACTGCAGGCAGCCAGGACACAGCAGTGCGGACCCTGAGAAGAGCGAGCAGGAGGAGGGGCAAGTACTGCACAGCGCTTCTCTTCCCCTCCTTCTGCAGACTAGTGAGCGCTGAAAGCCGGCACCCAGGGCAGACCATTGATCAGGGGTCAGCAATAGGGAGGAGGGGTCCAGGTGTGGGAAACATACAACGGCCTATGGTCGACTTAATCCACCCCCGGGGACCAAATTGTGCTGCAATAACAGCATTTATATACCTGTTACAGTTAACACATTGTATTGCATCAAGATAACATGCATTATTAGTGAATGTATTGTACTGTAATAACTAGATATACCAACTTCATTCCATGCATTGTATTACCATTGTAAATTGTCAAGACCAGTGTGCATTCTGTTTGTAAAAGAGTAGACATGTTTAATTGTGCCTCCATCTTTACATTGCATAACAGACACTTGCAGTATTGCTAGTAACGTTTAATAATCTCTGTACCAAACCTGTGACTTTTCATATATAGTGTAGGTCTCATGATAGAATGTCTGGTAAATGGAAGAGTGGAAAACAAAAGACCCACGTCTCATCATCCAAGAGTCAGAATGTAGCAGCACCAGCTGTCAGGCCAGTAGTACTAGAGGTAGCATCAAGCCACAATACTCCTTGGCTTCTGACAGGCACCACATTATTATTGAGGATGAAGAGGATGATATTGTGAACTAGATGTGCAGTACTCCAGACCAGGTTACTTGTAAATTGTTCTTGTTATTTAATGCTGTTTTAAGACGTGAATTTAAAAGATTTGAGAATAAATAAGCTTACACAGGCTAAGTGATTAAATATATTTACTAAGTGTGATTAAATATAAGATAAAACAGACAAATCACATACAGAATAGTAAAAAGTAAATAATCCTCACATAAAGCAATATGGGGCAGGACTCCGGTCTCCATGTCGTAGCCAGTGGCGTAGCGTGGGTTGCCAGCACCCAGGGCAAGCCATGTATTGCGCCCCCCCCAACCTGTGTACACACCCCTTTTTACAGATAATGTATTAGATAGCACTTGCATTCATACGTAACACCACGTATAACACAGTGATAACTCTTTGAGTACAGATATTGTAGTGGATGTCACCTGCAGTCCTATGTAACACCACGTATAACACAGTGATAACTCTTTGAGTACAGATATTGTAGTGGATGTCACCTGCAGTCCTATGTAACACCACAAATAACATAGTGATAACTCTCTGAGTACAGATATTGTAGTACAGGCATGCTCAACCTGCGGCACTCCAGCTGTTGCAAAACTTCAACTCCCAGCATGCCCAGTCTGCCTACAGCTATCAGCCTACAGCAGGGCATTGTGGGAGTTGTTGTTTTACAACAGCTGGAGGGCCGCAGATTGAGCATGCCTGTTGTAGTAGATGGGTGTGAGACCCCAGAATTCAGAACATTCGGCAGTGTTGGCCAAACTCTATAACCCCCCCCCCACCCAACCCTACCGCGATCACTACAAAATATACAGGAGAATACAGCATCACATACCTGTTACATCCAGTGATGTCTCCTGTGATGTAGACTTTCTTTAACGTCTTCATTCAGAGATAAGACCGCCAAGACACCTTCTTTCAGCCGCGTCTTGTCTCTGCAGAGTTTCACAGAAATATTTTTTTAGATTCCTCACTTTACTATCATCCTCCCCCTCCTGGTGCCTCAATACTGTCATCCTGTTGCTACTCCTAATACTGTGGCAGAGCCGGACAGACAGATAGTCCCCCATAATAACATGCTCCAAAACTGTCCTCCATGGTAATAGCGTTCCCTACAGCAGGGTACCTCAACTCCAGTCCTCAGGGCCCACCTGACAGTCATGATTTCAGGATTTTCTTAGTATCGAGCAGGTGATATAATTAGTGTCAGTGCATCAGGACGTACCACAGGTATTCATATGTGGGATATTCTGAAATCATGACTGGTTGGTGGGCTTGGAGGACTGGAGTTGAGACACACTAACCTACAGTATCTCCAATAGCAATCCCATTAATATGTGCTCAATAATAATGCCCCCATAGGGCCCCTAGTAGACATAAGGCCTCCAATAGTGCCCCCAGCAGTAACAGAAGGGGACATTATATATATATATATATATATATATATATTACAGAGGGGGCCATTATATATGCTAATAATAATACAGAGGGGTCCATTATATATCCTAATATTACAGAGGGGTCATTATACACTCACCTAAAGAATTATTAGGAACACCTGTTCTATTTCTCATTAATGCAATTATCTAGTCAACCAATCACATAGCAGTTGCTTCAATGCATTTAGGGGTGTGGTCCTGTTCAAGACAATCTCCTGAACTCCAAACTGAATGTCAGAATGGGAAAGAAAGGTGATTTAAGCAATTTTGAGCGTGGCATGGTTGTTGGTGCCAGACGGGCCGGTCTGAGTATTTCACAATCTGCTCAGTTACTGGGATTTTCACGCACAACCATTTCTAGGGTTTACAAAGAATGGTGTGAAAAGGGAAAAACATCCAGTATGCGGCAGTCCTGTGGCCAAAAATGCCTTGTGGATGCTAGAGGTCAGAGGAGAATGGGCCGACTGATTCAAGCTGATAGAAGAGCAACGTTGACTGAAATAACCACTCGTTACAACCGAGGTAAGCAGCAAAGCATTTGTGAAGCCACAACACGCACAACCTTGAGGCGGATGGGCTACAACAGCAGAAGACCCCACCGGGTACCACTCATCTCCACTACAAATAGGAAAAAGAGGCTACAATTTGCACAAGCTCACCAAAATTGGACTGTTGAAGACTGGAAAAATGTTGCCTGGTCTGATGAGTCTCGATTTCTGTTGAGACATTCAAATGGTCGAGTCCGAATTTGGCGTAAACAGAATGAGAACATGTATCCATCCTCTGATGGCTACTTCCAGCAGGATAATGCACCATGTCACAAAGCTCGAATCATTTCAAATTGGTTTCTTGAACATGACAATGAGTTCACTGTACTAAAATGGCCCCCACAGTCACCAGATCTCAACCCAATAGAGCATCTTTGGGATGTGGTGGAACGGGAGCTTCGTGCCCTGGATGTGCATCCCTCAAATCTCCATCAACTGCAAGATGCTATCCTATCAATATGGGCCAACATTTCTAAAGAATGCTATCAGCACCTTGTTGAATCAATGCCACGTAGAATTAAGGCAGTTCTGAAGGCAAAAGGGGGTCCAACACCGTATTTGTATGGTGTTCCTAATAATTCTTTAGGTGAGTGTATATTATACAAAGGGGCCATTATATATATTTATACTAATACAGAGGGGGCCATTATTTATAATTATACAGGGGGCCATTATATATAATTATCCAGGGGGCCATTATATATAATTATACAGGGGGCTATTATATATATTATACATAATGTGAATATGTATACAGCAGAAAACAGTATAGGGATTGTTGTTATGTCTTGGTGAGCGGTGACCAGCAGAACCAGGCCTCCAGCACAGTACAGCAGGTACGATCATCAACGGCTCTGTACCGGGAGGGTCACCGAGTTCACACTGTGAGGGACAGACAGAAAGTGTGTGCAGTGTACATGTTAGGGGTCCCTCGTTTTTAACCAAAATGCCTCTGTCTCTCCTTGGTCGGATCTACCGGTAATTATTGAGACTGCAGTGTAAGTAGGTTTGTTTTGCAGTCAATCACAGCAGCATCTTGAGATCATGCCTGGCATCAAAAGTGGCCCCTGGATCGCCGTTGCGCTTGGTCCTAAAGCGGCAGCCATCTTCTCTTAGTTCTTCTTGCTTCGCAGTGTCTGGAAGGTGGGCGGAGCCTATATCAGTGCCAGGTGCTTACAGCCGTGCGCGCGCTCCTTCGGCCGGGCTGAGAGTTTACTGCTCCCCTCGCTCACTCTCTGCGCAGTGCAGAAAAACATAAGTGATTTTGCACCAGCGGCCAGTCACCGCCCCTTGCAGTCTGGCGCCTGGGGCAACGCCCCCCCCCGGTCTCCCCCCCACGCTACGCCCCTGGTCGTAGCACATGGATGACATCCCAGGGTGTTAAAGAGATAGGGATGGATCAGTGGAGTGCCCCCTAATTGTTGGTGCAAACTAGAGTTATAGCTTTCGACCCCGCCTCCAGTGTGCAGCACGCATGTCTCTGAGATCATTAAGGAATGTGGTCTTGTCAGCGCAATAGGGGATGGGTACTAACTATCTCTAATCCACTACATTAAAGGAAGACTTTATTACACAGAATATTAAAAGTAATATCAAAAGAGACTGAATTAAAGGGGATAGAACCAATCAGTTCTTCAAAACACCCTACAATACATTCCACCTCTGTTTCTTCCACTTTAATTCATTTTCAAAAACAGACATCAGGACCTATTCTACATATATAGCATAGCTATTTGACAGAAAACCACTTTGGAACCATTATAGTTCTAAATAAAAAAATAAAAAAAAGCAACTGTGTGTTGGACTAACAAGAAGTGTCTTTCATTAAGGTTTTCTTCACTTCTGATCTTCTTGTATCCTAAACTTACAAAGTCTCTGGTGAAAAGTCTATTCTCCATTTTTTGGTGTTTTGTGCACGCTACACCTCAACACATATGTTGTTTCCAGCTTTTTACAAAGTTCAGTCTCTTACCCCTCCTTACTCTGTGTTGATGTGGAGGGGATTGCAGGTGTAATCACAATCCCGAGTGCAGGTTTCAGAGCCTCTTATCAGTGGGTTTAAGACAGTCCATAGCCTTCTCTTTGGGACAAGCTTTGACACTGGGACCTCCTCCTCTCACTGGTCTGCAGGTTGTTGCATCAGCCCTGCTAGTTGGTCAGGAAGTTTTGGGGAGAAAATTACCTTTGAGGTCCACCCCTGAACAGCCATAGTATGAGCAGCAAGGCATTGTTCAGCATGGCAAACCGGTGGTTGAAGTAATTTCTTATTAGGTGACAGTCATGTGTCTTACCACACCTGGTCATTAACTTGGGCAGCCCCTAGACACTGCTGAGGTTGTCATTCCTGGCTCTACTAAACAGCTGATACAGCCTGCACTAAGAAAAGATGTACTTGAACAGTTCCACACAGTCTAGAAGATTAAATTCCATTCAGTTTAAAAATGTTATTCAAAAAGTTCAGTCCATAGTTTTAAACTCAGTCCAGGATACCTCAGTCTATAGCAGAATAAAAAAGATAATGATACTGCGCTCTGGGACTAGATATGGTTAAATGTAATGGGGAATGGCAGGGTTAAAGCTTGTACTACCTATAATCTGGCACACAAGTATACATCAACCCGGTTATCTTCCTGAAACAAACAGTGTACCTGTATTCGGGTATGTAGATTCCTGCTCGATGCGGTAGTCGCACCTTCCTGGAGTCAGGGATTGCCGATTACACTGATGCCGATTCACCGATTCAATGATGACGGAGTCCGGGATGTGGGCCTGTCAGTGTTCCGTGTAGCTAGCCTGCCGCTTCGCGCCCCGGCCGGTGGCGCGATGCTGCAGCAGGTACGGGTTGGACAATTTTTTTTTGCGCTCACTAGGAGCAGCGAGTGACGTCACTACCGCGGTCGTCAGTGACCACAGGTGCCAAGGATACAGCAGAATAAGCCGCTGATGGAGTGAATGTGATTTTCTCTCCACCCCTGCATCAAATGGATCAAACAAAACAAACAAACAAAAGTCCTTATAACTTTTGTCGGTCCAACACTACATTTAAATAACAACTTTCTAATAGTACCATACAGTTCCTCTGCGAAAGCAAAATGAACTTTGTTAAACCCTGAACCTAGTCTTATTGTTGCTATGTTTCAAAACAAACTTACAGTATACATTTCAATTTTACAAGTAATAGAGATCCTTGTCTTCATTCTTCAACATATTAGATAAACAATAAGGCCCTATTCACACGACCGTATAAACGGATCCGCATCCGTTCCGCATTTTCGCGGATGGTATGCGGATCCATTCATTTCTATGGGCTCTGAATAGATGCGGACAGCACACCGTGTGCTGTCCGCATCCGTCGTTCCGTTCCGCGGATCCGCAAAAATAAACTCACATGTCCTATAGTTGTCCGCATTAAACGTTCCGTTGCCCCATTCAAGTCTATGGTTCCGCAAAAAAACGGATCATACGGAAGAGCTTCCGTATGTTATCCGTTTTTTTGCGGATGAATGTCAGTTTTTTACATATCCCTGCCCCCAGTAAAAATAGATACATTTTTCAGACATGTCTATGTGCCCCTCTCAAAAATCAGACAGAAGAGCCATATTTGTCAGAGAGCAAGATGTCTTTTTCAGTGGAGCGCTTAATCGTCTTGGTTCAACAAAATCCAGAGCTGTGGGATACACGCTCTGATTTGTACCATGACCGTGTCCGTAAGGATAGGTCGTGGTACGAAGTTGCTGAGGAGCTTATGCCGGAGGAGTGGGCGAAGGGCGATGGCAAGGTGCACAAGAAACTTGGTAAGTAAACTAAAAATGTAAAAAAAAAGTTAAAAATTAAAAGTTGAAAAGGTTTAATTGTAGTGTAGCATGCGCAGATAACTTAGCAAACTTCCCTGACCCTGCACATCATATTCAATAAGTGCACGTGCATCATGTCATTTTGCAAAGTGCACTTGCAGGTACGATCTAGCATGATCTGCATGCTCAGAGAACTTTGCTAACTTCCCTGAGCATGCACATCATATTCAATAAGTGCACGTGCATCATGTCATTTTGCAAAGTGCACTTGCAGGTAATATCTAGCATGATCTGCATGCTCAGAGAACTTTGCTAACTTCCATGAGCATGCACATCATATTCAATAAGTGCACGTGCATCATGTCATTTTGCAAAGTGCACTTGCAGGTACGATCTAGCATGATCTGCATGCTCAGAGAACTTTGCTAACTTCCCTGAGCATGCACATCATATTCAATAAGTGCACGTGCATCATGTCATTTTGCAAAGTGCACTTGCAGGTACTTTATCTAATACATTTTGAAATTGTATTGTGACATTAAAAAATTCACACTATATTAATTTTTTAATTTAATTATTTTTATTTAAATACAGTCAAAACCGTGAAGACAAGATGGCACTCTTGCAGAGATCAATTTCGGCGGGAGGAGACGGCCAAAAAAGGACGTAGTGGTGATAGCGGTGGGAAAAAAAAAAAAACCTTATCTCTACACCCAGCAACTACAGTTCCTGAAGCCCATTTTTGAAATGCGGTCGTAAGTTATTTTTTTTTTTTTTAAAAAGTAAAAAAAAAAAAAATATTAATTATAAAATCTAATTTTATTCCTTATTAAGAACTGTCGACAGTCTGGATGAACCTCAGCCGTGTTAGCCCCCCCCATATCAAAATTTTTGAACAAAACATATGCAATTGGTTAGATCTTTGTTAGATCAGGTTAGATCAATTGTTGTTTGCGTTAGATCTCATACAGAAGTAGAGATATTAACAGTTATTTGCAGGGGGGGCTAACCCGTCATCAGCCCCCCCTTATCAAAAAATTGACCAAAAAATTAGCTATTTTGGAAGATATTTGTTAGATCAGGTATGATCAACTAGTTGTTTTGTTAGATCTCACATAATTACAGACTTATTAAGTGATTAATGAGGGGGGGCTAGCCCCCCCATATGCAATTTTCAGGTAAAATTTAATGCAGACTAATAGGCCTTCGTTAGATCCGGTAAGATCAAGTGGTTTCAACGTTAGATCTAATTTAATTACAGAGATATTTCACATAAAAATACAGATATTAGGTAGTATTAAATAGGGGGGCTAGCCCCCCCACATGCAATTTTCTGGTAAAATTTGATACAGACTAATAGGCCTTTGTTAGATCCGGTAAGATCAAGTGGTTTCAACGTTAGATCTCATATTATTACAGAGCTATTATGGATATTTGGTATTACGTCAGGGGGGGCTAGCCCCCCACATGCAATTTTCTGGTAAAATTTGATGCAGACTAATAGGCCTTCGTTAGATCCGGTAAGATCAAGTGGTTTCAACGTTAGATCTCATATAATTACAGAGATATTTCACATAAAAATACAGATATTAGGTAGTATTAAATAGGGGGGCTAGCCCCCCCACTTGCAATTTTCTGGTAAAATTTGATGCAGACTAATAGGCCTTCATTAGATCCGGTAAGATCAAGTGGTTTCAACGTTAGATCTCATATAATTACAGAGATATTTCACATAAAAATACAGATATTAGGTAGTATTAAATAGGGGGGCTAGCCCCCCCACATGCAATTTTCTGGTAAAATTTGATGCAGACTAATAGGCCTTCATTAGATCCGGTAAGATCAAGTGGTTTCAACGTTAGATCTCATATAATTACAGAGATATTATGGATATTTGGTATTACGTCAGGGGGGGCTAGGGGGCTAGCCCACCCACATGCAATTTTCTGGTTAAATTTGATGCAGACTAATAGGCCTTCGTTAGATCCGGTAAGATCAAGTGGTTTCAACGTTAGATCCCATATAATTACAGAGATATTTCACATAAAAATACAGATATTAGGTAGTATTAAATGGGGGGGCTAGCCACCCCACATGCAATTTTCTGGTAAAATTTGATGCAGACTAATAGGCCTTTGTTAGATCCGGTAAGATCAAGTGGTTTCAACATTAGATCTCATATAATTACAGAGATATTATGGATATTTGGCATTACGTCAGGGGGGGCTAGCCACCCCCACATGCAATTTTCTGTTAAATTTGATGCAGACTAATAGGCCTTCGTTAGATCTGGTAAGATCAAGTGGTTTCAACGTTAGATCTCATATAATTACAGAGATATTTCACATAAAAATACAGATGTTAGGTAGTATTAAATAGGGGGGCTAGACCCCCCACATGCAATTTTCTGGTAAAATTTGATGCAGACTAATAGGCCTTCGTTAGATCTGGTAAGATCAAGTGGTTTCAACGTTAGATCTCATTTAATTACAGAGATATTTCACATAAAAATACAGATATTAGGTAGTATTAAATAGGGGGTCTAGCCCCCCCACATGCAATTTTCTGGTAAAATTTGATGCAGACTAATAGGCCTTCGTTAGTTCTAGTAAGATCAAGTGGTTTCAACGTTAGATCTCATTTAATTACAGAGATATTATGGATATTTGGTATTACGTCAGGGGGGGCTAGCCCCCCCACATGCAATTTTCTGGTAAAATTTGATGCAGACTAATAGGCCTTCGTTAGATCCGGAAAGATCAAGTGGTTTCAATGTTAGATCTCATTTAATTACAGAGATATTTCACATAAAAATACAGATATTAGGTAGTATTAAATAGGGGGCTAGCCCCCCCACATGCAATTTTCTGGTAAAATTTGATGCAGACTAATAGGCCTTCGTTAGATCCGGTAAGATCAAGTGGTTTCAACGTTAGATCTCATTTAATTACAGAGATATTTCACATAAAAATACAGATATTAGGTAGTATTAAATAGGGGGGCTAGCCCCCCCACATGCAATTTTCTGGTAAAATTTGATGCAGACTAATAGGCCTTCGTTAGATCCGGTAAGATCAAGTGGTTTCAACGTTAGATCTAATTTAATTACAGAGATATTTCACATAAAAATACAGATATTAGGTAGTATTAAATAGGGGGGCTAGCCCCCCCCACATGCAATTTTCTGGTAAAATTTGATACAGACTAATAGGCCTTTGTTAGATCCGGTAAGATCAAGTGGTTTCAACGTTAGATCTCATATTATTACAGAGCTATTATGGATATTTGGTATTACGTCAGGGGGGGCTAGCCCCCCACATGCAATTTTCTGGTAAAATTTGATGCAGACTAATAGGCCTTCGTTAGATCCGGTAAGATCAAGTGGTTTCAACGTTAGATCTCATATAATTACAGAGATATTTCACATAAAAATACAGATATTAGGTAGTATTAAATAGGGGGGCTAGCCCCCCCCCACTTGCAATTTTCTGGTAAAATTTGATGCAGACTAATAGGCCTTCATTAGATCCGGTAAGATCAAGTGGTTTCAACGTTAGATCTCATATAATTACAGAGATATTTCACATAAAAATACAGATATTAGGTAGTATTAAATAGGGGGGCTAGCCCCCCCACATGCAATTTTCTGGTAAAATTTGATGCAGACTAATAGGCCTTCGTTAGATCCGGTAAGATCAAGTGGTTTCAACGTTAGATCTCATTTAATTACAGAGATATTTCACATAAAAATACAGATATTAGGTAGTATTAAATAGGGGGCTAGCCCCCCCACATGCAATTTTCTGGTAAAATTTGATGCAGACTAATAGGCCTTCGTTAGATCCGGAAAGATCAAGTGGTTTCAACGTTAGATCTCATTTAATTATAGAGATATTTCACATAAAAATACAGATATTAGGTAGTATTAAATAGGGGGCTAGCCCCCCCACATGCAATTTTCTGGTAAAATTTGATGCAGACTAATAGGCCTTCGTTAGATCCGGTAAGATCAAGTGGTTTCAACGTTAGATCTCATTTAATTACAGAGATATTTCACATAAAAATACAGATATTAGGTAGTATTAAATAGGGGGGCTAGCCCCCCCACATGCAATTTTCTGGTAAAATTTGATGCAGACTAATAGGCCTTCATTAGATCCGGTAAGATCAAGTGGTTTCAACGTTAGATCTCATATAATTACAGAGATATTATGGATATTTGGTATTACGTCAGGGTGGGCTAGGGGGCTAGCCCACCCACATGCAATTTTCTGGTTAAATTTGATGCAGACTAATAGGCCTTCGTTAGATCCGGTAAGATCAAGTGGTTTCAACGTTAGATCTCATATAATTACAGAGATATTTCACATAAAAATACAGATATTAGGTAGTATTAAATGGGGGGGCTAGCCACCCCACATGCAATTTTCTGGTAAAATTTGATGCAGACTAATAGGCCTTTGTTAGATCCGGTAAGATCAAGTGGTTTCAACATTAGATCTCATATAATTACAGAGATATTATGGATATTTGGCATTACGTCAAGGGGGGCTAGCCCCCCCACATGCAATTTTCTGTTAAATTTGATGCAGACTAATAGGCCTTCGTTAGATCTGGTAAGATCAAGTGGTTTCAACGTTAGATCTCATATAATTACAGAGATATTTCACATAAAAATACAGATGTTAGGTAGTATTAAATAGGGGGGCTAGACCCCCCACATGCAATTTTCTGGTAAAATTTGATGCAGACTAATAGGCCTTCGTTAGATCTGGTAAGATCAAGTGGTTTCAACGTTAGATCTCATTTAATTACAGAGATATTTCACATAAAAATACAGATATTAGGTAGTATTAAATAGGGGGTCTAGCCCCCCCACATGCAATTTTCTGGTAAAATTTGATGCAGACTAATAGGCCTTCGTTAGTTCTAGTAAGATCAAGTGGTTTCAACGTTAGATCTCATTTAATTACAGAGATATTATGGATATTTGGTATTACGTCAGGGGGGGCTAGGGGGCTAGCCCCCCCACATGCAATTTTCTGGTTAAATTTGATGCAGACTAATAGGCCTTCGTTAGATCCGGTAAGATCAAGTGGTTTCAACGTTAGATCTCAAATAATTACAGAGATATTTCACATAAAAATACAGATATTAGGTAGTATTAAATGGGGGGGCTAGCCACCCCACATGCAATTTTCTGGTAAAATTTGATGCAGACTAATAGGCCTTTGTTAGATCCGGTAAGATCAAGTGGTTTCAACATTAGATCTCATATAATTACAGAGATATTATGGATATTTGGTATTACGTTAGGGGTTGGGCTAGCCACCCCCACATGCAATTTTCTGGTAAAATTTGATGCAGACTAATAGGCCTTCGTTAGATCCGGTAAGATCAAGTGGTTTCAACGTTAGATCTCATATAATTACAGAGATATTTCACATAAAAATACAGATATTAGGTAGTATTAAATAGGGGGGCTAGCCCCCCCACATGCAATTTTCTGGTTAAATTTGATGCAGACTAATAGGCCTTCGTTAGATCCGGTAAGATCAAGTGGTTTCAACGTTAGATCTCATATAATTACAGAGATATTTCACATAAAAATACAGATATTAGGTAGTATTAAATGGGGGGGCTAGCCACCCCACATGCAATTTTCTGGTAAAATTTGATGCAGACTAATAGGCCTTTGTTAGATCCGATAAGATCAAGTGGTTTCAACATTAGATCTCATATAATTACAGAGATATTATGGATATTTGGTATTACGTCAGGGGGGGCTAGCCCCCCCACATGCAATTTTCTGGTAAAATTTGATGCAGACTAATAGGCCTTTGTTAGATCCGGTAAGATCACGTAGTTTCAACGTTAGATCTCATATAATTACAGAGATATTTCACATAAAAATACAGATATTAGGTAGTATTAAATAGGGGGCTAGCCCCCCCACATGCAATTTTCTGGTAAAATTTGATGCAGACTAATAGGCCTTCGTTAGATCCGGTAAGATCAAGTGGTTTCAACGTTAGATCTCATTTAATTACAGAGATATTTCACATAAAAATACAGATATTAGGTAGTATTAAATAGGGGGGCTAGCCCCCCCACATGCAATTTTCTGGTAAAATTTGATGCAGACTAATAGGCCTTCATTAGATCCGGTAAGATCAAGTGGTTTCAACGTTAGATCTCATATAATTACAGAGATATTATGGATATTTGGTATTACGTCAGGGGGGGCTAGGGGGCTAGCCCACCCACATGCAATTTTCTGGTTAAATTTGATGCAGACTAATAGGCCTTCGTTAGATCCGGTAAGATCAAGTGGTTTCAACGTTAGATCTCATATAATTACAGAGATATTTCACATAAAAATACAGATATTAGGTAGTATTAAATGGGGGGGCTAGCCACCCCACATGCAATTTTCTGGTAAAATTTGATGCAGACTAATAGGCCTTTGTTAGATCCGGTAAGATCAAGTGGTTTCAACATTAGATCTCATATAATTACAGAGATATTATGGATATTTGGCATTACGTCAAGGGGGGCTAGCCCCCCCACATGCAATTTTCTGTTAAATTTGATGCAGACTAATAGGCCTTCGTTAGATCTGGTAAGATCAAGTGGTTTCAACGTTAGATCTCATATAATTACAGAGATATTTCACATAAAAATACAGATGTTAGGTAGTATTAAATAGGGGGGCTAGACCCCCCACATGCAATTTTCTGGTAAAATTTGATGCAGACTAATAGGCCTTCGTTAGATCTGGTAAGATCAAGTGGTTTCAACGTTAGATCTCATTTAATTACAGAGATATTTCACATAAAAATACAGATATTAGGTAGTATTAAATAGGGGGTCTAGCCCCCCCACATGCAATTTTCTGGTAAAATTTGATGCAGACTAATAGGCCTTCGTTAGTTCTAGTAAGATCAAGTGGTTTCAACGTTAGATCTCATTTAATTACAGAGATATTATGGATATTTGGTATTACGTCAGGGGGGGCTAGGGGGCTAGCCCCCCCACATGCAATTTTCTGGTTAAATTTGATGCAGACTAATAGGCCTTCGTTAGATCCGGTAAGATCAAGTGGTTTCAACGTTAGATCTCAAATAATTACAGAGATATTTCACATAAAAATACAGATATTAGGTAGTATTAAATGGGGGGGCTAGCCACCCCACATGCAATTTTCTGGTAAAATTTGATGCAGACTAATAGGCCTTTGTTAGATCCGGTAAGATCAAGTGGTTTCAACATTAGATCTCATATAATTACAGAGATATTATGGATATTTGGTATTACGTTAGGGGTTGGGCTAGCCACCCCCACATGCAATTTTCTGGTAAAATTTGATGCAGACTAATAGGCCTTCGTTAGATCCGGTAAGATCAAGTGGTTTCAACGTTAGATCTCATATAATTACAGAGATATTTCACATAAAAATACAGATATTAGGTAGTATTAAATAGGGGGGCTAGCCCCCCCACATGCAATTTTCTGGTTAAATTTGATGCAGACTAATAGGCCTTCGTTAGATCCGGTAAGATCAAGTGGTTTCAACGTTAGATCTCATATAATTACAGAGATATTTCACATAAAAATACAGATATTAGGTAGTATTAAATGGGGGGGCTAGCCACCCCACATGCAATTTTCTGGTAAAATTTGATGCAGACTAATAGGCCTTTGTTAGATCCGATAAGATCAAGTGGTTTCAACATTAGATCTCATATAATTACAGAGATATTATGGATATTTGGTATTACGTCAGGGGGGGCTAGCCCCCCCACATACAATTTTCTGGTAAAATTTGATGCAGACTAATAGGCCTTTGTTAGATCCGGTAAGATCACGTAGTTTCAACGTTAGATCTCATATAATTACAGAGATATTTCACATAAAAATACAGATATTAGGTAGTATTAAATAGGGAGGCTAACCCCCCCACATGCAATTTTCAGGTAAAATTTGATTCAGACTCATAGATCTGCATTAAATCCGCTAAGATCAAGTGGTTTCAACGTTAGATCTCATATAATTATAGAGATATAAATATTTGGTATTACGTCAGGGGTGCTAGCCCCCCACATACAATTTTCAGGTAAAATTTGATGCAGACTAATAGGCCTTCGTTAGATCTGGTAAGATCAAGTCGTTTCAACGTTAGATCTCATATAATTACAGAGATTTTTCAAATGAAAACACAGATATTAGGATGTATTAAATAGGGGGGCTAGCGCCCCCTTATGTAATTCCAAATATCCATAATATCTCTGTAATTATATGAGATCTAACATTAAAACCACTTGATCTTACCGGATCTAATGAAGGCCTATTAGTCTGCATCATTTAATACTACCTAATATCTGTGTTTTTATGTGAAATACCTCTGTAATTAAATGAGATCTAACGTTGAAACCACTTGATCTTACCGGATCTAACGAAGGCCTATTAGTCTGCATCAAATTTTACCAGAAAATTGCATGTGGGGGGGGGGGCTAGCCCCCCTATTTAATACTACCTAATATCTGTATTTTTATGTGAAATATCTCTGTAATTATATGAGATCTAACGTTGAAACCACTTGATCTTACCGGATCTAACGAAGGCCTATTAACCTGAATCAAATTTTACCAGTAAATTGCATGTGGGGGGGATAGCCCCCCTATTTAATACTACCTAATATCTGTGTTTTTATGTGAAATACCTCTGTAATTAAATGAGATCTAACGTTGAAACCACTTGATCTTACCGGATCTAACGAAGGCCTATTAGTCTGCATCAAATTTTACCAGAAATTTGCATGTGGGGGGGCTAGCCCCCCCTGACGTAATACCAAATATCCATAATATCTCTGTAATTATATGAGATCTAACGTTGAAACCACTTGATCTTACCGGATCTAATGAAGGCCTATTAGCCTGAATCAAATTTTACCAGTAAATTGCATGTGGGGGGGCTAGCCCCCCTATTTAATACTACCTAATATCTGTGTTTTTATGTGAAATATCTCTGTAATTAAATGAGATCTAACGTTGAAACCACTTGATCTTACCGGATCTAATGAAGGCCTATTAGTCTGCATCAAATTTTACCAGAAAATTGCATGTGGGGGGGCTAGCCCCCCCTGACGTAATACCAAATATCCATAATATCTCTGTAATTATATGAGATCTAACGTTGAAACAACTTGATTTTACCGGATCTAACGAAGGCCTATTAGCCGGAATCAGATTTTACCAGTAAATTGCATGTTGGGGGGATAGCCCCCCTATTTAATACCACCTAATATCTGTGTTTTTATGTGAATTATCTCTGTAATTAAATGAGATCTAACGTTGAAACTACTTGATCTTACCGGATCTAACGAAGGCCTATTAGCCTGAATCAAATTTTACCTGAAAATTGCATGTGGGGGGGCTAGCCCCCCTATTTAATACTACCAAATATCTGTGTTTTTATGTGAAATATCTCTGTAATTATGAGATCTAACGTTGAAACCACTTGATCTTACCGGATCTAACGAAGGCCTATTAGTCTGCATCAAATTTTACCAGAAATTTGCATGTGGGGGGGCTAGCCCCCCCTGACGTAATACCAAATATCCATAATATCTCTGTAATTAAATGAGATCTAACGTTGAAACCACTTGATCTTACCGAATCTAACGAAGGCCTATTAGCCTGAATCAAATTTTACCAGTAAATTGCATGTGGGGGGGATAGCCCCCCTATTTAATACTACCTAATATCTGTGTTTTTATGTGAAATATCTCTGTAATTAAATGAGATCTAACGTTGAAACCACTTGATCTTACCGGATCTAACAAAGGCCTATTAGTCTGCATCAAATTTTACCAGAAAATTGCATGTGGGGGGGCTAGCCCCCCCTGATGTAATACCAAATATCCATAATATCTCTGTAATTAAATGAGATCTAACGTTGAAACCACTTGATCTTACCGGATCTAGCGAAGGCCTATTAGCCTGAATCAAATTTTACCAGTAAATTGCATGTGGGGGGGATAGCCCCCCTATTTAATACTACCTAATATCTGTGTTTTTATGTGAATTATCTCTGTAATTAAATGAGATCTAACGTTGAAACCACTTGATCTTACCGGATCTAATGAAGGCCTATTAGCCTGAATCAAATTTTACCAGTAAATTGCATGTGGGGGGGCTAGCCCCCCTATTTAATACTACCTAATATCTGTGTTTTTATGTGAAATATCTCTGTAATTAAATGAGATCTAACGTTGAAACCACTTGATCTTACCGGATCTAATGAAGGCCTATTAGTCTGCATCAAATTTTACCAGAAAATTGCATGTGGGGGGGCTAGCCCCCCCTGACGTAATACCAAATATCCATAATATCTCTGTAATTATATGAGATCTAACGTTGAAACAACTTGATTTTACCGGATCTAACGAAGGCCTATTAGCCGGAATCAGATTTTACCAGTAAATTGCATGTTGGGGGGATAGCCCCCCTATTTAATACTACCTAATATCTGTGTTTTTATGTGAATTATCTCTGTAATTAAATGAGATCTAACGTTGAAACTACTTGATCTTACCGGATCTAACGAAGGCCTATTAGTCTGCATCAAATTTTACCTGAAAATTGCATGTGGGGGGGCTAGCCCCCCCTGACGTAATACCAAATATCCATAATATCTCTGTAATTATATGAGATCTAACGTTGAAACCACTTGATCTTTCCGGATCTAACGAAGGCCTATTAGTCTGCATCAAATTTTACCAGAAAATTGCATGTGGGGGGGCTAGCCCCCTATTTAATACTACCTAATATCTGTATTTTTATGTGAAATATCTCTGTAATTAAATGAGATCTAACGTTGAAACCACTTGATCTTACCGGATCTAACGAAGGCCTATTAGTCTGCATCAAATTTTACCAGAAAATTGCATGTGGGGGGGCTAGCCCCCCTATTTAATACTACCTAATATCTGTATTTTTATGTGAAATATCTCTGTAATTATATGAGATCTAATGTTGAAACCACTTGATCTTACCGGATCTAATGAAGGCCTATTAGTCTGCATCAAATTTTACCAGAAAATTGCAAGTGGGGGGGCTAGCCCCCCTATTTAATACTACCTAATATCTGTATTTTTATGTGAAATATCTCTGTAATTATATGAGATCTAACGTTGAAACCACTTGATCTTACCGGATCTAACGAAGGCCTATTAGTCTGCATCAAATTTTACCAGAAAATTGCATGTGGGGGGCTAGCCCCCCCTGACGTAATACCAAATATCCATAATAGCTCTGTAATAATATGAGATCTAACGTTGAAACCACTTGATCTTACCGGATCTAACAAAGGCCTATTAGTCTGTATCAAATTTTACCAGAAAATTGCATGTGGGGGGGCTAGCCCCCCTATTTAATACTACCTAATATCTGTATTTTTATGTGAAATATCTCTGTAATTAAATTAGATCTAACGTTGAAACCACTTGATCTTACCGGATCTAGCGAAGGCCTATTAGTCTGCATCAAATTTTACCAGAAAATTGCATGTGGGGGGGCTAGCCCCCCTATTTAATACTACCTAATATCTGTATTTTTATGTGAAATATCTCTGTAATTAAATGAGATCTAACGTTGAAACCACTTGATCTTACCGGATCTAACGAAGGCCTATTAGTCTGCATCAAATTTTACCAGAAAATTGCATGTGGGGGGGCTAGCCCCCTATTTAATACTACCTAATATCTGTATTTTTATGTGAAATATCTCTGTAATTAAATGAGATCTAACATTGAAACCACTTGATCTTTCCGGATCTAACGAAGGCCTATTAGTCTGCATCAAATTTTACCAGAAAATTGCATGTGGGGGGGCTAGCCCCCCCTGACGTAATGCCAAATATCCATAATATCTCTGTAATTATATGAGATCTAATGTTGAAACCACTTGATCTTACCGGATCTAACAAAGGCCTATTAGTCTGCATCAAATTTTACCAGAAAATTGCATGTGGGGTGGCTAGCCCCCCCATTTAATACTACCTAATATCTGTATTTTTATGTGAAATATCTCTGTAATTATATGAGATCTAACGTTGAAACCACTTGATCTTACCGGATCTAACGAAGGCCTATTAGTCTGCATCAAATTTAACCAGAAAATTGCATGTGGGTGGGCTAGCCCCCTAGCCCCCCCTGACGTAATACCAAATATCCATAATATCTCTGTAATTATATGAGATCTAACGTTGAAACCACTTGATCTTACCGGATCTAACGAAGGCCTATTAGCCTGAATCAAATTTTACCTGAAAATTGCATGTGGGGGGGCTAGCCCCCTATTTAATACTACCAAATATCTGTGTTTTTATGTGAAATATCTCTGTAATTATATGAGATCTAACGTTGAAACCACTTGATCTTACCGGATCTAACGAAGGCCTATTAGTCTGCATCAAATTTTACCAGAAATTTGCATGTGGGGGGGCTAGCCCCCCCTGACGTAATACCAAATATCCATAATATCTCTGTAATTATATGAGATCTAACGTTGAAACCACTTGATCTTACCGGATCTAATGAAGGCCTATTAGCCTGAATCAAATTTTACCAGTAAATTGCATGTGGGGGGGCTAGCCCCCCTATTTAATACTACCTAATATCTGTGTTTTTATGTGAAATATCTCTGTAATTAAATGAGATCTAACGTTGAAACCACTTGATCCTACCGGATCTAACAAAGGCCTATTAGTCTGTATCAAATTTTACCAGAAAATTGCATGTGGGGGGGCTAGCCCCCCTATTTAATACTACCTAATGTCTGTGTTTTTATGTGAAATATCTCTGTAATTAAATGAGATCTAACGTTGAAACCACTTGATCTTACCGGATCTAACGAAGGCCTATTAGTCTGCATCAAATTTTACCAGAAAATTGCATGTGGGGGGGCTATCCCCCCCCAGACGTAATACCAAATATCCATAATATCTCTGTAATTATATGAGATCTAACGTTGAAACCACTTGATCCTACCGGATCTAACAAAGGCCTATTAGTCTGTATCAAATTTTACCTGAAAATTGCATGTGGGGGGGCTAGCTTCCTTATTTAATTATACCTAATATCTGTGTTTTTATGTGAAATATCTCTGTAATTAAATGAGATCTAACGTTGAAACCACTTGATCTTACCGGATCTAACGAAGGCCTATTAGTCTGCATCAAATTTTACCTGAAAATTGCATGTGGGGGAACTAGCCCCCCTGACGTAATACCAAATATCCATAATATCTCTGTAATTATATGAGTCAAGAGAAGATACAAGCGGCACTTCTGCTTTCAGCGGTGCGGTGCGCGCGTCCCGGGAGGAAGATCCAAAGATAATGGTATAGTAAGGACCAGCACTCGCTTCAGTAATAATTTCAAATAGATTTAATGGTCACATACAAATGATAAGTGACGCGTGCGTTTCGGCTACTGTGAGCCTTTGTCAAAACATGCACACGTTTTGACAAAGGCTCACAGTAGCCGAAACGCACGCGTCACTTATCATTTGTATGTGACCATTAAATCTATTTGAAATTATTACTGAAGCGAGTGCTGGTCCTTACTATACCTGTAATTATATGAGATCTAACGTTGAAACCACTTGATCTTACCGGCTCTAACGAAGGCCTATTAGCCTGAATCAAATTTTACCAGTAAATTGCATGTGGGGGGGCTAGCCCCCCTATTTAATACTACCTAATATCTGTGTTTTTATGTGAATTATCTCTGTAATTAAATGAGATCTAACGTTAAAACTACTTGATCTTACCGGATCTAACAAAGGCCTATTAGTCTGCATCAAATTTTACCAGAAAATTGCATGTGGGGGGGCTAGCCCCCCCCTGACATAATACCAATTATCCATAATATCTCTGCAATTATATGAGATCTAACGTTGAAACCACTTGATCTTACCGGATCTAATGAAGGCCTATTAGCCTGAATCAAATTTTACCTGAAAATTGCATGTGGGGGGGCTAGCCCCCCTATTTAATACTACCAAATATCTGTGTTTTTATGTGAAATATCTCTGTAATTATATGAGATCTAACGTTGAAACCACTTGATCTTACCAGATCTAACGAAGGCCTATTAGCCTGAATCAAATTTTACCAGTAAATTGCATGTGGGGGGGATAGCCCTTCTATTTACTACTACCTAATATCTGTGTTTTTATGTGAAATATCTCTGTAATTAAATGAGATCTAACGTTGAAACCACTTGATCTTACCGGATCTAACGAAGGCCTATTAGTCTGCATCAAATTTTACCTGAAAATTGTATGTGGGGGGGCTAGCCCCCCTATTTAATACTACCTAATGTCTGTGTTTTTATGTGAAATATCTCTGTAATTAAATGAGATCTAACGTTGAAACCACTTGATCTTACCGGATCTAACGAAGGCCTATTACTCTGCATCAAATTTTACCTGAAAATTGCATGTGGGGGGGCTAGCCCCCCCTCATTAATCACTTAATAAGTCTGTAATTATGTGAGATCTAACAAAACAACTAGTTGATCATACCTGATCTAACAAATATCTTCCAAAATAGCTAATTTTTTGTTAAATTTTTTGATAAGGGGGGGCTGATGACGGGTTAGCCCCCCCTGCAAATAACTGTTAATATCTCTACTTCTGTATGAGATCTATCGCAAACAACAATTGATCTAACCTGATCTAACAAAGATCTAACCAATTGCATATGTTTTGTTCAAAATTTTTGATATGGGGGGGCTAACACGGCTGAGGTTCTGGATGAAGGCCCATCAGAAACACGGTCTGTGGACAGCAATCCAGTGATGTCACCTCCGGACCCCTGCTCACCAGCACGTACACCACCGCAGCCTTCTACTCCACCAGCTGACCTTCCTGATGAACCCCAGACTGGCACAGCATCCAGGAAGAGGAGACGACAGAGTCCCACTCCGCAGCCTGTTTCGGGATCAAATACTCGAGAACTGGTGGATACTCACGTTCTCGAGTATTTATCCCGAAACAGGCCGGAGTGCCAGGAGGACTCGATAATGCTCGGACTAGGTCCATTTCTGCAAAGAGTTCCTCGGTCAAGGCAGCATATGTGTGTCTCGTCCTTGACTGCAGTCCTGGAATTATTTGCTGGGCCAATAATGCCTATGGATGTTTATAATTGTTTAAATGAGGCGCGAAAAAAACTGCATGGAACGTCGGAACAGCCAACGTTCGAGCCAGTATTGAGCCAGCCTCAAAGGGTCACTCGCGTTTACCCCCCCGCCTCTACCTCCTCAACATACTCATTTACCCAAGACCTATATGAGTTATGATTTTTTTGTTTTATAAAATTTATTTGATTCAAACTCATTTACGTATTTTTCATATTGTTTTATTCATTCAGGAAACTTGTGATGAAATACACAACTAGATTGGAAGAGGTTGCACCTTACACACTTTAGTTTTGTTAACTAAATAACACGATTTATCTAACTGCGGCCCTTCAGCTGTTGGAAAACTACAACTCCCACCATGCCAAGTAGTAGGCTGATAGCTGTAGGCAGTATGGGAGTTGGCGCTTCAAAACAGCTGGAGGGTCGAGTTTGGCCATGCCTGGTAGCCATTCAAAAATTTTAAGGCCTCTAATTACACACGCCCATTGGGCTGCCATGGCTGTGTCTGACTACATTCAGCCGTGATATAGCATAAAGTTTGTTTCCATATCCTAATGAGGTATTAGTCAGTTTTTGGATAAATCATTGATGTTTTAATGATTCTCCAAAATACCTTAGCTCGCAAGCCAACGTCAAGGCTCCTCATTATATTGCGAGTCCCTAATCTAATCTAACAATATGGGAGCTAACTAACTAGAAAATTATTTTCAATTAATTTAGATAACCATAACCCAAAAATTAACGACGAGTACCACGGATGCTGTTCAGCTGCCATGATAATGCACCCTCTCTACTAATGAAGTAATCGGCAAAAAGTTCTCGAACTGCTAGTCCAGCAGATCCAGGCCTTCCTTGCGGATTATGGTCAAATCCAACAGATGTGATTGTCGGAGAAGGGGCCACTTCAGGTTCTGAAGGTGCATCATGAATCCTGGTGAAGTTGTGTAAAATCACACATGCCTGTATCACCAGGGTGGCATTTTGCGGACTCATTTGCAAGGATGACATGAACACTCTCCATTTATTGGACAGTATCCCAAAAGCACATTCTACATATCGACGTGCACGAGACAGACGATAATTAAATATGCGCTTTCGGTCATCCAAATCGCGTCTAGGAAAAGGTTGCATTACATGGGGAGATAATGCAAACCCTTCATCTGCCACGATTACAAATGGAGCGGCTGAAGCAGAAGATCCGGGTAGTCGTCTGGGCTCTGGCAAGGCAAGTTGGTTGGCGCGAAGCCGTTCACCCATTCTGGAAGAACAGAAGATGCGGGCGTCTGCTGTGCTTCCATAGGCCCCAATATCAACAATAATAAATCTATAATTACTGTCAACTAATGCCAACAGCACTATAGAAAAATATTGTTTAAAATTAAAATACTGGGACCCTGAGTGAGGCGGTTTCTTAACACGTATGTGTTTGCCATCCAATGCCCCTAGACAGTTGGGAAACTGTGCAGATTGATAAAACCCATCAGCAATTTTAAGCCAATCTTCTGCCTTGGGTTGGGGCATCACCGCATCTCTGAGTCGCTGCCAGATAAGTTGACATGTGTGACAGACGATCCCAGATATCGTTGAGATTCCCAGCAGATACTCATAATGCAAAGATGCAAAAGAGTTCCCAGTCGCAAGGAATCTGTGAAGAGAAAAGTGACATTATTAAGTCTCAGTTTTTTTTAAAAATTTACTTAAAAAAAAAAAAGAAGATAGACTAGTAAACTTACCTCAACGTGACTAGAAGTCTTTCTTCAGGTGAGATGCTGCGCCTCATGTTGGTGTCCTGGAAAGTGAGCCCAGAACGGAGAGACGCAAGCAACATATCAAATGTCTGTACAGACATACGGCAGTAACCCTGGAATTTTTCAGGGTACTGCCTTAAGTCCAAGTATAATTTGTGAAAGTGGCCCTTCTGTAGACGCTGCGAGACAATGGGATGAACCCACCGCCTCCTCCTCGGTTCTTCAGACAGCATTGCTGGCTGCTGTCCAAATCTGCGAGAAATTAGCCAATACAGAAGAACCTCTCGATGATTAGCCATGATAGACCAGAAATATAGCACGAAACAGATGCCGACCAAGCACAAGTCTCACACTAAGCTCTTGGTGCAATCAAAGCCAGACAAAATGGCTGTCAAACTATCTGACAGGAATTATTTATATAACTTTTTTTTTTTCACCACAGAGATCTTTATATAAAAATTACAAAGACACCTTCCGTTTTTTGGCGGATCCGCAAAAAAACGGAACAGCATCCGTTCCGTTTTTTCACGGAAGAACGGATCCGCTTATTTGCGGATCCGCACAACACACACAGTCGTGTGAATGGGGCCTAACAGTCAAAACCTTTTGAAGGTTTAACATTGGTTAACAATAATATCACATCTATTCATAAACGTTCTAAGATACCTAGGGTACTTTCACACTAGCGTTTTTCTTTTCCGGCGCTGAGTTCCGTCCTAGGGGCTCAAATCCGGAAAAGAACTGATCAGTTTTATCCTAATGCATTCTGAATGGAGAGCAATCCGTTCAGGATGCATCAGGATGTCTCCAGTTCAGTCTTTTTGACTGATCAGGCTTTTCAGAAAACCGTAGCATGTTGTATTCTTACCTCCGGCCAAAAATCCTGAACATTTTGACTGAACGCCGGATCCGGTCTTTTTCCCATTGACTTGCATTAACGCCGGATCCGGCGCCGTGTGTTCAGTCAAACCGGATCCGGCTTTTGCATGTTAAACCTGAAAAATTCGAAAAAAAAGTTAAAGTCCATAAATGGCGGATCCGTTTTTTCCAATGCATTTTTTTATTGTGATCAAAATCCTGATCAGGATTCAAATGTAATCCGTTTTCACACGTTTTTCCGGATCCGGCAGGCAGTTCCAGTGTCGGAATTGAATGCCGGATTTAAACAACGCTAGTGTGAAAGTAGCCTAATGTTGGTTTGTGGTTTACTCTGTGACCCTTTGTCCTTTTGGGTCGCAGATGTACCCAGTTTTTCCTTATGTTGAAACAAATAGACTTTTTTCATGAAGGCATATACCAGAACACAGGACTTCTCATCTTTCATGGGGGTGTCTTGTAATTAGGAGATAGGCAAAAGGGCTGTCTTTGTGTATGTGACGTCCACCCTATCCTCCTGAACCTAGTCTAATTGTTTCTATGTTTCAAAGCAAACTTATACATTTCAATTTTACAAGTAATAGAGATCCTTGTCTTCATTCTTCAACATATTAGATAAACAATAACAGTCAATAACTTTTGGAGGTTTAGTATTGGATAATATTGTACACCATTAATATCACATTTATTCATAAACTTTCTAAGATACCCAACCATGTTTTGTGGTTTACTCTGCACATAATACCCTTTGTCATGTTGGGTAGCAGATGTACCCAGCTTTTCCTGATGTTGAAACGAATAGACTTTTTTCATGAAGGCTTACACCAGAACACAGGTCTTCTCATCTTTCATGGGGGTGTCTTGTAATTAGGGGATGGGCAAAAGGGCTGTCTTTGTGTCTGTGACGTCCACCCTATCCTCCTCCCTCTAGGTCATCTAAGGGTCCATTCACACATCCGTGTGTGTTTTACGGATACGCAAAACACGGACACTGGCAATGTGTGTTCCACATTTTGCGGACCGCCCATCACCAGCACTTAATAGAAAATGCCTAATTTTGTCTGCAATTGCGGACAAGAATAGGACATGTTCTATTTTTTTCGGGATCGGAACTGCGGACCCGGAAGTGCGGGTCCGCATTTCCAGATCCGGGTAGCACATTGTGCGGCCCTATAGTAATGAATGGGTCCGCAATTCCGTTCCGCAAAATGCGGAACGGAATTGCGGATGTGTGAATGAAGCCTAAGTCCACTCCTTTTGGAACTGTGCGATCCTCCCTATTAAAGTCAGTATGCTCTCAACCAGTCCTGAAGACAGATCTCTGGTGTTATCAGAACACAATCAACACAGTTATCACAGTCAACATGTAATACAAACATAGGAACAAACAAATCTGACAATACAGATGTGAACACATGAAGGACCATAGGAAACATTTCCATCACATTTGTTGAGCTCAATCAAAATTTTGGCACCAATAAAAAACAAATATTGTACTCCACCTTCTTATTTCATCCACATCCACAATTTCATTCCCTGCTGCAGCATCAGTTATCGATATTTACACACAGCACATAACCAAACCCTGATTCTTGGAGTACCGACTGCACACACAGCTATGCTGAGCATCCATTCATCTCCACTACAACTTCAAATGTCCAAAACTAAAAGCCGCACCCATTCATATTCCAATGAATGATTTATGGCTCTCAGCTACACAGCTTTCCTGGAAACAGATATACACACCACACCCAGAATTGCTGATAATCTCTATTCCCTATTTCTGCCATTGCTTGCCAAAGACTTCTGGTCTTCACCCATAATCAATCAAAAGCTTATATCAAGACAGGAACAATTTATGGCTGGGTTCACACCTTACAATTAGCATTACAAATAATCTTCACTTTTCTGTGTCTTGTTAACCACCTGCCATCTGGGCCATTTGCCCCCTTCCTGACCAGGCCAAATTTTGCAAAACTGACATATCTCACTTTATGTGGTAATAACTTTGGAACGCCTTTATTTATCCAAGTCATTCAGAGATAGTTTTCTTGTGACACATTGTACTTCATGATAGTCATAAATTTGAGTCAAAATATTTCACCTTTATTTATGAAAAAATCCCAAATTTACCCAAAAATTTGAAAAATTCGCAATTTTCTAAATTTCAACTTCTCTGCTTTTAAAACAGAAAGTGATACCTCATAAAATATTTATTATTTAACATTCCCCATATGTCTACTTTATGTTGGCATCATTTTGGAAATGTCATTTTATTTTTTTAGGGCGTTAGAAGGCTTAGAAGTTTAGAAGCAATTCTTCAAATTTTAAGAAAATTGCCAAAACCCACTTTTTAAGGACCAGTTCAGGTCTGAAGTCACTTTGTGGGGCCTACATAGTGGATACCCCCATAAATGACCCCATTGTAGAAACTACACCCCTCAAGGTATTCAAAACCGATTTTACAAACTTTGTTAACCCTTTAGGCGTTCCACAAGAATTAAAGGAAAATGGAGATCAAATTTTAAAATTTCACTTTTTTGGCAGATTTTCCATTTTAATCAATTTTTTTCTTTAACACATCGATGGTTAACAGCTTAACAGCCAAACAAAACTCAATATTTATTACCCAGATTCTGCGGTTTACAGAAACACCCCACATGTGGTCATAAACTGCTGTATGGGCACACGGCAGGGCGCAGAAGAAAAGGAACTCCACATGGTTTTTAGATGCCATGTCCCATTTGAAGCCCCCTGATGCACCCTTACAGTAGAAACTCCCAAGAAGTGACCCCATTTTGGAAACTAGGGGATAAGGTGCCAGTTTTATTAGTACTATTTTTGGGTACATATGATTTTTTGATCATTCATTATAACACTTTATGGGGCAAGGTGACCAAGAAATTGGTTGTTTTAGCACAGTTTCTATTTATTTATTTTTACAGCGTTCACCTGAGGGGTTCAGTCAAGTGACATTTTTATAGAGCAGATTGTTACGGACGTGGCGATACCTAATATGTATACTTTTTCTCATTTATTAAAGTTTTACACAATAATAGCATTTTTGAAACAAAAAAAATATGTTTTAATGTGTCCATGTTCTGAGAGCTATATTTTTTTTTATTTTTTGAGAGATTTTCTTATGTGGGGGCTCATTTTTTGTGGGATGAGGTGACGGTTTTATTGGTACTATTTTGTGGGACATACGCGTTTTTGATCACTTGGTGTTGCACCTTTTGTGATGCAAGGTGACAAAAATTGCTTGTTTTGACACAGTTTTTTTTTTTTTTTTTTACGGTGTTCACCCGAGGGGTTAGGTCATGTGATATTTTTATAGAGCTGGTTTTTACGGACGCGGCAATATCTAATATGTATACTTTTTTTTATTTGTTTCACTTTAACACAATAATAGCATTTTTGAAACCAAAAAAATGATGTTTTAGTGTCTCCATGTTCTAAGAGCTATAGTTTTTTTATTTTTTGAGAGATTTTCTTATGTAGGGGCTCATTTTTTGCGGGATGAGGTGACGGTTTTATTGGTACTATTTTGTGGGACATACGCGTTATTGATCACTTGGTGTTGCACCTTTTGTGATGCAAGGTGACAAAAATTGCTTGTTTTGACACAGTTTTTTTTTTTTTTTTACGGTGTTCACCCGAGGGGTTAGGTCATGTGATATTTTTATAGAGCTGGTTTTTACGGACGCCACAATACCTAATATGTATACTTTTTTTTTTCTTTCTATTTTTAACTTTTTTTTTTCATTCCTTACTTGGGGACTTTTATTTTTTACATGTGAAACTTTTTTATTTTTTTTAATTTTCAACCTTTTATTTTATTTTTTTTTATTTTACACTTTTCGTCCCCCATAAGGTCATACAAGACCTCTGGGGGACATTTGCTTCACTTTTTTTTTTTTTTTTTTCACTGTTGATTTCTCCTGTAACTGGGGCTGACATAGTAGCCCCAGTTACAGGACAAATACACCCCTAGAGAGGCTGTACAGCAGCAATACAGCGCTGTACAGCCTCAGTGCAGGGCTGATCGAGGTCTCTGAGAGACCTCACACAGCTCCTGCACACTCCGGTCACGGCGGTCACATGACCGCCGGGCCGGAACAGGAAGCGCACAGCGCTTCCTTCTCTGCATACACAGCGCTCGGTGAGCGCTGTGTCTGCAGCGATCCGGAAGGCAGAGACACCTGGGCACTGTCCCTGCCTTGTCTTAGGGTTGCCCTGCTGTCACTGACAGCGGGCAACCCGATCAGCAGCTGCACGATTAGCGTGCAGCTGCACTTTCTGAACGGACGTTCTGGAACGTCCGTTCAGAAATAGACGTCCACCCATAGGACGTTTATATCCTATGGGCGGACGTAAAGCGGTTAAAGGTATTACACATCACTTACTAAACACATAAATTCTAATAATTATCATATCTCCTCCCTAGAGGCCTGCTACTCGGATCCACCGCCAGGTATAGGGCTTATAAGGTCAGCACCTAAAACGCCGGTCTAAATAAATATGCCCCTTAATGTCTACATCTGGCCTGGTTACCGACTCCTGTACCATACTCCAGCAATTTCGACCCACACTTCCTGCCTTGCACCAAACCTATAACACCAAGGGCACCGCAACTACCAAAAGAAAGTATGCAATGCACCCCCCAACACTGCCCTTGCCCTTGGGAGCATTGGTGTGAGGATTGTCACTGTGATTGGCTGTTACAACCAGATCCGCTACCACTCCCATCCTCTGCTTCTCCGGGGCTTGCGGCAGATGGATCACTCCTCTTCTCACTCACACCAGGATGAAGTTGAGGTCACTTCTAAATCTGACACTGTGCTATGGAGCCAGGAGTCACATCATTCCTCCTGCTCCTCCTCCTTGCAGCCCCAGAGAAGCCTTTCAGTCGCATAATTTCTCTCTTCACTGCCCTCTTCTAGTGGGTTGCCTTCTGTTTTCCTAAGAGGCAACAAAACCCGATGCGCTATAGAAGATACTCAGGATAGTCTCCCTGTAGATAACTTGTGTGAAAACAGTCAGCTTTTGGAGTGCCCTGAGGTGTTGGTGGTAGTGGTAGCAGTAGTGCCACTTATAGTCACGGTGGTGGTGGTAGGTACAGTGGTAGCCGTAGCTACAGTGGCACTTGGATCAAATACAGACGAAGGAATTAGGAGGGGGCCAAGGAGCCCAAGATGACATATCATAGTCTGATAAAAGTGTCAGGGAGGGTGAGGACTATAGTGATTATTGTGTGATGGACAAGACCTGGAAGCTGAATATTAGGGTGCTGAGGAGCAGGTGACACCAGAGGAGAAGGGTGGTGGCTATGGCGGCAATAAAGAGCGTAGGCAGCGTTCGGGCAAAACCACACAAAAAACTGCCAGGGCCTGATCTGCTTCTATTGCGGTCAGCTCAGGAATTGGTGATGCTGATGATACGGTGGATGCAGACTCAAAATGTGCAAGACCTAACCCAAGCTTGGTTGCCACTAGTTCTGTATGAGTATTTCTTGTCTGGCAGGTTTTTCACCATAAAGCTGGCAGAAAAAAAACACTATTGTGTGCAAGATCTGCATAATGAAAATATGCTGTGAGCGTTCAAACACAAATATAAGCACCACTGCTCTATTGGAGGACATAAGGCAGCATTACCAGATCCTGTGGAAAAACAGAACTGGCCATCAGCTATTAGAACAAGAGTGTACGCCTCCTCCAGTTCTTCTTTGCGGCAGCCAGGCCACATAAACATGCAGTACAGTGTCTTTATCATCATCATCAGTTACTGTTTCTCCCGCTCAAACTACTCTTCCTCCTTCTTCTCCCCCTACTCCACTCTGTGGCAAGGAAACAACTCTATGCAACCAGAAAACCGATTGTGTGCAAGCTTAACTCCCACTTGGCAAGTTGCTGGAGGTTTAAGTTGCTGCCATACCACATAGTGGATTCTGCTGCCTTTAGGGAACTACTGGTATACGTTTAGCCTCTCTGAAAAATACTTAGCTGTCATTATTTCTCCAAAAAAGCCAATCCTGTCTTGTATTGTCACGTACCATGGAACATGGAACTTCTTGAAATTGTCCTTGTGCAGCAAGATGTATGCAACCTAGCATACCTGGAGAAGCTATTAAGGGCAGGGACACTACATGTATTTCACTGCCCACTGGCTCAATGTTTTCTGTGGCAGCGGAGATGCAGCACCGCAGCAACGAGGCCAGGTCCTATTGACACCTTTACATTTGTGTGGGTTGGTTCCCATACAGCCACCTCCATGTCCTCTTCTATAATTAACTTGCTTCTGTCCCCAAGAGAAACAGGGCAGAGAGTTGCTTTCACTCCACCTCCCATCATATGTGTAAAGGGAAGCTTTGCCATGCTGTGTTAGAGCTGATCAGTCTAAGTGAGACAGCTAAAATGCATCAAGAGTAAATAACCCACTGGCTGTTTCCCCACCAACTCCAACTGGGAAAGCTGGCCAGCTACGATAGCAGGAACATTGTGGCTTGCTGCATTTGGGAAAAATAACACATGCTCAAACATGACACACAGTGCATATGATAAATGTATCTATTTATTTTTTAAACAAGAACTGTGGCTTGCAGAAGATGCTGACCATCTCTAGGAGACTGTCCTTGCATTTCAGCCATTCTTAGGTGGCAAGGAACTCCCTCCTGGACTTGAAGAGACAGAATGTTCTGCCATTGCACCGCTTGATCTGCGACGTTCCAACTTACTGGAATTCTACCCTGCATATGCTAGAGTACGCGCTTTGCAAAGCGTTGAATGATTTCTTCATGCAGTAGACCACCTCAGCAGGGAGCATATGTTGTTTAGAGGTCAGGCAGTGGCAGCTCATCAGAGATGCATGTTCCTTACCCAGGCCTTTCAAAGAGGCCATCAGATTTGTCAGTAGGGACAACTGCAGCATCATCATTGTCATACCCCTGATATTAGGCTACTTTCACACTAGCGTTTTGGTTTTCCATTTGTGAGATCCGTTCAGAGCTCTCACAAGCGGTCCAAATCGGATCAGTTTTGCCCTAATGCATTCTGAATGGAAAAGGATCCGCTCAGAATGCATCAGTTTGCCTCCGTTCAGTCACCATTCCGCTCTGAAGGCGGACACCAAAACGCTGCCTGCAGTGTTTTGCTGTCCGCCTGACGAAGCGGAGCCAAACGGATCCATCCTGGCACACAATGTAAGTCAATGGGGACGGATCTGTTTTCTCTGACACAATCTGGCACAATAGAAAACGGATCCGTTCCCCATTGACTTTCAATGGTGTTCAAGACGGATCCGTCATGGCTATAGAAGACATAATACAACTGGATCCATTCATGACGGATGCATGCTTTTGTATTATTGTAATGGAAGTGTTTTTGCAGATCCATGACGGATCTGCAAAAACGCTAGTGAGAAAGTAGCCTTATCTTAGAGCAGACACTCATGATGATGCAACAAGGTTGCATTTTCCATATCTTGATGGCTGCCCTGTAGCTGTTGGGGACCCACACAAATCCCAAGTCCCATGGAGGAGGAAGTGGAAGAGGAGGCGCTACCACTGGAGGAAGAGTTGGTGGGGGAGAAGCATGAGGCTGATGATGATGACACTGGCCATGACGACCAATCATAGTAGTGGGGGGTGGAGTTGGAAATGATTCCTTGGGCACTCTAGAAATCATGGCAAGCTCTATGCTTACATACTGACAGGTTTATTGTTAGCATCAAGCAATCTAATTGCTGGATGGCCAGGATTTTAGACCCTTGCTATCAAAGCAAAATAGGGGAATGTTTTCCTGTTGCTGAAAGGGAGGGCAAATTACTGTATTACCAGGATAGACTTTTGGAGAGCAGGCGCCTGTGTCCTGCGTGTCTGAACAGGAAGCCTCTCTCCCCCTCTCCTCCCCATGCCAAGTCACACACCTCCCACTGTCTCTGCTACCACAAGTAGCAAAAGCCGCAGCAACCAGTTCAGTACCATAAACATGATGCAGCAGTTTTTTAAGGTGCAGCACCAGGCTGATGTGAATCAGCCAATGTAGACAAACCACCTGTGTTCCCATGGACTTCTGGGCAGCCAGGTTGCAAGATTGGTCTGAAACGGCACATAACTTTCTTGTCTAGCCTCAGTTATGAAGTCACTTTGAGTGGCTTACATGTTAGAAACCACCCATAAATGACCCCATTTTGTAAATTTATAAAATTTGTTTTGGAGGGCAGATTTTGCTGGAATAGTTTTCGAGCGTTTGAAGAGACACTGAAGTAACCCTACAGTGGAAACCCCCAAAATGTGACCCTCATTTTGGAAACTACTCCCCTCATATAATTTTTTGATGGATGTATTGAGTGATTTGATCCCACAGCCTTTTCATAGAATTTAGATACATGTTGCTGTGAAAATGAAAAACTAAGTTTTTCCAATAAAATGTTTCTTAGCTCTAGATTTTTCAGGCCCCATGTCGCATTTGAAGACCCCCTGAGGTGCTCCTACAGTAGAAACCCCCAAAGAGTGACCCCATTTTGGAAATTATACACCACATGGAATTTTTTAAATGGTGTAGTGTGCACCTTGGCCAAACAGGTATTTCATAGAATTTAGAAACCCTTGGTATGATTTTTATTTCTCAAGAAAGGCTCATGTTTTTCCTTTTTCAAAGGGGTAACAGGAGAAAAACACCCCATATATGTCGACATAAAGTGCTGTATGGACACATTGCAGGACTCAGTGCAGCAGCGCCATGTGCATTTGAGGCCTAGCTTGGTGATTTATACAGCATTGACTAACAGAAGAGGCTCTGAGTAGTGTTGAGCGAAACGAAGCATTCGATGCAGAATTTGGTCCGAAGTTTAGGAAAACTTCAATACGCAATAAATTCACATTTTCTTGCACTTTGTGTTAACGAATCAGGTTTGCATAAAACAGCGGCTGCAGTGAAAGTAAGAACAGCAGACACCCGGCAGTGTCTATTTTTTTACAATCTGAAATGACTATTATGGGAAAAAGGCACTTTTTTACTTAAAATGTATTATTCTTTTTATTTTTGTTATTTTGAAAAATAATTTTTTTTTTTTGAAAAACCCTTTTTTACATTTTATAGACAGTTTGCCTATGAGACTGTGGGCTGGACCTTATAGTCCTCTGTAGCTGGCAGGCCCGGGATACTTTGTAAGGCTTCTGGGTGCCATGGCAACCATCAGGACCCAGCCACTGCAGCACAGGGTCCCAATGGAGTAATACAAGGACCAGGGGTTCCGTGCAGACCCTGTTTAGATAGTGAGGTCAGCATTGACTGTGACATCTAAACGGTTAATCTGCCAGCATTGGAGTTTTCACTTCAGTGAAGTTTTTGATATTTATATAATTATATCGGTGATTTTAGGAGTAGAATTTTGTCATTTCATATTTGATGACTTCTTAAAGGGGTTGGTCACTTTCTGGCTACTATTGATCAAAGTGTATGTAAGATGAATATATGGAACTTACTAATATAGTCTTTATTGATATTCAGTACCGTTTGCTAGATTTCATAAGACATGTCCCCTTGTTGGATAAATCTTCTGTACTGTCCACATAGAGGTCCTATCCATAAGATGGCTACAGATGGATGGTCATGTGACCAGACATAACATTCAGCCTCCTCTATTCAAACACCTTTAAAGGGGTTGCCTGGGTTGAAACTTCTAGGGGCAAACTGCAGGGAGGCTGATAAAAAAAAAAAAAAGTAAGCTTACCTTCAGCGGTGTATGGTATGAGACCACTGAGGCCAGTGATTGTGTACAGTGGTATATGGGACATCACTAATGCAGCCAAAACAAAAAATCATGGCTGCAGTCCAGCTGAGTGCATGAGTGGTGGCAAAAATCAAAGAAGGCTTGGGAAAGTGAGTTTTTTTTAACTATTATTCCATCAGCCTTTCTCTACTTAAACCCTAGACGTTTTAACGGATAACTTCTGCAAGTTAGAGCAGAGTTTACATTGACTTAATTTGTTAAAACTTTCAATTTAAATGCAATCATTTTAATTTCTCCCTATTTTCTATCACTGTTGCTAAGGCAGTGTATATCTCTGTTCATTAAAGCTTGTAATTAAAACCTTGCCGGGAGCATCAAACTCACAACAGTTAAAAGTTGTGATCGCTCTTTGAAGCTGATCCCAAGGGGAAATGAAATAAATATGATCTCTACAACCATATAACATTTCATACTCTGAAGTCACTGTACTCTACACCTTGAAGTATAAAATAGACACAATAAAACAACAGATAACAATATATCTTTTTTGCTTTCTCTGGATATGTTTTTGCAGCAGAAAGCTGGCATTATTGCTGGAAACTCGGCAGATCCCATTATAGTGAATAGGGATATCAGCAGGCCCCAGTGGCTAAGCCGCATACAGCAATTCTAGTATTCTGCTCCTCTACCAGAACCATGTACCGCAATGCCATATTTGGACAAAGCCTAAGAAAAGAGTGATAATAAGATAAATCAGTCTGGAATACCTTTTGCATGCAATAAAAGTTTCAACATAAGATTGTTTTAGGCTTTTTCCTGGCCAGGTTTTTTCATGTGGTTTTTGGAGCCAAAGCCAGGAATAGATTCATAAGTTAGATTGGCGTGTTCATGTTGAGAAGTCATATAAAAGGGAATAAGCAGGCTGTATTTCCCTAGAAAGCTTAGGGTCTTTTAATGTATGTGGGAGAATGATGGAGATGCTTTACCAGTCCATGATCACCAGTGCAATCTTTTTAGCGATAGTGAGTTGGGGGGGAATTAGGACACAGTATGGAAATAAGATTTGAAAATTTAATAAAAAGGCAAGTAAATAGAAATCAGAAATAGAAAATGTTTTAGAGCACAGGATATTGAGAAAGTTTAAGACAATTATAGTTAATGTAGCCGATTCCTTATAAACATAATGGAGGCGCATTGTAGCACTTTAATTGATTTATTCAGACGCTTTGTAGGACTGAGCACTATAGGAAGCCATTGCACTGTATCTCAGGTCATTAAGGTTTGGCAATGCATTGATGTGAATAATGTGGTTGGGTAGTGCTGATTTTATAGTAATGGTAATAAGTACAGTAACAACGTTTATAAATTATGTTGAATATGATGTGTCTATTGTATAATTACTATTGTTTATATGTATTGTATTATTTATTAGTGTATATTAGTGTTGGGTGCGAATATTCGAATCGCAAATTTTAATTGCGAATATCGCCACTTCGAGAATTCGCAAAGATTTAGAATATAGTGCTATGTATTAGTATTCGTGAATATTCTAGATTTTTTTTTATCAGTAACCTCCCTTCTTGCTTGTGGGCCAATGAGAAGGCTGCAATGTCATTGTCTGAGCTTAGCAACATCCCTAGCAACCAATAGGAAAGTTGCCTACCCCTTACTATATAAGAACCTGCCCAGCAGCCATTTTCTGTAGTTTTTTGCAGTTCTGAGAGAGACAGCAGTGTCATTACATTAGTTAGTTAGCTCATATATATAATACAGATAGTTGGTGGGAGATAGTCAGTGTAGGCTAGATAGTGATATAGTGTAGCTGATAGGTTCTGCTGTCCATACATACATGCTACAGACATAGTGCTGTGATGTCACAAGTTCACAACAATACTAAGTATTCAGTAATATGTAGTGTGACATAGCAAGGGGTTTTGTTTGGGAAGGCAGGTATTTCCCTCCCAACATGGTCGGCTCGGCTGATTTCCAGCCAGGTGAGATCAAATACCGGACCGGAGTTTAAGTGCCAGTCTGGGTTTTGGCAGCACCTGGCTGTCATTTAAATAGGCAGCTGGGCTCAGCAGCTGAGTCTCTGTTTTGGGATCTGAAGCATGGTGCTGTGCTGGAAGGTTGAAAGCCGCATGAGTGTTGCACGCTGGGAAACACGCCCCCTAAAGCCTGCTGTGGACTGCCGGGGATAAAACGGCTAGCAAGGTGACGTGTCTGTTCTATGGACTTTTCATTGTGTGAATTAACGCCAAGACTATAATGAGTCGTTTTTCTTTTGCCTTTTGTGTGAATAAACACTGACATTTTGATTTACGAACTTGTTTTGCCTCTGTACTGCGTCTGCTTACCCTGCCTACCAGAGCAAATCCACACAATTGGTGGAGGATGCGGGCACACGCAGTGAAGCTGGCGTAAACGCCAAAATATTTTTGTTTTCGGGTAAGGCTGGATATCCTGGATTAAACCAGCTAAATTCAAACCTGTGTCACGTGACAAAATATAGGCTGTAATAAAAGCTCTCGTGGAGGCTAACCAACACCAGCAAGAAACAAACCAGCTGCTGTTACAACACGTGATGGCTTTACAGACCATGATGTCCGGAAAACAGTCCGTGCGGCGATCCCCAAGATGACACCATCAGATGATGTCGAAACCTACCTGGTGATGTACAAGAAGGTGGCCACAAGGGAGAATCTACCCCGAGATCAGTTGGCTGAGGTCGTCGCTCTGTTCCTGACATCCGATCCCCAGCGGGTGTATTTCGACTTGCTGGACGATCAAGCGGCCGACTACCAGAAAGTCAAGGGTGAGATTCTGGCAAGACTGGGTGTGAATGTGTTGGTCTGGGCCCAGCGGGTGCATCAGTGGGGGTTTAAGCCGGCTGAGCCCGTGAGACCCCAGTATTATAACTTACTTAACCTCTTGCAAAAGTGGCTACAGCCTGACATGCTGAGCCCCACTGCTATGCTGGACCGTCTGTTGGCTGATATGTTCTGAAAGGCTTTGCCACCTCCTCTCCAGCAATGGATCGGTTAGGTCTCTCCAGGTAATGCTCTCAAGATGGTCGACCTGGTGGAGCACTATGAGGCTACCCGGAATCTACAGGGGGGTTCTTTTGGGAGGGGGGTAGTTAAATCCCGTAACTTTCCACCCCAGACCCGGTGGTTTGTGCCCACCAAACCCGCCCGGGATGTACCCCCTGTGGACCCAGCTCAGATAGTCTGCTGGCGGTGTCGGGAGCCTGCCCATGTACGAGCTGACTGTCCACATCAGGTGGAACCCATGGACACGAACTATGGCTTCCGTCAGTCGTTATATGCTAGGAAGCTGTGTGCAGCGGGTGCCCCGGAGACTCTGAATCACCTGTGCCAGGTGGAGGTGGGAGACACTCCAGCGGAGGCTCTGTTGGACTCAGGGAGTCTGGTGACCCTGGTAAGGTCCACTGAGTGTACTGGCCGGAAAGTCTCTATCCACGGTTGCCAGCAGGTGGACCCACGAGGTGGCTGTCGCCACCAATCTACACTACGAACTTATAACAGGGAGAGACTTCCCGGCACTGTGGCCTGCTACGAGAGTGACTGATACCCATGAGACAGGGTAACCCTAGCACAGTGGCCCAGCTCAGGGGGGAGACAAGAACCCTGGAAACCTGAGTCTGAAGTGCCAGAGGTAGTGGTGATCGCCACTTCGGTGGAAGAGGGGGAGACAACCCCGCTAAGTGTGATGGTGGGAGACATGGAGGACTTGCCGCCGGGTCCTGAGCTGGCAGACCTCAATGTCTCCGGGGATAATTTTGGTACTGCCCAAAACCGGGACCCAACCCTATCCCGAGCCTGGGAAAATGTATTAATAGTAGATGTGGAACCACAACAACCAGGGGCAGAGTCGGTGTTCCCCCGTTTTGTGGTTCATCAGGATATGTTGTACCTGTTAAACCAGCTGCGAGGTGAATCCATTGAACAGTTGGTGGTACCCCAGGCTTATCGCAAACTCTTGTTAGAGTTAGCCCACCAACATGTTCTCGGTGGTCATCTGGGAATGTAGAAGACACAGGACCGGATACTACAACGGTTTTACTGGCCCAGTGTGTTTAGGGAGATGGAAGAATTCTTTAAGTCTTGCCCGACTTGCCAGGCAACTAGCCACCAGCACCTTTTTTGCAGTCCCTTGGTACCTCTCTACCGATCATCGAGGTGCCGTTTGAGCGAATCGCTATGGACCTCGTAGGCCCAGTACCAAAGTCCGCTAGAGGACACCAACACATCTTGGTCGTCCTGGACTACGCCACTAGGTACCCGGAGGCGGTGCCACTGCGACATACACCAGCGAAGCTTATAGATAAGGAGCTGATGTTCTCCTGAGTGGGGCTACCTAAAGAGGTTCTGAGTGACCAGGAGACCCCTTTTATGTCAAAGGCTATGAGGGAAATCTGTAAGTTGCTGCATATCAGACAGTTACGGACGTCCGTGTACCATCCACAAACGGACGGTCTGGTCAAAGGGTTTAACAAAACTCTAAAAACTATGTTAAAAAGGGTGGTATCTAAAAATGGGAAGGATTGGGACCTTCTTCTGCCCTATCTCATGTTCGCTGTGCGAGAGGTACCCCAGGCTTCTACTGGGTTCTCGCCCTTCGAATTTCTTTATGGCAGACATCCTTGTGGTCTGTTGGACGTGGCCAAAGAGGCATGGGAACAGCAACTCACTCCGCATAAAAGTGTCCTGGAGAATGTTATCAAGATGCAACAGCGGATAGAGACTGTTTTGCCTCATGTCAGGGAGCATATGGAGGCCGCTCAGCAAGCCCAGAGTCGGATCTATAATCAGCAGGCTTAGGTCCAGATCTTTAACCCGGGTGATCGGGTTTTGGTTCTGGTACCGACCGTGGACAGTAAGTTCCTGGCCAGATGGCAGGGGCCCTACGAGGTACTCAAGAAAGTTGGAGAGGTAAATTGCAAGGTACACCAGCCATGGTGGCAGAAGCCGGAGCAGGTTTACCATGTTAATTTACTTAAAACTTGGAAAGATGAGGGGGCGTGTCCGGACGCTGACGGTGATGGCTGCCTGAAGGAGCTTCTCCTGCCTGCACGACAACTTACTGGCCAGCGACTCATCTCTTTTGGATCATATGGGGAAGAAAGTGGCTCCAAAAAAGACCCCTCTCCCTCCCCGATCCCCCTCACCTACTAGGACCCTTGAACAGTGCTGGGATTGTGCTCCGGGTCTGGCGCTTCCACCACGCAGCACCAAGGCACAGAGGGCCTCCCACCATTCCTCCCTCCCCCCGCCTGATTCCCGCGCCCTGAGCAGGGAGAAGGACACAGTGCTACATACCCCTGCTGGATCTCTTCAGGGAACCGGATCGCCGTCTGCAGTGTCCACACACGGATCCTCTGGCGGGGGGCTCTCACCGGCCGCCCTGGACTTTCGGCCTTCTACTGCTGGAAGGAGGAATCCCGCCATGATGGCTCCTGGATCCACTTCTCAGGGGGCGACTTCAAGTAAAGGTACTGTGGCTACTAGGGGACGGGATATTATCCCAGGAGACTCTGCATCTAGCCTTCCTGGGACCCCCCTGCATGAGCCCTGGCGAAATAAGCAGCTCCCAGCCCCACCATTGGTGGACCAGGGGGACAGCAGCTCTCCTCTCCCTTGTGACATCTGGGCCAGATCCCCAAGCCCCCCATCACTCGCCGTTATGGACCCCCCATCCCTGCCTGAACCTCCACAGCCCTGGGCGAGCTATTTTAGCAATTTTCCTACAAAAGAGGACTTTCGGGTTCTTATTTCTGAAGTTACGGAAGCCTGCAGAGCTGAAATTGCGGCAGTTCGCACTGATATTAAACATGTGGTGGACCGGGTTGACTCCCTGGAAAATGCCCATGACGATACCAGGCAATATATTTCCACTCTTCATGAATCCATTTCTGCCCAAACGACAGTGCTTAGGGGCATGGGATGGCATTTAGAGGACTTGGATAATCGAGGGCGCCGGAATAACATCCGAGTACGGGGTCTTCCGGAGGCTACCGGTGACAAAGATCTCTTTGCTACGCTGGAAGCCATTTTTAACATGATCCTGGGGCAACCATCCACGCACAAGATCAAGTTGGACAGAGCTCATAGCCTAAGGGCTCTGCTGCACGTCCTAGGGATGGAATTTGTTGTGTCCACGACTTTGCCCTTAAAGAATCCATCATGGCTAAGGCGAGATCTCTACGCAACTTTTACTTTGATGGCGCTCCAGTTAAATTGTTTCCTGACCTATCCTGGTTCACACTCCAGAAAAGGAGACATCTCCAGCCTCTCCTCACATTACTCAGGGACCGCCAGATTGCCTACTGCTGGGGATTCCCTTTTCTCCCTGACGGTCCGTCATCAAGGAAGAACAGAGACTCTCCGTTCCTTCTCGGATCTTCGCCCTTTCTGCGAATCACTTGGAATCCTATCCCTGACATGTCGGATTGGGAGTTTGAGTCTTCAGCGCTTCCACCGCCCCTCATTTGGTCTCCTGTAACCAGGAAAAGAAGGCCTGGTCCAAGTGCGTCCTCTTCCCCGCGGTCTCCTCCGTTATCAGGGCATCGCCCATCTGCTTGACCGCCATCGGCTGGGGGGACTTGGTTGTCCAGAACTTGCTCTTAACCCTTTAAGCCCTCAGGATTGATGGTACCTGAAGGGCCCCCATATTGATCGTTTATTTTCTTCTGTTAGGCCAGTTATTGTTTTCTTGTTGCTACATCACGGTGCAGGCTGTCTGAAGGCTCTACCTAGTTATAACTTGTTTTAGTTTCTCTCAGATAATTGTAGTTGGCTCCTTGGCCAGCCTCAATTTGTTGGTCTCCGACAATTACACCCCCCAAGGGGCTTCTTATTTGCCCCTAGCAGGGATTACATCCCTGGGAATAGTTGTTTACTGCTATCTGTTTGTCTGTCTTTGTGTTGTCCCGTCCTGTCTCCCCCCCCCCCCCTTGTGTTCTCTCTCCTGTTGTAGGTGCCTGAACTTCCTTGCCTGTGGAGATCGTGTGCCTCCGTTCTGTCTCTGATCCGTTGTCCGACTAGTGTGATCCTACTGATGTATATGGACTCCCTCGGTGAGCTGTACTCTGCATACATTGTGTATCATCACATACTCACATGATGCGGTGCATAACCTTCAATGTCAAGGGGCTTAACTCCAACGCCATGAGGAAACTCTTGCTTTTGGAATTGAAATCCCTTAAAGCGGATATTGTGTTCTTACAGGAAACACACTTTGATGGCAACTCCTCCTTCCGTTTTGCCTCCCACCTGTATCCTACGGCTTATTTGGCTACTCATAGCCGTCGGAGGGCGGGTGTTGCCATCTTGGTGTCTGCACAGTGTCCCCTCAGGATTGAATCTTCAATTATAGATCCACAGGGCCGTTATATCATTCTCCGTGGCCGTTTGGCGGATAGACCCATCACCTTATGTAACATTTATGCACCAAACACGTCCCAGATACGCTTTCTCGGCGGAATCTTCCGCAAGGTGTTTGCTGAGGGAGTGGACTCTTCTGAGCCCCTAGTCCTCCTAGGTGGGGATTTTAATGCAGTGTTCTCTGAATCGATGGATCGCCTGGCCCTCCCGGGTAGACCAATACACTCGACACAGCAGCGCTCAGCCAGAGATTTTCGTAAACTAGTGCGGAAATACTCCCTGTATGACCTCTGGCGTCTCACTTATCCCACTGATGGGTCCTTCTCCTTTTACTCTGCCCCACATGGTTCACACACCCGTATTGATTAACTCTTTGGTACCATTTCGACCCTCAGATTATTGGAGGGAGCAGACATGGGCCGAATCACCTGGTCAGACCATGCTCCTGTACTAGTGGACATTAGTAGTGAGTCGGGCCATGTTCGCTATTGCCACTGGAGACTTAGTGACTCCCTCCTGAAACAGCCTACCATTAGGGAGGAACTTCGCGAACATCTGAAAACGTACTTTGACCTAAATGAGGGATCAGTAGGGGATGTCCGTCCTTTGTGGGAAGCGCATAAAGCGGTCACGAGGGGCCATTGTATTGCAATAAGCTCAAAATTAAAGAAGGACTCGACTTCCTTAATCAAGACCCTTACGTCCCGCCTACAAACACTAGAAGACAAGATGGCTGCTCATCCCTCTCGCTGCACACTGAGACGAATTGTTGATACTAGGGCCCAATTGAAGAGTCTAGCTTTAGGTCGTGTCAGCAAGTTATTACTTTACACACAACAACGTTATTATGCTTGGGGGAACAAGCCCCACACTTTGCTGGCCAGACAACTCAGGAATCATAGCTCCCAAACGGGTCCGAGTGCTATTAGGGGGGCTGACTGAACAATCCACTATGACCCACGGGTGATAGCGGAGAGGTTCTCGGCCTATTACTCTTCCCTGTACAACTTACCCTCCGACCTTCCCACCGATGAGGGACTGAGAGATAGTACACTTCGGTCTTAATTGGCATCCTGTCACCTTCCTACCCTATCGACTTCCGACCTTGCCGCCCTTAATAGTCCGATCACACCGGAGGAGATTGGGGAGGTGCTGGAACATCTACCTGAGGGTAAATCCCCAGGGCCTGATGGCTTTTCGTACAAATATTATAAGACCTGTAGGACTGAACTAATCCCTCACTTAGTAACCCTATTCAATCATTTTCTAGCTGGCAACGCAGTACCTCCCCCAATGTCCCACTCGTATCTCACGATGATTCCGAAACCTGGGAAAGATCTGCACGAATGCCCTAACTATAGGCCCATTGCCCTACTTAACTCAGACCTTAAGATTTTCACCAAAACCCTAGCTACCCGACTAAACGTCTTTCTCCCCTCCCTGATTCATAAAGATCAAGTGGGATTTGTCCTGGGCCGTCAGGGGGGCGACAACACACGAAGAAACATTGACTTGATAGATGTCATATCTCGCTCGGGTGAGGAGGCATTACTTCTTAGTTTAGATGCGGAAAAGGCATTCAACCGTTTAGGTTGGCCTTTCCTCTTTGCTACCCTGCAGGCTTACGGCCTTTCTGGTCCCTTTGTTAGAGCCATTCATAGTCTATACTCCTCCCCCATAGCGACGATCAGACTACCTCATGCTCAATCTCGACCCATAAGCATTGCTAATGGAACGAGACAAGGTTGCCCCCTGTCTCCCCTACTTTTTGCCATGTGTATTGAACCCTTTGCGGCCAAGATCAGGGCTTGCCCGGACATCAGAGGTGTTATGGTCAAGGACAGGGAGTTTAAGCTATCGCTATATGCTGACGATATCCTCCTTACCCTTACCAAGCTTCACATTTCCCTACCAAACCTCCACTCCATCCTACAGGAGTTTGGTCATCTCTCGGGGTATAAGGTCAACACCCATAAAACTGAGGCCCTCCCTCTTAATCTTTCTCAGAAGACCCTGTGCTCTCTCAGGGTTAACTTTCCTTTCCATTGGAAGACGGACTCACTGCGATATTTGGGTGTTGACCTCACTCCCCGATATGGAGAGCTTTACAAAGCTAATTTCCCACGTATAGATGCTGAGATTAGGGGTCTTCTAGATAGGTGCCATCCTCTCCCACTCTCTCTCATGGGGCGTATTGCTGCGACTAAAATGACGATCTTGCCCAAGCTTCTGTACCTTTTTGAGACCTTACCGATTAAAGTCCCCCTTAAGGATCTGAGATCCATTCAATCTAACCTCCTTAAATTCATATGGGCGGGAAGGCGACACAGAATCCCGCGGTCGGTCCTCCTATCTAGTAGGCACCAGGGCGGTCTAGGGGTCCCGGATCTGTCTAAATATTACTGGGCGGCCCAGCTACGTTCTGTCACAGCCTGGGCTTCCTTGCACTCATATTCTGTCTGGATGCAGGTAGAAAGACTGGCTGGCTCCTGTACATCCTAACTCCATGTTATGGCTCGGACCTGACAGGACTCTGCCAGCCAAGGACTTCCTAGGGCCCATGGCTTGTACCAGACGCATCTGGCAGCAGTGCAGTAGCACATTCCCTCTGGAGTTCAATCACTCCGCCATGACCTCCTTCTTATATCACCCCACGCTCCCTGCTAGTCTTATTACGTTCACAACAAGACCATGGTTTCAGCAGGGGGTGTTTCGGTTTGCTGATATTGTGGACCCCTTCACTAGGGTCCTTCTGCCATTTTCTACGCTGCAGGCCAAATATGATCTCCCCCCTCCTCCATCTTCTTTTATATCCAGATTAGGCACTTTGCCCAGTCCATTTTTTCAGGGGTCACAGTTTCCCTTCCGACTCCCTTTGAATGCCTTTGCAGGGAAGGGATTCATGTTAAAGGTTTAATTTCTGAGATTTACTCCATATTGCTGACTCCCTTCCCTGATCGGGTTCAAAGGCATTCCTACATGGTGCGGTGGGAGGAATATCTGGGGAGGGCCTTACCGGACTCACTCTGGCACCTTATATGGAGGAGGGCAGCGAAATCATCTATGTCGGTACTTCATCAGGAGAACCAATATAAAATCTTAATGTATTGGTATCACACTCCTGACCTCCTCCATAAAATGAATCCAGTAGTCCCGGGTGATTGTTGATGTGGCTTACATAGGGGTATGTTGCCTCACATTTTTTGGGACTGTCCCAAGATATGCCCCTACTGGATCGGAGTAGGCGCCCTCCTGAGTGATGTCTTTGGAATTGAAATCTGACCTGATCCTTTGTCCTTCCTGCTCAATGTGGTCCCCATCCAAGTTAAAAAACACGCACTCAAGCTATTGCTACTGATACTAACAGCAGCTCGTTGTCTAGTCTCCCGAGCTTGGAAAAGCCCCGAACCACCACGGGTCTCTGATTTGTATGCTAGGGTGATGGAGGTCCGAAAAATGGAGTACTCCACTGCTATGTTTCAGGACAAAATGGCACTCTTCAACGCCATATGGGACATATGGGATAATTACTGGACCACTAGACAACCTTGACAATCTCATGTGAAAGGAATGTTCCCTTCCCCCTCCCCCCCCATTATGTCTTTGTCTATGTAATTTGTCTTGCCTGTTGGGTATTTGCCGGGTTAAGCATTATTGGCTGAGGAGCTCAGGGCTTTTGGGTCTTTAAGGCTCTCCCGCTTCTACCTGATGTATTTTTGTTTAAGATACATTGCATAGTAGTCCTTCTTCGGACTGGTTACAGATAGACACAGTCTCTGTTAGCCCATTTTATTGCTTTATTTTTGTTTGGTCTTTCATTCTTCATCACTGACTATTATCAAGTGTTACATCTGTCCATTTAATATGTATGTGATGTATTTCGGGTATCATCCTTACCTTGTACTTTTGTGCATTATTCCATTGTAAAAGTGTATTTTCATCTTTGTTTTATTTAATAATAAATATACAATTATAAAAAAAAACTTGGAAAGATAGGGAGACCTGTACTGAAGACAGCCGGTGGCCGGGTTTTCTAGGGAAAGAGGTTCCGGGTCCTATGTCTGATGCAAGGGAAGCGGTTGCCACAGTAAAAATTGCTGACAGCCTCTCCTCTAAACAGGCTCAAGAGACCAGGGAGTTCGTTAGTCGGAACACGGATGTGTTCTTGGACCTCCCTGGACGCACTTCCGCAATCCAGCATGACATTGTCACTAAGCCTCAGGCAAAAGTCCAGTTAAAGCCATACTCGACGACAAGCCATCTCGGAGGAAGTGCAGCTCATGCTGCGGCTAGATGTCCTCGAGGAGTCTAAAAGTGAGTGGGCCAGTCCTATAGTCTTAATACCCAAGCCGGACGGGACGTTACAGTTTTGTAACGATTTTTGTAAGCTGAACGAAATATCTAAATTCGATGCATATCCCATGCCTTGGGTGGATGAGCTTATTGAAAGGTTAGGCCAAGCCCGGTATTTTCCTGTTTTGGACCTCACCAAAGGGTACTGGCAGGTACCCTTGACGGAGGCTGCCAAAGAGAAAACTGCCTTCATTACACCAGAGGGGCTGTACCAATATAAGGTGTTACCCTTCGGTCTGCCACTTTTCAACGTCTAATGGACATTGTGCTTCGTCCACATCGGCGGTATGCCTCGGCTTACCTGGATGATATTGTGATTCACAGTACCGACTGGGAAAGTCACCTGCCCAAAGTACAGGCCGTAGTGGACTCCCTTTGAAAGGCTGGTCTAACAGCTAACCCAAAAAAATGTGCGATAGGGTTAGAGGAGACCAAATACCTAGGGTATGTCATTGGACGCGGAGTCATCAAACCCCAAGTAAACAAAATAGAGGTGATAAGGAATTGGCCCTGACCTGTCACCTCTAGGCAAGTAAAGTAATTCTGGGCTATTATATGAGGTTCGTTCCCCATTTTGCCACTTTAGCATCTCCATTGACAGGGCTCTTGAAAGGACGGAAAGAGGCTTTCTCCGCTTTGAAGTCGGCCCTGTGTGGGTCCCAATTTTTGGTGACCCCCGACTTCAAAAGGGAGTTTATAGTACAGACAGATGCCTCCGAAGTAGGCCTCAGTGCTGTACTGTCTCAGGAAGTCAACGGGGAGGAGCATCCCGTTGTTATCCTTAGCCGTAAGCTCACTCCAGCCGAGACCCAGTAAAGTATAGTGGAGAGAGAGTGCCTGGCCATCAAGTGGGCACTCGAGTCTATTTGCTATTATCTGTTAGGGAGAAAGTTCAGTCTGGTGACCGACCACTCCCCTCTCACGTGGATGAGCCAGGCCAAAGAGAGGAATGCTCGGGTCACCAGATGGTTCTTTTCCTTGCAAAACTTTAAGTTTACAGTAGAACACAGGGCAGGCTGGTTACAGGGAAACGCGGATGCCCCGTCCCGGGTACACTGACGTGTGTTCACCCCCTCAGGGTTGAACAAAGGGGGGGGGGGGGTATGTGACATATCAAGGGGTTTTGTTTGGGAAGGCAAGTATTTTCCTCCTAACATGGGCGGCTAGGCTGATTTCCAGCCACGTAAGATCTAATACTGGACCGGAGTTTAAGTGCCGGTCCGTGTTTTGGCAGCACCTGGCTATCCTTTAAATGAGCAGCTGGGCTCATCAGCTGAGTCTCTGTCTTGGGATCTGAAGTTTTTGGCACCAGATGAGGAGGTATGGTGGCTGGTTGGGTGGCTATTTAACGGAACTTACATGCACTTGTTGATATAGGTGTCAACTGTGATACAGGCATGTAGTTAGTCTGACCTGGTGGTTGTTCTAGGTGATAGGTGTCCGAGCCATAGTCTCTCACCTGCAGCAGTGTCTAAAGCTGTGATCACTGATCACTCTGCTTTCTTGGCACACTGATGCTTTTTGGAAGCAGTGTTCTGCATTCTGAAGATCTCTCTGGAGTGAAGGTCTCACAGGAGAATTGGATTGAGTACCTAGGAGTAGGAGCTCTAACGTGCTACGTCTCCCTTCTCTGTATGGACTCAAACTTCTTTTTCTGGGGTACTGCACTGGCACACCGTTTCTTCTGGTTATTACAGTACTGCTTATATTTGGACTATTTATAAGCCACTTAGCTGGCATGTGTTTGTATCTTATTGGACAGTTAAGGTAATATGGATCCTACAGGGGGTTAGTCCACACCAAGTGTTTTTTGATAACGGATGCTGATACTGACAGAATATTGGAGGCTTGTAGGGGAAATGCAGGATTTTTTTCAGAATCCTCATTATTGGATTGTAAAAAGCAATATGAATGAGAAACAAAGAGGGTAATTTCAATAGAATTATATCTTACCACATTGGGACAAATCGTATACCCAGAGGAAGGCGAGCCCATGTAGAACCTACTATACTAACGGTACACATGATGTAGACTTTTGACAGAAACATGAACAGATTTATGTAACCAGAAAGCTCAGCGGCTCAACCTCTCACCGTATGAAAAAAGATGCTCACCTACAAGTCCCACCCTTAGGACCAAAGTGAAAACGTGAACAACAAAAGCAAAGAAGGGGCACACTCAAAAGGGCTCACTTGAAAGAACAATGATGCACAATTAATTTAACCTAAAAACATATCCCCTAAAATAAAATCTACATAAAATACAGGCTATAAACAGATATATGACCTCTATATAGATAGGAATGAGTCCTGTATATCAATGCACCCGTCCCAGGGTGATTCCTATAGCATGTATGCCGGCTGTATACCGTTGACATGAGGCCCGTGCTGATCAATAGAAAAGATGGTCCATATATGCCGGTTATATAACACTGGGAATATGGCACGTGTGTCAGTATACCGCAGCCAGATGTAAATCAATGGACATACAGCACATGTACAGGTGTGATGGTAAAAGCTGTGTAGCACTTAATGCCAATGACTTCTGATCGTTCACAGTTAAAGTCCAATTAATATATGCAGCAATATTCACAGTTGGTAGCACAGCCAAAAGTGACCTGGTACATTCACCATGCCATAATGGGTGCTCCCCAGGAGCTGGGTCTTACCCGTCTTCACTGCCTCTTTTGCAGCGCTGATTCCAGGCGGCCGCACACCAGCGGCATCCCACGTGGTGTGCTAGACCTCAGCGTGGCGTCCCACGTGACCTGGTTACTTAGGAGACCGGGTAAATCTGAGATGGCGTCACTAATAGGCGACCGCTTGCTCAGAATCCGGACAAAGCTGATTCTCCTTTATCTTCTTTTCTTATTGCAGATATTCAGTGCAACGCTCACTCCTCACGCCAGACGCGTTTCGAGGTGCTGTACCTCTTCCTCAGTGGCCGAATGAGTGAGCGTATCCTCACTCTTATATATGGGACAACTACTCCCATAACTCCCATAATGCTTCACATTGTCATGCATTTACTAAACTCCGGAGTGGACCAGGGTCATATTCCTTCTTCCTATCATACTCCCTAACCACCTAGTATAGAAACGGCCCATACTACTGCCATCATCTTATACAAGAACTTTCAATGCCTCCATGAATAAAACATATATATATATATAACATAAATAATCAAACATATATAAAATTGTATATAAAATTGTATATAAAACATACGATGCTGTATACATCAACTGAAATAGGATCTGGAGAAATACGTAAGGTCACACAGTAACCTGCCAAAAAACGCATAGGTGTAAACCTGCGTTTCTTGTGCGATTTGTTCCTTTATCAAACGGGGTGCCGTGTGTGAATAGATTCATGCTTCCCCATGAAGGTAGCTATCCTGTAGACACATCAATATTCAGCCAGCATGTCGGTATAAGGACCCCAAAATGATATATGGTCCCAACTATACGTTGTTTGACAGGGACCTTCTGAACATGGAGATCCCCGGTCCCCAGAAGAGAATGAGACACGATTGTTCTGAGGGGCTTGAACGCTGAAATGGAGGTCTTTGGTTTCCTGTGAGGAGTGAGGGGGTTGCCCGCTGGTGATGGGATATCAGAGTCTGGTCGTCTATCGACACTCCGATCTCCCCTCCCTGTCGGACAGCTCTCCCTTCTACATCATCCTCATTCTCTTCTGGGGACCTGGATAGCTACCTTCATGGGGAAGCATGAATCTATTCACACACAGCACCCCGTTTGATTATACACTGCTCAAAAAAATAAAGGGAACACTTAAACAGCACAGTGTAACTCCAAGTTAATCACACTTCTGTGAAATCAAACTGTCCACTTAGGAAGCAACACTGAGTGACAATCAATTTCACATGCTGTTGTACAAATGGGATAGACAACAGGTGGAAATTATAGGCAATTAGCAAGACACTCCCAATAAAGGAGTGGTTCTGCAGGTGGTGAACACAGACCACTTCTCAGTTCCTATGCTTCCTGGCTGATGTTTTGGTCACTTTTGAATGCTGGCGGTGTTTTCACTCTAGTGGTAGCAGGAGACGGAGTCTACAACCCACACAAGTGGCTCATATAATGCAGCTTATCCAGGATGGCACATCAATGCGAGCTGTGGCAAGAAGGTTTGCTGTGTCTGTCAGCGTAGTGTCCAGAGCATGGAGGCGCTACCAGGAGACAGGCCAGTACATCAGGAGACGTGGAGGAGGCCGTAGGAGGGCAACAACCCAGCAGCAGGACCGCTACCTCCGCCTTTGTGCAAGGAGGAACAGGAGGAGCACTGCCAGAGCCCTGCAAAATAACCTCCAGCAGGCCACAAATGTGCATGTGTCTGCTCAAACGGTCAGAAACAGACTCCATGAGGGTGATATGAGGGCCCGACGTCCACAGGTGGGGGTTGTGCTTACAGCCCAACACCGTGCAGGACGTTTGGCATTTGCCAGAGAACACCAAGATTGGCAAATTCGCCACTGGCGCCCTGTGCTCTTCACAGATGAAAGCAGGTTCACACTGAGCACATGTGACAGACGTGACAGAGTCTGGAGACGCTGTGGAGAACGTTCTGCTGCCTGCAACATCCTCCAGCATGACTGGTTTGGCATTGGGTGAGTAATGGTGTGGGGTGGCATTTCTTTGAAGGGCCGCACAACCCTCCATGTGCTCGCCAGAGGTAGCCTGACTGCCATTAGGTACCGAGATGAGATCCTCAGACCCCTTGTGAGACCATATGCTGGTGCGGTTGGCCCTGGGTTCCTCCTAATGCAAGACAATGCCTCATGTGGCTGGAGTATGTCAGCAGCTCCTGCAAGACGAAGGCATTGATGCTATGGACTGGCCCGCCCGTTCCCCACACCTGAATCCAATTGAGCACATCTGGGACATCATGTCTCGCTCTATCCACCAACGTCACGTTGCACCACAGACTGTCCAGGAGTTGGCAGATGCTTTAGTCCAGGTCTGGGAGGAGATCCCTCAGGAGACCGTCCGCCACCTCATCAGGAGCATGCACAGGCATTGTAGGGAGGTCATACAGGCACGTGGAGGCCACACACACTACTGAGCCTCATTTTGACTTGTTTTAAGGACATTACATCAAAGTTGGATCAGCCTGTAGTGTGTTTTTCCACTTTAATTTTGAGTGTGACTCCAAATCCAGACCTCCATGGGTTAAAAAATTTGATTTCCATTTTTTTATTTTTGTGTGGTTTTGTTGTCAGCAAATTCAACTATGTAAAGAACAAAGTATTTCAGAAGAATATTTAATTAATTCAGATCTAGGATGTGTCATTTTTGTGTTCCCTTTATTTTTTTGAGCAGTGTAGATAGGACTCATTCCTATCTATATACAGTAGAGGTCATATATCTGTTTATAGCCTGTATTTTATGTAGATTTTATTTTAGGGGATATGTTTTTAGGTTAAATAAATTGTGCATCATTGTTCTTTCAAGTGAGCCCTTTTGAGTGTGCCCCTTCTTTGCTTTTGTTGTTCACGTTTTCACTTTGGTCCTAAGGGTGGGACTTGTAGGTGAGCATCTTTTTTCATACGGTGAGAGGTTGAGCCGCTGAGCTTTCTGGTTACATAAATCTTTTCATGTTTCTGTCAAAAGTCTACATCATGTGTACCGTTAGTATAGTAGGTTCTACATGGGCTCGCCTTCCTCTGGGTATACGATTTGTCCCAATGTGGTAAGATATAATTCTATTGAAATTACCCGCATACATGCTATAGGAATCACCCTGGGACGGGTGCATTGATATACAGGACTCATTCCTATCTATATAGAGGTCATATATCTGTTTATAGCCTGTATTTTATGTAGATTTTATTTTAGGGGATATGTTTTTAGGTTAAATAAATTGTGCATCATTGTTCTTTCAAGTGAGCCCTTTTGAGTGTGCCCCTTCTTTGCTTTTGATGAACAGATTTATAACAGATATCCACGTGATATTATTAGAGATGAGCGAATTGAATCCAACGAAGTGGAACTCGATCTGAATTTCAGGATAAATTCGATTCGCGCGAAGCCGAATTTCCTTGTGCTTCATGGTAGCGATTCGATTTAACATGAAATAGTGTAAAAAAATAAAATAAATCATACTTACCTCCTCAATTTGCTCACAACGGGCCGGACACCGCCTTCTTGATAGAAGATCGCGACTGAAATCCCATGCGTGGTGACGTCATACGTCACCACGCCGGCCGGCGTGACGTCATCTTGGGCCGTGCAATATTTCGCGCAAGATCTTCAAGCAAGATGGCGGCGGCCGGGACATCGCAAGCAAATGGAGGCGGTTAGTATGATTGCATTTTTTTTCCTGCTAATTTTACAATGATGGGGAGCGGCGCTATCACAGCTCAATGTTATTACACCAACTACTTACATATAAATGCGCTTTGTGACAAGTAATTCGTCACAAAGCAAATTTTTTTGTAAAATTTGGCGAAGCAACCGAATCGAATTTTCCAAAACTTTGGTCATCTCAAGATATTATCTTACTAAATATGGAATTGTTACAGGACTTGACGCAAACTTTGAGGAAAAAACAAGTCATGGAGGATGCCTCTTTATCTATACAGGACTTTTAATATGTGAATAGGTTTACTCCATTTTTAGACAAGTTTAGACTGGAAACTGAAGATACGAAAAGGAGGAAGTGGCATAGGGACGCACTGGATTATTCCTCTGGCAATGTGTATAATTGGACTGGCAATCAATCCCTTAATTTATTATAGTCGCTAAATCTGATAGGAAGCTGTAAGGCAATATGGACTCTTCTCTTAACGTGTCCCTGACACATGATTTCGGTGATCAGCTTAAATTAAATCTTATCCGGTACCGGGAGAATGAATAAGATAACACTGAACACGTGTCTAGTTCTAATCCATTCTGGTTTATTCCACAGTTGGCAAACAGTTATAATAGAGGGGGTTGAGCTTCCTTGACATCCAATCATATGTTAGCATTACTTTCGACCTATAGTACGAACACACATGAGCTCTGCATTAACATAATAGATGACTCATAGTAACAGCATTTGACCAATCAGGTATATACACATAGGCCAGCATGCATTTAAGCCAAGATGACCCTATAAGGTAAGACTGTTCAAACTTACAAACTAAGGAATGTATGGGTATCTTGAAACCGCACAGGAAGTTTCTCACATTCCAAAGGGGGGAAGGGGGAAGGGAGATTTTGGAAGTGCACTGGCCAAATGTAATGTAATACATGTTGCTGACAGGACAAAATGGAGTTACTTATACCCCATCAATCCCCTCTTTAGAACCTTATATATATATATACACCTTATACTATATGGTTCTTTCTCTGTTCTCCCTTGGTTTGCTTGTAAGCCTTTAGGTATTCCATATACCCTTCAGGAGTATAATCCTCAGGCTTTGTTGAGGTTGTGTTTACCTCTTCTACCTCTACCGGAGTATAGAGGAATGTTGAGTGTACCCCTCTTTCGGCCACATTTTTACATACGGCAAGAAGGGAGGGCACACACTGTAGCCAACAGCAGAGACACACTATTGCAGCGACCACGGCGAGTGTCACTCCTAAAACATATCTTATTTGACCAAAGTCAGGTATCCAGCCAAAAAGCCAGTCCCACCAACCTTGGTCAACATCTTGTTTTATATGTTTTATCATTTCTTCTAGTTGGCCTATTTTATCATTTATTCCACGGGAGTGATCTGATAAATTGAAACAACACATCCCTGCGAACGCTGAGCATCCTATACCATGTTGGAGCAATAAATAGTCAATAGTTGCCCTATTCTGCAAGATAGCCTTTTTATATGATTGTATATCCAGCAGCATATCTTGCAGAACTGCACTAGTGACATTTATCTGTTTTACCATAAAACAGGCAAGTTTTGATATTGTCCTGTGGTTATATATGGCCAACCCTGGTACTCCTATCAAAGATACCCCTTAACTCATGTATTCTGCTCTAGAGAGGAGATTCACATTATAATCACAATTTTCTGGTAACTGTAGGGAAGTGTCTCTCGTGTGTCGTGTCTGCATTGCTGGGAATAGTGGTATCATTGCTAATGTCAACCTAGCTATTGTACAGGGTCCCTCTGTAATATTGGCCGGTATGTATGTGTAACTAGTATTTCCACAGGCCAATACCCATCCTATTGGTAGAGGTACATGTTTGTCTAGGGATGGTACTGTTTTAGTAATATTACATTGCATATTCTTTCCTGATACTATCTTTTTACAACTATCTATATCTCTATCGCAAATATTTGGCTTAGTCTTGTTCTGCATTTTTGCTTGTATGCAGGGAGACAATAGTTTCTCATCGCAGGAGAACTTGTAACATATTTCTGTGGCTGTAACAAGACCTGTAATTATTTCTATCATATTACTTTGCAGAGTCTCATATGTAGGACAGTCATAACAAGCATGATAAGAATTTACATATCCATATTTAACATCATGATCCTCCAAATCTGTGTCATTCCATTGGGAACGTAGGAGCCCCGTCCATACATCTACTGGGGTGGGGACTGCTACCAGACATGTCTCCAAAATGTTAGATGCAGATAAAGTGGTTCGGAAACAAAAGTCAGTTAAGTTCAGAGTTTTGGCCAGGTACAGCCATAAGTTCTCCTTTGTCTTCCACAGATTGTCTTCCCCTCTGCATTCTGTTTTCAGGTATGTCTGTCTGTTCCACAGCCATGGGACAGTGAATAGGAGACACAAAACTGCAATTATCAAGGCACTATATTTCAGCCATCTTAAGGAATTTCCCGACTGCGTCATCTCGTTGGGGGTCAAGGCTGTCTGCCTCCGTTAGTACCCCTTCTGTATCTTCTTTGAGGTCAAGGCTGTCTGCCTCCGTTAGTACCTCTGGGCTTCGTTGGAGGTCAGGCCTGTCTTCCCCCGTTAGTACCTCTCTTTTCTTCACCAACTTAATCCTTGTGGCGTGGATTCACGTGGGTGACTGTTCAGTGAGGACTGCTGTTCTGGTGATCGCGACTACCTCGTGGGTGGTCCGTAGGTGAAGCTTCCTGGTTCCTTTCCCTTCTTTAAGATCTTGATCATCACCTGGTCGCCTACCCGGAATGGATGGGTTGGTTCCTGTGAAAGAGAAGGAGACTTACAAGCAACTTTTTCTTCAGTTTTACTGAGGACCTTGATCAGATTAGTACTCCTCTCTGATCAGGTCCAAGTCCCCTTCCTGCACTACCAGGGGGCGTCTTGCCCATGGTGTGGGGAAAGGCCTACCCATGAGTATCTCAATGCTGTTTATGTCCTACTCCGTGGAAATGTGCTATTAAGATGGAAGCACTGTGTTGGGTGTTGGGGAATGCATAGCTTCCCCTCTTCACAGACTAATCCTTGTTTTAGGATTTTTCTGCAATACTGGATAACACCAGTCTTACTGTTCCTGTTCAGTGGCATACCACTGAAGATCAGTAAGCATTTGCAACATCTCAGGGGTTGGAGGTGCCAGACATGGCATTTCCCAATGGTTACACAAACCTGTGAGGTTGCATTTGGCCACTCATTTCGTCACCTTATCTGCCAGTGCATTGCCTTGTGAGACATGATCCTTACCATCTGCTGCCGTGAATCCTCTCCTCTGCCAGATCATACCATGGTCCCACACTACCCCATGTGCGTACCTACTCTCAGTATAAATGGTGACAGGTCTATCAGTATGTAGAATACATGCCCTAGTGAGTGCAATGAGCTCAGCTGCCTGCTGTGTTGAGTGTGGATGCCCTTGAGTAGGCCTACAACATCATGAGTGGTGTGCAAAATGGTGTAATGTCACATTGTGAAAGAAGTTGCCAACTCTACCATCATAGCACAGGCTGCAAGAGAACACAGACATGCCGGCATCCCTTGAACAGGGGTGGGCATTACCTTTGAGAAAAACACACAAGGACGCAACTTGCCTCCGTTTTCTTGTGTCAGTACACCCGCCATGGTTTTACAATTTTGGCGTGCAAACATGTGGAAGGGCATATTATAGTCAGGGAGGCCCAGCCCTGGACTCGACATGAGTGAACATTTCAGATAATCAAATGCATTGTACATTTTCAGAAGACCATTTAATCAAATCTGGATTTTCTTCCAGAGTGGCTTGCCTCAAAACATTGTCATAATAGGAGCAATCAGGAATCCATTGTCTACAGTAGTTTATCATACCAAGGAAAGATAACATTTCTTTCTTGGTGTGCGCGGTGACCAAACCCGCAATAGACTGGACTCTTTCTTTGCTGATTCTCCTTTCACCTTTTGTGAGGACAAAGCCCAAGTATTCAACCTGCATTTTACACCATTGCATTTTCTTAAATGTACCTTTGTGACCATATCCTGACAATCATTATAACATTGATAAACCATCCTGAATGCTGGCCTCCGCTGACATGCTACATAGTAACAAATCATCGACATATTGCAGCAGCACAGAACCTTGGGAAGGGGGGTACCATGGTTCTAACATCGCTTGGAGGACTATGCTGTACACTACAGGTGAATCAGCATATTCCTGGGGCATTTCTGCCCCAGGTCAGTTGACGTCTGTCAAAGGAAAAAGCAAAAAGTAGTCTGGTTATCTTATCAACTGGGATAGAAAAGAATGCATTTTTCAGATCTATCACACTGAACCAAACAGCGTCTGCTGGAATGGCAGATAATAATTGAGTGACATCAGGTACAACAGGGGCTATAGGCACAATGATGTTGTTGATGGCCCCTAAATCCTGTACAAAGCGGGCAGTACCATCTGCCTTTGTCACTGGATTAACGGGCGTGCTGTAGAGTGAAATCACCTCTGCCAGGATTCCCTTTTGTAGGAATTCTTCTATCATTGGCCTAAGTCCATCAAGTTTCTCTTTTAACAACGGGTTTTGTTTCTGGAACACTGAGATGACACCTGGTTTCACAGTAGCTTTGTAAAGTGTGCAATCTATGAATCCTGTGTCATATTTAGTTGAAGACCATAATCCAGGATTAATGTTATTAAGTTCTGGGTGGTCCTGTATGTTTGCAAGAATCAGTGGCACTGGTGTAGAGATTGGAATGAGATCTGAGTGTACTCTTATGCCCTGATTCTTTGCTGATACCTGCAAGTCAAGCTTAATGAACAAATCTCTCCCTAACAGGCTGACTGGGCAATCTACTATAATGCTAAATACATGATCTGTGATGTATTCCCTGTCCATGGTCTCGAGTGGTATTGAGTCAGTTTTAAAAGGTTTTGTCAAAACCCCATTAATTCACATAGAAGGCTCACACTTCCTTCCTCCCACTCTGTCATCTAAGTCCACCCCTTTTAGTCGGACTCTGTGATCCTCCTTCTGTCTGTCAGTAGTGTGCCAGCTGCCCATAAGAACAGAGCTCAGATGTTAAGCACAACACTTAACATGTAACACGTAACTTCAAACATTGAAACAAACAGATTTGACAATACAGACATGAACACACAAAGGGCCCATAAAAACTTTTCATTGACTTCAATAAATAAAAAATGTACAGCTTGATCAATGCTGTTGGTACCAATAAAAACCAAAAACTTCCAAGAAAAATAAAATAAAATTCTCAATGCGCATATTATTCACATTTTCATGTACTCATTTTCACAAACAACTCATAACCACACCCTTACACATAAAAACTGAATTGCACACACAGCTCTGCTAAAAACATCAGTCTTCGTACATTTTCAACTCCACTTACAATTCAAAGCCACACCCATTCACATTCCACTGAATCATGTATCTTTCAATCCAGTCACACAATCTTTGTTTCATTCCAAAACTTGCAGCACAGACAAACACAGCTTTCCTGGAAACAGATATCCACACCACACCCAGAATTGCTAATGGTCTGTCACTGTTTGCACTGCTTTTTCCAATATCTTCTGATCTTCACTCTGTGATTAATCAACTCTTATAAGAAGACAATATACATGTTATAATCATACAGTAATTTTTTTGAAACCCAAATTATCTTATATGCCATGTGGTTTTAGTTTAGTGTTGCACACATAGTCACTTACTCTATATAATTCCCCTTCCCCCATTTCCTTTGCCTTGCGTCTCTTATCTCAGGAATGTTTAGGCAGGGGAAGTAAAGCAATCCATCACAGGACGTTCAACTGTCCCAAATATTCCTCAAACTTTTAGGCCTCTTTCACACGGGCGTTGCGGGAAAATGTGCGGGTGAGTTACGGGAACACCCGCGATTTTTCCGCACGAGTGCAAAACATTGTAATGCGTTTTGCACTCGCGTGAGAAAAATCGCACATGTTTGGTACCCAAACCTGAACTTCTTCACAGATCGGTGTTCTGTAGATTGTATTATTTTCCCTTATAACATGGTTATAAGGGAAAATAATAGCATTCTGAATACAGAATGCATAGTAAAACAGCGCTGGAGGGGTTAAAAAAAAATAAAAAATCATTTAACTCACCTTAACTCAGTCCAATTGATCGCGGCCCAGCATCTCCTTCTGTCCCCTTTACTGAATAGGACTTGCGGTGAGCATTAATTATAGGTCAAGGACCTTTGATGACGTCACTCCGGTCATCACATGGTACGTCACATGATCTTTTACCATGGTGATTCACCATGGTAAAAGATCATGTGACGTACCATTTGATGACCGGAGTGACGTCATCAAAGGTCCTTGACCTATAATTAATGCTCACCACAGGTCCTATTCAGTAAAGGGGACAGAAGGAGATGCCGGCATCGCGATCAAGTGGATTAAGGTGAGTTAAATGATTTATTTATTTTTTAACTCCTCCAGCGCTGTTTTACTATGCATTTTGTATTCAGAATGCTATTATTTTCCCTTATAACCATGTTATAAGGGAAAATAATAATGATTGGGTCTCCATCCCGATCGTCTCCTAGCAACCATGCGTGAAAATCGCACCGCATCCGCACTTGCTTGCGGATGCTTGCGATTTTCACGCAACCCCATTCACTTCTATGGGGCCTGCGTTGCGTGAAAAACGCACAAAGAGGAGCATGCTGCGATTTTCATGCAACGCACAAGTGATGCGTAAAAATCACCGCTCATGTGAACAGCCCCATAGAAATGAATGGGTCAGTATTCAGTGCGGGTGCAATGCGTTCACCTCCCGCATCGCATCCGCACGGAACACTCGCTCGTGTGAAAGGGGCTTTACTCATATCTGAATAAGGACTTAGAATGGGTGCAACCTTAGATTGATAGGATTGGACACTTCCAATTGGCATCATAGCACAATCACTGTGGGCACTTTCTTAACTAGTGGATTTGCAAACATCATTGGATCTAATCCAATGCTGGAGCCCTGTCTGTGAGATCTATAGATAACACAGGTTAGTATCTTCACAGTCTGCAGATGCATTACCAATTACCAGCCCCCCTCCCCCCCCCCAACCCCCATATGGAATTCCTGAGCACAGGAGGGGGATGTGAGATGGGACGGAGTTCTCTCTGAGAGCACCTTCCAGAGAGAACAAGAAAAGTTATTGTGGAACTACAAGTCACATTTTGGAATTTGCAGCAGATGTGGTGGGGGAAGGGATGCCACATGGCAACTTCTTTGTTCTCTATAGGATTCAAAATCCTCCATCTTGTAATAAGAAATGCTACTCATTTCTCCAACTTTCAATTTCTCTCAGTTACTTCCATGGACACTTTAAACCATAACTCAGTATGCACCAGCCTATTATTATCCTTCAACCAACTTCTCTTTTCCTTCAATACACTTATCCATTAACTGACCATCTTTTTTACTGCTGTAATCTCTAATTCTAGGGCTATGGATCATCCCTATTTAAACACACACATATCATTAGGGCAACAAAACTTAACCAGTTCATTTCTGAACATTTAACACAAGCCCTTTCTGATTGCAGACACTGGGGCACTTTTTTCCTTGCCATCAATTAACTTCCTGACACTGCTCTGTTTTCTCATTCACCAGAACCCCCCTTCACCATCACGGGAGTTCTGATGTACACAGTCTGTAAGCTCTAACTTCACAGATTCTTACAGATTTTCATCCCTGTTGCCAGCCGGACATAACATTCTGTTTCACATTTTAACTGTCAATTCTCACATACTGCCAAATTGTCTACCCATGGGTTAACTAGGAAGTAATTTGTGGGACTAGACCGTGCAACATAAAGTTTACATGTTGGCAGTGATGGAAACAGAATGATTTCACAGTGGGATGTGACCGTAAACTTACCACCTGGTCAACATCTCACACAGACAGATAATCTTATCACTTCTAAAATACTTATACTATATATACATAAGAGTTAATCCAAGCTTGTAACCTTCTGTTCCCTGAACAGATTTCTTTAGTGCACTATATCTACTGATATGGACTCCCTGAGTCTCTTATAATCAACTTTAGCTCCCTGAGCTATTGCCTGCGTCCCGGACACAGCAATCCACCGAAATCATAAATAGATGGTTCAACTTACTTGGGTCGAGATTTTGGTCAGTGCCCCCAGGTCCGATGAGGACAAACATTTATGTATTTTACCATAGACCCGAGGATGACCCTCTCGATCTCGAGACGAGCACCCAAAGCTGTAAGGCAATATGGACTCTTTGCCTAATGTGTCCCTGACACATGATTTCGGTGATCAGCTTGAATTAAATCTTATCCGGGAGAATGAATAAGATAACACTGAACACGTGTCTAGTTCTAATCCATTCTGGTTTATTCCACAGTTGGCAAACAGTTATAATAGAGGGGGTTGAGCTTCCTTGACATCCAATCATATGTTAGCATTACTTTCGACCTATAGTACGAACACACATGAGCTCTTCATTAACATAATAGATGACTCATAGTAACAGCATTTGACCAATCAGGTATATACACATAGGCCAGCATGCATTTGAGCCAAGATGACCCTGTAAGGTAAGACTGTTCAAACTTACAAACTAAGGAATGTATGGGTATCTTGAAACCGCACAGGAAGTTTCTCACATTCCAAAGGGGGGAAGGGAGATTTTGGAAGTGCACTGGCCAAATGTAATGTAATACACGTTGCTGACAGGACAAAATGGAGTTACTTATACCCCATCAGAAGCCTACGCATATTAATACATCTAATCATACTATGACCAACAAATTTATTTTTTAGCAACTCCAGTGGAAAGTTCGACAAGAAGCCCACCTGATGTGCAGGCTGCAAACGTAACTAACGTAAAAAACAGAAGTCAGAAGGACTTACAGACACACAGATTCATGTACTAGAAAAAGGACAACGTTTTTACCATACTGCTGACACAAATTGATTTCAGTTGGAGATTGACTTCAATTGAAAATTTGGCTTGCATATCCAGAGGTAACTTATAGTGCATCTATAGAGGAATTACTCTGATTCTGTAGTTTACATACCCCTACAGTGAAACCCCCAAAAAGTGACCACATTTTGCAAACTACACCACCCAAGGAATTTTTAAGGTGTGTAGTGAGCAATTTGACCCAACAGGTATTTCATCGCTTTTTTTCTTTAAAAGAAAATGGTGCTTTAGGCCCAAACTTTCTCTTTCACAAGGGATAACAAGAGAATATCACCACACAATTTCTTACCCATTTTCTCTTCAATACAGTAACACCCCATTTGTGGTCATAAACGAATGTATAGGGATATGCCAGGGATCAGAAGGGAAGGTGCAGCATCTGCATTTTCTAACATGGAATTTGCTGAAATGGATTTTAAGAGCCATAACGTTTTAATTTTTTGTTGACTGAGCTGTGTGAGGGCTTATTTTTGCAGGACAAGCTGTAGTTTTTATTGGCACCATATTGGGGTACATTTGGCTTTCTAATCACTTTTTATCTCATTTTTTTGGGAGATGAGGTGGACAAAAATTAAAATTTTGTTTGTGGTTTTTAAGGAGGTTCACCATGTGGTATATGTGATATGATAACTTTATTCTGCAAGTTGATACGATTTTGGTGATACCAAATTTATATAGTTTTTTTCATGTTTTACTACTTTTGCATAATAAAATCACTTTTTATTAAAAACCTGTTATATTTTGCATCTCCATATACTAACATCCATAACTTTTTTATTTTTCTGCCAACGTAGATGTCTGAGGGCTTGCCTTTTGCAGGACAGACTGTACTTTTTTATCAGTACTTGATATCATGTTTTATGGGAGGCAAGGCATAATTTGGCATAACACTTTTTTATTTTATTTATTCATTTTTTTACATAACCATGTTATAAGAGAAAATAATACAGTGAATAGACTTTCATCTTAGCAACCATGCGTGAAAATCGCACCGCATCCGCACTTGCTTGCGGATGCTTGCGATTTTCACGCAGCCCCATTCACTTCTATGGGGCCTGCTTTGCGTGAACAACGCACAATATAGAGCATGCTGCGATTTTCACGCAACGCACAAGTGATGCGTGAAAATCACTGCTCATGTGCACAGCCCCATAGAAATGAATGGGTCCGGATTCAGTGCGGGTGCAATGCGTTCACCTCACGCATTGCACCCGTGCGGTAATCTCGCCCGTGTGAACCCAGCCTTAGTCTCTCCCATAAGGTCATACAAGACATTTAACATGATTTTTTTTTTTTTACTGCTGATTTCTCCTATAACTGGAGCAGACATAGTAGCCCCAGTTACAGGGGGAATACAGCTCCCAGAGAGACTTTACAGCAGTAAACTATGCTGTACAGCCTCACTGCAGGGCTGATCGAAGTTTAAGGAAAACCTGACAGTCTCCCGGCCCTGGCGGTATCGTGCTTCCTATCTGTATACACAGCACTCCATCAGCGCTGTGTATACAGCGATCTAGAAGACAAGGACACAGAGGAACCGTCTCTGCTTTCACTATGGGGTGTCCTGCTGTCATTGACAGCGGGCCCCCACACATAGCAACAGTACGATTAGCGTGCAGTTCAGGGCCGTCTTTAATATTGATTGGACCCTGGGCAAAAATTTACTTGGGCCCCCTGGATCCCGCCTTCCCACACCCTAGCATGCAATTACGACCTCCACCACAACACATACAAAAAATCCACACACCTGGTAGAGTACAGTGAATGACTGTAAATACTTCCAGTTCTGAAGACTCCAGCGGCTCAGGATCAGTGCTCTGGGCAGCAGGGCTCAGGCTGGAAGTGGGCACCGCTCTGCAGGAAGGAGACCGGGGCTTAGCTCACACTAGCGTTACAGTGCACCCCAGCACCCCACAGTATGCAGTATAACACCCTATAGTATACATCACCCCACAGTATGCAAGCAGTATAGCACCCTATAGTATACAGCACCCCACAGTATGCAAGCAGTATAGCACCCTATAGTATACAGCACCCCACAGTATGCAGTATAGCACCCTAAAGTGTACAGCACCCCATACTATACAGTATACAGCACCTCACAGTATACAGTAGAGCATTATAGCACCCCACAATATACAGCACCCCACAATATACAGCACCCCACAATATACAGCACCTCACAATATACAGTATACAACACCCCAAACTATACAGTATACAGCACCCCCACAGTATACAGCACCCCACAGTATGCAGTAAAGCAGTATAGCACTCCACAATATACAGCTTCCCAAAGTATACAGTAAAGCAGTATAGCACCCCACAGTATACAGCAACCCAACGGTATACAGCACCCCACAGTATACAGTAGAGCAGTATAGCACTCCACAAAATACAGCTCCCACAGTATACAGCACCTCACAGTATACAGCACGCCAAACTATACAGAATACAGCACCCCACAGTATACAGCAACCCACAGTATACAGTAGAGCAGTATAGCACTCCACAATATACAGCTCCCCACAGTATACAGCACCACATAGTATACAGCACCCCACAGTATACAGCACCCCACAGTATACAGTAGAACAGTATAGCACACCACAATATACAGCACCCCACAGTATACAGCACCCCACAGTATACAGCAGAGCAGTATAGCACACCACAGTATACAGCCCCCCACAATATACAGTAGCTTACAGTATATTAGTATAACAGCCCCTGTCACCTTTTCCTGATGTAATCTTCACAATAAAAGCTCCACAGTTAAGGCAAACTTCTGCAGCAACACTCCTGGTAGACAGGACCTTTGATTACCTCATAGCCATGTGACCAGTAATATTGCTAGGTTACTGGTCACATGATAATGATGTCATCTAAGGTCCTTTAGAATCATAGCTCTCACAGTTCGCTACCTGGAGTGCAGGCAGGCATGGCATGGCAGCACCCCCCTGTGTAGCTGACAGTCTCACACCTGGGGCAGTGGCCAGCAGGGCTCAAGAGGGAGCTGCCTTGGGCCCCCCAGGAGCAACTGGGCCCGGGGCAGCTGCCCCTTTTGCCCCTTGTTAAAGACGGCCCTGGTGCAGTTACAATCTCTGAATGGTCGCTCTAGAACGTCCGTTCAGAGCTAAGTCCTGACTGCCAGCACATGTATAGTCTATTGGGGTCATTTATTAAGACCAGCGATTTAGACCCCAGTCTTATTCTCCCTGCACAGGTACCAGATGTGCCAAAGTTATGTAGAAGTGCAGGCCTCTACATAACTTTGGTGCCTGCTGTAGTCGGCCATGTGACATGATTTAAACTACAGTATAACAACTCCCTTGCTGGCATAGTTTAAGACCATTTTCCATGCCATAACCTGGCGTGAAAAATTATGAATGAGATGAGTCGGCCGGCCGGCCCGCCCTCACCATGCCCCTTTTTCCACTACCTTGGAAAAGTGGCATAAGTGGGGAAGAAGGCTGCAATCCTTCGAAACGCGTATGGTTATCTAAGCCCTGGGAAGCACTTCCAAACTCCCCTGCACCATCAGGCTGCCTCCATCCATTGACAACACCGGGAATTAAAGCGCGCGCTAAACTGCCGCACGTGGCAAGAACGCCAGACACAGTCAGCAGCCCTCTGACCAGAGGAAAAGACAGCAACATTCGCACCGACAGACCGATCCACAAACAGCAGCCCTTCGCGGTCATCATATCCATCTGCAACCGCGCTGCCGGCCCCGTCTATCCATAACCGCACTAAGCATCCACAGCACACAGAGGATCCTGCGCGGAGACACCCACATAGAAGAACCGACAATCCTCCAGAAAGGTAACAGCGACCAGATAGCCAATTTTAGGTGGGACGCCACCAGGCACTGGTTCGCTGAAAATAACTTTCGCATAGCTATGTATACACATACATCGGATTTGGAATGCTGTTGTTATATTCTTTTAAACGTGTCACAATTTAGATCTTTGTACTAACTTTTTACCTATTTTAATCAACTGAATCAATCTCAGACTATTGACTATATTTGTCTAATATTTAAAGTTCTACATACCATGATTCTGGACGTATAGCCCAATACAGGGTGTTTTATCATCACATTTTCACATTATTTTTCTTTTTCTTTATTCATTTATCCATTCATCTATTTTACACCACCCACTTCTCTCCCCGTACATTGGGAGTGACCTATATTGATAACGTTTTTATTACTACCCAAATAAATATAGTTTTTATCATATACACACTATCCCTTGTCCTTTGTTAATATCTGCTGGTGACCTCATATAGAGTGCCTGTCTTCCTATGTTCCTATACGCCTGCCTTTTCTGACTGGGTGAGTCAGCTTAGACACGTGCACCTTGCATATTGCCCACACAGGAGAGCCACCGTATTCCCTCCAAACATAAGTGGGGAAAAGTCACAGATTTGGCCACAAACCCTTTTGCAACCAAATCTATGACAAAATTATGCCAAAAAGTAGTGTACTACCAATAATAAATGACCCCCCTATGTGTGGTCGGGAACTGGTTAATAGTCCTCTAATGTCCTGTAGGAGACCTCCCAACTTGAGGGATAGGTTAGCAAAGAGTGATGTTGGTGCACATAAAACTTATATGCAAACTTATCTTGTACAATGCAAATTTGGTAGTTATCCACGTCTGAATTATGTGAACTGCAAATTTATGAATAAGGGTTAAGTTTTGTACATTCCGGAACAGGTAAAATATATAGCATTAGGCATTATTTAATTTGTGACTCCACGTATACATTATTTATGCATTATGGTGCCCTTGTCCCCTAGTGTATATTGGGGAGATGACCTGTGCTGACCTATAGATATTCAATCAGAAAAGAATTAAGGATTTATCTGTGCCAACACTGTTTATTTAGCAATACCAATTATGTTTAATTGAAGTGCCAATCTGGGCCATTTAACCCCTTAGATGTTGCAGTTAATAGTGACCGCAGCATCTAAGTAGTTTAGGGGGAGGGGGCTCCCTCTGTCAGCTATCAACTAAGCCGCGAATGAGATCTTAGTATGGCAGCCAGGGGCCTAATAAAGGTCCATAAATCTGCCTGCAGTGTATGCCTATCTGGCGCAGTATATTACACTATACTGCATAAGCAGTACAGAGTGTTATAGAAACAGTACAGTGTGTTTTTGATCAGAAGATCGCCTATCAAAGACACCTTGTGGGACTAATAAATATCAGAGGTAAAAGTTCAATAAAGTTTTATAGAGTTTTTAATGTCCAAGAAAAAAAAAGTACCTTTTTCCATTGAAAACATACATTTCAATTGAAGAATTTTCAAAAATAGCCCCCCACATATTTGGCATTGGCACATCAATAATGACCTGCGCTATACAATTATCACATAATTAATCTTGCACAGTGAAGAATTGCTGGTTTTTGCATATTTGCCACAAAAAAGCGGTCAAAATCTATTATGCACCCTAAAATGGTACCAATAAAGACTAAAAGTCGTCCCACAGAAATCAAGCTCCCACACAGCTCTGTAGAAATAAAAAAGTTATGGGTTTTGGGATGCAGCGATGCAAAAACAATTACATTTTTTTTAAAAAGGAGGTTTAATCGCGCAAAAGTAGTAAAATGTAAAAAATAAACTTTATGTATTTGGTATCGCTGTAATCATACTGACCCAGAGAATAAATGTATCATGTTATTTATGCAAAAAAACGAATACTACAAAATTTATAGTGTAAAAACTCAGCGGAAGTATTGCTGTTTTTCCCATCCTCCTAGAAAGAGTTAATAAAAGTTATTCAGTAAGTTATTTGTACCCCAACATGATGCCATTAAAAATTACAGCTTGCCCCACAAAAAACAAGCCCTCATACAGCTATATTGATAGAAAAATTAAAAAGTAATAGCTCTTGGAAGGCAAAGATGAAAAAATGATAAAACAAAATGCTTGGTCACTAAGGCCCAAAACAGACTGGGGACTAAGGGGTTAATAAGCAAAACATCAATTGTAAGGCTCAGGTATTAGAGCTTTTAGGCATTGGATGTGTCATATCGACATGGTCATTAGGAATGTGTGGGGTCATTTATCAAACTGGTGTAAAGTAGAAATGGCTTAGTTGCCCATAGCAACCAATCAGAGTTCACCTTTTATTTTTCACAGCTGCTAAAGGTGGAATCTCCCTCACTGTTCTTTCTTGGAGAAGACCTTTTAATAAGAATTTTTCAAAAGTGACGGAATTAACATTGCACATATAGTGATTAGGGTTGAGCGAACCCAAACTGTAAAGTTCGGGTTCGTACCGAACTTTAGGATTTTTGGACCCCGGACCCAGAACCCGAACATTTCAGTAGAAGTTCGGGTTCGGTGTTCGTCGAGTTAATGGCGCTTTTTGTAAGGCTGCAGAGCAGCCAATCAACAAGTGTTTAACTCGTTTGCCTTAGAAGCCACCACAGCCATGCCTACTAATGGCATGGCTGTGATTGGCAAGTGCAGCCTGTGACCCAGCCTCTATATATGCTGGAGTCACGTAGCGCTGCACGTCACTCTGCTCTGATTAGTGTAGGAATAGGATGCTGCTGCTGTGAGGGAGAGAATAGGAAAGAATCTTTAATCAGAAGTGCTTGTTAACTCAGTGATCTACCTAGATTTTGATTTGTGGGTGCAATGCACAATCTTTTTACCCTGCCCTGAGCCCAGTGACCCAGAATTATTATTTTTATCCGTCTGTTAGTTAGGTGGGTGGCGGCAGCGGCCATTTTATGCAAGTTCTGTGCACCAGCACAGCATATGTGCATTTGTGACAGTCAAATAGAAGCTTGAAATACTGCAATTATATTTTGGGTTTAAAAAAATCACCCATTTTTGGCAAGACCCTACATCTGTGGCCTTTGCAGCATTAGTCAGTGTGCAATGTAAGCTAGAAATACAGCAATAATTTTCTGTTTTTTAAAAAAAAAAATACTAAATTTTACAGCCCTTGCTGCATCTGTCAGTGTGAAATTCAGGCGTTATATACTGCTATCATATTCTGTTATTAAAAAAACACCTATTTAGGGCAAAATCCTAATTTTGCGGCGTTTGCTGCATCTGTCATTGTTAAAAACAAGCTTGAAATAATTTTCTGGGTTTTAAAAAACACCCATTTTTGGCAATACCCTCCATCTGGGGCCTATGCCACATTAGTGAGTGTGCAATTTAAGCTAGCAATAATTTTCTGGGTTTTACAAAAACACCCTTTTTGGGCAAAATACTACATTTTACAGCTCTTGTTGCATGTTTCAGTGTGAAATACAAGTGTTAGATACTGCTGTCATATTCTGTTATTAAAATAACACCCATTTTGGGCAAAGTACTTAATATTGCAGCCTTTGCTGCATCTGTCATTGTGAGATACACGCATGAAATACAGCAATAATATTCTGGGTTTAAAAAAACACCCATTTTGGGCAAAATACTTAAAGAGGACCTTTCACTAGTTTAAAAACGAAAAACTAACTATATCAGTGGGCAGAGCAGCGCCTAGGGGTCCCCCTGCACTTACTAGTATGTCTGGGCGCCTCTCCGTTCGCCCGGTATAGGCTCCGGTGTCTGCAGCTCCCTCTGTTGTACTGGGCGGAGTTTTTGTATTAGGGTTGTCCCTTGCTGCAGCGCTGGCCAATCGTAGCGCACAGCTCATAGCCTGGGACTCCCACCTACACCGCTACGTCCACCGCCTACTCCTACTCCATATGGACCTCCACCTCATAAATCAAGTTTTTTTTTTTTTATTTGTACGTATTTTATTTTATGTAATTTCACTAATTTGTCTGTTACATTTTCGGGTGAAAAATTACCAATTTTTGGGTGTGATATACCACTGCTATACCTAGTAGACAGGTAAAAAAAATTCACTAATTTGTATGTTACATTTTCTGGTGAAATTCACCAATTTTTGTGTGTGATATACCACTGCTATACCTAGTAAACAGGTAAAATAATTTTATTCATTTGTCTGTTACATATTCGGGTGAAATTCACCAATTTTTGGGTGTGATATACCCTGGCTGTACCTAGTAGACAGGTAAAAAAACATTTCACTAATTTGTCTGTTACATTTTTGGGTGAAATTCACCAATTTTTGGGTGTGATATACCCCTTCTCTACCTAGTAGACAGGTAACATTTCACTAATTTGTCTGTTATATTCTTTGACCATTTTTGCCGTGATTAAACCCCTGCTCTGCATAGGTGATAGGGACATAAATTTTAAAAAACTGTCTGATACATTGTCAGGTGACATTTTACCGTATACAAACCCTTGCTCTGCATAGGTGACAGGTAATTAAATTTCAAAAAGAACAACTCAATAACTTCAATCAAACTTCAATAACAACTTGTCCCACATTTGCGCTTCAATAATTTGTCCCACTTTTCCGCTCGATCATATTTAATTTAAAAAAATTAACCTCCCTTGGATGTGGTCTCTCTTTCTCACGCTCCCTCTCCGGTGTGGAACCCTGATTCGCCGATAACCGTGATCAACATGGTAGGCTCAGAAAAGAACATTGAAAGTTGATAGAGAAGATATCCAAATGGATCGTGGACGTGACGGTGACGTGCGATCAGGCAGAAGTTATATAGAGTTAACAAAGCGACAGCAGGGCCTCTCCTGTCTAACGTTTCCAAATCCTAAATACCCCAGTGACATTCCCTATAATTTTTTATTAATCATTCCAATAACAGGGCATCTTAAGAGTCCTGTATTGTTATCTATCGTCACTACCTCCCCGAGTCGGGAGTGGGTAATTTCCGCGCGCTCCCTCCTTTCCTTCGATTCTTCCGTTTTAATAACTTCTCCCACATTTCCGCTCGAACACAATTAAATTTCATCCATTGATCTCCCTTGGATGTGCTATCCCTTTCTCACGCTCCCTCTCCGGCGTGGAACCCTGATCAACATTGTAGGTGCAGAAAAGAACATCGAAAGTTGATAGAGCAGATATCCAATTGGATCGTGAACATCACGGGGACGTGCGACATGGTGGGGCAGTATGTGTGCACATGCCTACACTAACTGATTGATGGGTCTGCCCCAGTGGCATACACACAATCCATGAGGCCCCTGTGCGAAACTGATCCATGGGCCCCCCCCCGCCGCCGCCCCCCCCAGTGGCGGATCCAGAGCCTGGTCTCGGGAGGGGCACTTCCTCGGGCAATAGGAGATTATGGGGCTGTGTCCCCGCCCAGTCCCCGCCCAGTCGCCCACCCTCAAGCCACACCCACGCACAGCCCTACCTATATATCGCGCCCATACCTCTTACATCCAGTGACGTCTCCTTTGATGTACAGTAGATGTTCTCTTTCTTCATCTTCTCCATTCAGACCGGACCACCATGATGATTTCTTTCAGCCATCTCTCATCTCTGCAGAGTTTGACAGACAGACATCTTAGTTTCCTACCCCCATAAGACCCCCAGTCAGCCCCCATCAGACCTCAGATCAGCCCAGGCCCCCATCAGACCCCCAGTCAGCCCCCATCAGACCTCAGATCAGCCCAAAGACCCCCCATCAGACCCCCCACTCAGCCACCAGATCAATCATCAGCCCAAAGACCCCCCCCCAGTCATCCCCCATTCCCATCAGACCTCAGATCAGCCCAAAGACCCCCCATCAGCCACCAGATCAATCATCAGCCCAAAGACCCCCCCCAGTCATCCCCTATGCCCATCAGACCTCAGATCAGCCCAAAGACACCCCCCATCAGCCACCAGATCAATCATCAGCCGAAAAGACCCCTCAGATCAGCATCAGCATCAGCCCAGGCCCCAATCCCATCAATAAATTCATCAATAAAACCGGGCTGGTCATCGCAGGTGTCACGAGGGTGTCAAGAGCCACGCCTGACTCCGTTATACCCGGGGTCAGGAAGTCGCAGCGGGTGGCTGCGCGCTCTATGTAGAAATATAAGTGCTGTTTCTTTATGGTAGCTTTCTGGGTTTGCCTTGCAACCCTTTTTGGCTCACTCAGGGATCCGTAGCTCCTTCTCCTCAGCTGTTTCTTGTCCAGCACTCCCAACCTCCTTATATTCCCCTCTCACACGTCTCTGGTTGCCAGATATAGAGCTTCCTGCCTGGACTTCTATACTGACCCACTGGAGCTGTGTAACTGTGTTCCCTGGTTGTTGTTCCAGAGTGTTACCCTCCGGATCCCTGTGGGCCTTGGTGGTCTGCTGTTGTCGTCCACCTGGGATTATACAGTGGGGGAAATAATTATTTGACCCCTCACTGATTTTGTAAGTTTGTCCAATGACAAAGAAATGAAAAGTCTCAGAACAGTATCATTTCAATGGTAGGTTTATTGTAACAGTGGCAGATAGCACATCAAAAGGAAAATCGAAAAAATAACTTTAAATAAAAGATAGCAACTGATTTGCATTTCATTGAGTGAAATAAGTATTTGAACCCTCTAACAAAAAAAGACTTAATACTTGGTGGAAAAACCCTTGTTTGCAAGCACAGAGGTCAAACGTTTCTTGTAATTGATGACCAAGTTTGCGCACATTTTAGGAGGAATGTTGGTCCACTCCTCTTTGCAGATCATCTCTAAATCCCTAAGGTTTCGAGGCTGTCTCTGTGCAACTCTGAGCTTGAGCTCCCTCCATAGGTTTTCGATTGGATTAAGGTCCGGAGACTGACTAGGCCACTCCATTACCTTAATGTGCTTCTTCTTGAGCCACTCCTTTGTTGCCTTTGCTGTATGTTTTGGGTCATTGTCGTGCTGGAACACCCATCCACGACCCATTTTCAGTTTCCTGGCAGAGGGAAGGAGGTTGTCGCTCAGGATTTCACGATCCATGGCTCCGTCCATTTTCCCGTTTATGCGAATAAGTTGTCCTGTGCCCTTAGCAGAAAAACACCCCCAAAGCAAAATGTTTCCACCCCCATGCTTGACGGTGGGGACGGTGTTTTGGGGGTCATAGGCAGCATTTTTCTTCCTCCAAACACAGCGAGTTGAGTTAATGCCAAAGAGCTCTATTTTGGTCTCATCAGACCACAGCACCTTCTCCCAGTCACTCTCTGAATCATTCAGGTGTTCATTGGCAAACTTCAGACGGGCCTGCACATGTGCCTTCCTGAGCAGGGGGACCTTGCGAGCCCTGCAGGATTTTAATCCATTGCGGTGTAATGTGTTTCCAATGGTTTTCTTGGTGACTGTGGTCCCTGCTAATTTGAGGTCATTAACTAACTCCTCCCGTGTAGTTCTAGGATGCTTTTTCACCTTTCTCAGAACCATTGACACCCCACGAGGTGAGATCTTGCGTGGAGCCCCAGAGCGAGGTCGATTGATGGTCATTTTGTGCTCCTTCCATTTTCGAACAATCGCACCAACAGTTGTCACTTTCTCTCCCAGCTTCTTGCTAATGGTTTTGTAGCCCATTCCAGCCTTGTGCAGGTCTACAATTTTGTCTCTGACATCCTTGGACAGCTCTTTGGTCTTTCCCATGTTGGAGAGTTTGGAGTCTGCTTGATTGATTGATTCTGTGGACAGGTGTCTTTTATACAGGTGACTAGTTAAGACAGGTGTCCTTAATGAGGGTGACTAATTGAGTAGAAGTGTCTAACCACTCTGTGGGAGCCAGAACTCTTAATGGTTGGTAGGGGTTCAAATACTTATTTCACTCAATGAAATGCAAATCAGTTGCTATCTTTTATTTAAAGTTATTTTTTCGATTTTCCTTTTGATGTGCTATCTGCCACTGTTACAATAAACCTACCATTGAAATGATACTGTTCTGAGACTTTTCATTTCTTTGTCATTGGACAAACTTACAAAATCAGTGAGGGGTCAAATAATTATTTCCCCCACTGTATGTTTTGTCTGTATTGTCTGTCCTCTCCTTGGTGTTTTTCTTTAGTGTCAGCGGTGCGGACAAGTGATCCCACCGCCCCGTTCACTACACAGGGCTCATCTTAGGGAAAGCCAGGGTTTAGGCACGTGATCGGCGTACGGGTGAGGAACCCGTCTAGGGACGTCAGGGCAGTCAGGTGCCAGCCGCAAGGTGAGTCAAGGGTCACCACCTTTCCCTCTCCCTTGGACAGGGCCTTCCCATTTCCCTCCCTTTGCGTGACGCCGGTCATTACACCAGGCCAGGGGGGCCCTTACTACTCGAATCAGTGCTGAGGCGGGCTTTTCCTGCCAGCTCAAACCCCCCCCCCCCCCCTGTCATCTGCTAGGGGCCAGGGGGGACCTCACTACTCCAACTCCAGTCAGGGCGGCTTTTCCTTACTTACCGACTGTCTCCTCGGTGCCGGCGGTCCTCGCTCTCCATCTCTCTCCCGTCCGGGTCCCGTCTGCTGAGTTCAGGCGCGCGCGCATGTTCCCGTGAGACCTGCCACACGAGTTCACAGGTCTCACGGGATTGACGCCGACGCCGTGCTCGCTCCTGCCCGGGCCCCCTGGGGTGCCGGGCCCGGTCGCAACTGCGACCCCTATATGTACGCCACTGGTCTGCCCCCTGCAATTTCTGGGTCTCCAAATTGGGCACATGGCCTGAGCTTGCCCTTTACGCCTTGGAGGTGCTGGCCTGCCCTGCAGCCAGTGTATTGTCTGAACATGTGTTTAGAACGGCAGGAGGGGGTTATCACAGGTTATATTTCCCAATGTTTTGGGGTGTAGCCTAATTTAAATTTTAAACCAAAAAGCAGTGTAGGCTACCTCCTCCTTTTCCACCACCGCTTCCACCTACACCGCCACATCCACTGCCTCCTCAACCTCCTACTCCATATGGACCTCGTCCTCCTAGATCAAGATTATTATTTTTTATTTTTATGTATTTTATGTTATTTAAAGTCATTTCCCTATCCACATTTGTTTGCAGAGCACTTGCCATGCTCTTAACCACATTTTGCTGGCATTTGCAGCCCTCTAGATCTGTCCATGACATTTTTAGAGTCATTTTAGTGCTCAAAAGTTCGGGTCCCAAACTCAAACTTTTTTGTGAAGTGTGGCCCGAACATCCAGGTGTCCGCTCAACTCTAATAGTGATGTTACCTTCTGGACAGGGAAGATACAGAAGATTCAAGGTTCTGGATCCTCATAGAGGTGGTAAGGATAAATCAGAAGGTACTGTATTCACAGTCAGTGCTACTATGCCAAAACTACAGGGCAATTAGGGTAAACTTGATTGACTGCCGCACATATACAGTATGCATTTTTTATGTTGATTGGATAATATAGGTGTCCATATTTTCCATGCAGAATACAGTGTCCTCAGCCCCTTATCTCACTTAAACAGCAGTGTTAGGCCTCATGCACACGGCCGTTGATCCACCGTTCCGTGCATTGGGGACTGCAATTTGCGGGCCCCAATGCACGGTCAACATCCGTGCAGATTCCACAGACAGATCTAGACCCATTCAATTTGAATGGGTCCGTGATCTGTCTGCAACGCAAAATAGGAGGGTATGCATTACTTTTTTGCGGTGCGGAGGCACGGACAGAAACCCCACGAAAGCACTCCGTGGTGCTTCCTTTGGGTTCCGTGCCTCCGTTTCACACCGACCATCCAGATTCCGGACCCATCTAAGCAGGAGCGTACATAGAAATCGCTGGGCCCCATAGCATGAATCTAAATTGGGTCCCCTAACTCCGTCCCCTACCCACCCCAATCCCATCCCACTACCTGCCCTGGATCCTCCCCTGCCACACACCCATTTGCCAATAAATAAATAAAGAAATACAATGTATAAATAACATATTGAAACTGTTAGGGATAAATAATTTTTTTTATTAACCAACTTTGTTGCAGTAACTAAAAAAAAAATATGTATTTTCAAATGATCATTGATTGAAATGTACAGATTGCCCTGCAAAAAATGAGCCCTCACATAGCTCAATACACCTAACTACAAAAAAGTTAGAGGGGTTAAAATATTGCTATGAAAATAAAATATAATTTTTTAAAAGTTTTTTTTTCCAGTAATAAAACGCAAGAAAAACTATACATAAGTAGTATCACCATAATCGTACTAACCTGTAATATAATAGGTCAGCTTTACCGCATAGGAAATGGTGTAAAAAACAAACATAACAAAAACATAAAAATGTGGTGGAATGGTGTTTTTTTTCTAATTCCATCCCATTTGGAATTTTTTCTCCCGCTTACCACCACATTTTATGCAACCGTTTATGGTGCCATTAGAAAGTGCATTTGTCCTGGAAAAAACAAGCCCTCATACGGCTATGTGAATAAAAAAAAATTAAAAAGTTATGGCTTTGGGAGGGCTGGGAGTAAAAAAGAAAAAAACAAGAAATGGAAAATTTCCCAGTCATTAAAGAGTTAAAGAAGTTAGAGTGTACCTAAACTTTTAAAGGGTTTCTATCACTTCGTATGACATAATTAGCTGTCAGACACTAGCGATCTGCTAGTGTCTGCTCTGGCCAACCATCCTACTATAATCACTTGTGGGGCAGCGGTTTTGCTAAAAAACTAACTTTTATAAATATGCTAATGAGCCTCTAGGTGCTATGTGGGCGTCATTAGCACCTAGAGGCTCCGTCTACCTTCATACACAGCCGCCGCCCAGCGCGTCCCTCCAGCCCGCCCATGTCCTCCTCCGTGTGACGCAGCGGACGAGTTCTCGCGCATGCGCCGTGCGCGGCTGTATTCGGCGCATTTGAGATCTCAGCTCGGAGCGGTCAGACATTCAATGCGCATGCGCCGAATACAGCCGCGCATGCGCATTGAATGTCTGACCGCTCCGAGCTGAGATCTCAAATGCGCCGAATACAGCCGCGCACGGCGCATGCGCGAGAACTCATCCGCTGCGTCACACGGAGGAGGACATGGGCGGGCTGGAGGGACGCGCTGGGCGGCGGCTGTGTATGAAGGTAGACGGAGCCTCTAGGTGCTAATGACGCCCACATAGCACCTAGAGGCTCATTAGCATATTAATAAAAGTTAGTTTTTTAGCAAAACCGCTGCCCCACAAGTGATTATAGTAGGATGGTTGGCCAGAGCAGACACTAGCAGATCGCTAGTGTCTGACAGCTAATTATGTCATACGAAGTGATAGAAACCCTTTAAATAAAGTTTATTAACCCTTATTGTAAGTGCTTTAAAATGAAATTTTCTAAGACTTTTTTTCTGTATGAGAAAAAAGGCGCTGAATTCTGGTGCCTATAGCTGTTTATATTCCGTACGCTCATACACCGCTGATATGACAGATCTATATAGAAGTAAGGATCTATCTGGGGCTGCAGTGAGCCATGTGCAGCACACATCACTGCTCCCGCCCGTCGGCTTTGTTAAAGCCGGGCATATATGGGCTATGTCAGGCTTTAGCAGAGTGGGCACAGGGTGCCATATGTATACAAGCACAGTTGAGCGAGTGCAGGGCCCACATACAGATCGCTCCTCCTGCCTGTGCCCACTGTGCTGAAGCCTGACATAGCCAATCCCCCTCACATCTGAACTCTTTTTGCTGATGATGCTTAGCGTGCCCTGTCCTCTATATGAGCATCAACAGCAAGCAGAGTTCATGGGGTGGGGGAAGGCTGGAGCACACTGTCCTCGACATGATAAGCCTGACGCTGGGTTCAGACCTGAGCGTACTGAAGGAGCGCTCTGTATGCGCGATTTTATCGAGCGTTTACAGACGCGGCTCCAGCAACAAGCAACGCCCATTGTCGCGCGTTCCCGGAAGTCTATGTACGGGAACGCGCGACCATACGCCCCAAAGAAGTTCCTGTACTTCTTGGGGCGTAGGGCGTTTTGCAGCGCGTTCGTATGCGCTGTAAAATGCTCAGGTGAGAACCATGCCCATAGGGGATCATTGGTTCTTGCCTGTTGAGCGTTTTACAGCGCGTAGGAACGCGCTGTAAAACGCTCAGGTGTGAACCTAGCCTTATACAATGTAAATTACATACAGAACACAGTGTGCCCCCCTCCCCCCCAAAGGCTCTGCTTGCTGCTGCAGGACCCCCTCTTCCCTTCACTAACTATTCCCCCACCATAAACTTTTTTTATGCACAGAAGCACAGCACGGGCACTCAACTCACTTTGTGGAGACAGTGGCAGGCACTACTGGGGGATGCTGGAGTATGGTGGCAGGCTGAAAGCTGAAAAAGGCAGCAGCACATGAGCAAGTCACTGCCACGTCCCGCCTGCTCAGTTCTGTCTGCTGGTGCAAGATACACTAACCAATCAGCAGCAGGAACTTAGCCTGCTACATGCTGATTGGCCAGTGCAGCACCCAGAATAAAGCGAGCGCTACCCTGGCTGCAGCGCTGGCAAGGTCAGGGACATCTGTGCTGGTACGTGCACTGTGTGTGCACACAGTGGGGGAGGGGCGCCTGAGAAGAGGGCAAGCAGGTCCCGCCGGAGCGGCATAATACATAAATAACTGCAGACATTGTAGGTGGCAGGGCCTTTCATGTACTCTGGGCCCCCCCGCCACAGGCCCCATAGCGTGGGCTGCCGCTATTGGTGGTACGCCACTGCATCTAAGTGAATGGGTCTGCATCCGTGATGCGGAGTGCACACGGCCGATGCCCTGTATTGCGGACCCAATGTTTTTGGGCTGCAATATGGGCACAGCCGGGCAACGGCCGTGTGCATGAGGCCTTGGTTATACTATCATCCCTTAACAGTGTGCGTGCACCGACCTAAATAATTACTATCCCAACTGAAAATATATTAGTATGTTATTTCTGACAAAACTTTAGCTAGATGTCTGGTATAGAGATTTTTCCTAGAGTAATAAAATCTGTAGCTCCCAGTTTAGACAAGCAAACTGGAACACAGTTTAATTAAGATTTTTAATTTTAACTTCCCTTCTGAGCAGGGGCATGTGTTTCTTAAACCTGCACATGTGAAAATTAATCATAACAAAATGTTTCTTAGGAAGTATAGCGTGATGTCTGCCTGAAAAGACATGCTTCAATGAGCTGTTCAGCACCCTGACACATCATCCTGTCTAAATTAGTGCCATCCTACTGAATAGCAGCCCAGTATCATATCAGGATGGATTATTTTGTGGCCAGGCTTGGGCTTGTTTACTAATCCTGTATATGGTGTAATCCTAAAAGAGGGTTTACACCACATGATGCTACAGCCGATTATCAGGAAGGAGGCATTTCTTCCAGACAGTCGGCTGCTCGTTCAGTTACATGCAGTGATCTCCTTCACAGCATGAAGATGAGCAGTCGCTATTTGCAATCATGTTCCCCATACAGAACTATTGTTTCTGGGCAGCAGATCACTGTTTAGACCAAAAATGATGATTGATGTGCCTGCACGAACGACAGGATCACCAGATGAATGAACGTTTCGCTCATCCATCGGGTGATCGGCGACACATTTAGATGACCAGATCAGTCATTCCCGATAATCTGCGCGAAAATCGGAAGTCTAAATCAACCTTTAGACAGGCTGTCTAAACCTCCACCAAATTTTCCATAGTGACAGGATAATGAATCTGGTGCAGGGATAAACCCTTTTCTCTCTGACCTTACAGGGAGTGCAGAATTATTAGGCAAATGAGTATTTTAACCACATCATCCTCTTTATGCATGTTGTCTTACTCCAAGCTGTATAGGCTCGAAAGCCTACTACCAATTAAGCATATTAGGTGATGTGCATCTCTGTAATGAGAAGGGGTGTGGTCTAATGACATCAACACCCTATATTAGGTGTGCATAATTATTAGGCAACTTCCTTTCCTTTGGCAAAATGGGTCAAAAGAAGGACTTGACAGGCTCAGAAAAGTCAAAAATAGTGAGATATCTTGCAGAGGGATGCAGCACTCTTAAAATTGCAAAACTTCTGAAGCGTGATCATCGAACAATCAAGCGTTTCATTCAAAATAGTCAACAGGGTCGCAAGAAGCATGTGGAAAAACCAAGGCGCAAAATAACTGCCCATGAACTGAGAAAAGTCAAGCGTGCAGCTGCCAAGATGCCACTTGCCACCAGTTTGGCCATATTTCAGAGCTGCAACATCACTGGAGTGCCCAAAAGCACAAGGTGTGCAATACTCAGAGACATGGCCAAGGTAAGAAAGGCTGAAAGACGACCACCACTGAACAAGACACACAAGCTGAAACGTCAAGACTGGGCCAAGAAATATCTCAAGACTGATTTTTCTAAGGTTTTATGGACTGATGAAATGAGAGTGAGTCTTGATGGGCCAGATGGATGGGCCCGTGGCTGGATTTGTAAAGGGCAGAGAGCTCCAGTCCGACTCAGACGCCAGCAAGGTGGAGGTGGAGTACTGGTTTGGGCTGGTATCATCAAAGATGAGCTTGTGGGGCCTTTTCGGGTTGAGGATGGAGTCAAGCTCAACTCCCAGTCCTACTGCCAGTTTCTGGAAGACACCTTCTTCAAGCAGTGGTACAGGAAGAAGTCTGCATCCTTCAAGAAAAACATGATTTTCATGCAGGACAATGCTCCATCACACGAGTCCAAGTACTCCACAGCGTGGCTGGCAAGAAAGGGTATAAAAGAAGAAAATCTAATGACATGGCCTCCTTGTTCACCTGATCTGAACCCCATTGAGAACCTGTGGTCCATCATCAAATGTGAGATTTACAAGGAGGGAAAACAGTACACCTCTCTGAACAGTGTCTGGGAGGCTGTGGTTGCTGCTGCACGCAATGTTGATGGTGAACAGATCAAAACACTGACAGAATCCATGGATGGCAGGCTTTTGAGTGTCCTTGCAAAGAAAGGTGGCTATATTGGTCACTGATTTGTTTTTGTTTTGTTTTTGAATGTCAGAAATGTATATTTGTGAATGTTGAGATGTTATATTGGTTTCACTGGTAAAAATAAATAATTGAAATGGGTATATATTTGTTTTTTGTTAAGTTGCCTAATAATTATGCACAGTAATAGTCACCTGCACACACAGATATCCCCCTAAAATAGCTAAAACTAAAAACAAACTAAAAACTACTTCCAAAAATATTCAGCTTTGATATTAATGAGTTTTTTGGGTTCATTGAGAACATGGTTGTTGTTCAATAATAAAATTAATCCTCAAAAATACAACTTGCCTAATAATTCTGCACTCCCTGTATACCAACTATTGGTTGGCTTAGTTTGAGAAGGTATTTTACACCAGAATTGTGGACAAAGTTGGGTGCAAACTGTTGCATATTACTCCATGCTCTCTTGTCGCCCTATGTGCAAATAACGTCTCTAAACCTAGATGTGACTAATTGCACCACATTTTGGCACAATTTACACCAAAATATCTTCCTCTTTCCTCCCTGGAAGATGTCAAGACACCACTTGCCTCTGTTAACAGTGCAACAGGACTTGGCAGATTAATCCCAGAGCCAAATATAAATTGTGTAGAAATGCAGTCGGACTGCTATAGAGAACAATATTCCCTGTGTAAAAACTATTAACTATTTGGGAACAGACAAAAAGAAAATGAGTAGGCGGCACTCACCAATCGGTGCAATCTTCTTCTATTTCCTCCAGAGCTGGGTACATCATCGCTGAGTACATGATGGCTGGATACATAAAAGCTGAGTACATAAGATGGCTGGAGGCGGACTTACATACATGCAGTGCTGACACAGGTGATAAGGTGACGGCCGTTTCGCGCCTAAGCGCTTCTTCAGGCCAAACAACATAGTGTCGTCACTGCGCCAACCTTTGAATACAGGCGCTCATCTCACATGCGTGACGTCACCAGCGGCGCCTGCTGATGACGTCACCATGAGCCCGGCATTCCTTACCGTGTTACAAAACACACAATTTTAAAAACAAATCCCTGCATTATGACATACTAAATACTATAGAAACACACCCATATAAATTTTTTCATTTAAACCTAGGGCGCCCATTGCGCATGTGTGCAGAATCCACTTGCTCTCTCTCCTGAGAAGCTCTTTATGTCTGTCTCCCGCTTGTGGGGGGTGCGGTACAATTTCTATGCCTGCGAACTTTAACACATCACGGTTTCCTCCATGTTCAATTTTGACATGGTTAATAAGGCGTGGACACCCCTTTCCTGAAGCAATTGAATTTATGTGTTCACAAATTCTTTCATACAGGCATCTAATAGTTTTCCCTATATAAAATCTACCGCATATGCACAATATCAGGTAAACCACAAATTTGCTTTTACATGTGATCAAAGTGTTGACATGGTGTTGTAACCCACCAAAGGACAAAACTTTCCCCTGGGGGTTAAACTTACAACAAGAGCAATTGCCACACCGGCGATTTCCTTGTGGTCGCCAGCCTTCTAGCCATGTATTGGTTTTACTCTCTGTAAAACGGCTCCGGACCAACCTATCTTTTAATGTGCGACATCTCCTGAACGCTATTATAGGACGGGTCCCTTTTATATCTCTGAGGTTATCATCACTTTCCAACATATCTCAATTATCTCCGATTATTTTTTAAATTTGATCAGCCATGGGGCTATATTTAAAGGAAAACACAAAGGGTGGTGAATTGGCCTGCTGATGTCCCATCTTACTATCCCTCAATCTGACAGGTTTTTTTTTTGTTGACCTAAGTTTGTGGCCTTTGTCATTGCATAATTTAATAGGTTTATGGGGTGACCTCTAGACAACAGGCGTCCCTTTAAGTCTAGGGCTTGCCTCCTAAAATCCTCCTCTATTTTGTTAACATGTCTCAGTCTCACAAACTGACCATATGGAAAAACTTTTTTAACGCTACATGGGTGATAGCTGGAATAGTGTAATAACGAGCTAGTGACTTTGGGCTTACAAAACCCCTTAGTCACCAGCTCATCATCCCTTACTGTTATTAATATATCCAAGAACTCGAGCTGTAAGCCCCCAAATTTATACGTGAACAGCATATTCATCTTGTTATCTTGATTAAGGTACAAAATTCCTGAAGATAGTTTCTGTACTTGACCACACTATGAATATATCGTCTATGACCCTAAAATATGTTTGTATATAGGGAAGGAAGGGATTGGTGGTTGAGTATATGTACTTATCCTCAAATCTTGCCAGATATAAATTAGTGAATGTACATGCGACAGGGGTACCCATAGCGGTACCAAACTTTTGCCTGTACCACCTATCCCCAAATCTGAAGGCATTGTTTTTCAAAATAAGGCTTAGTGCTTCCCTGATGATGATGTCATAATGCAGGGTTTTGTTTTTAAAATTGTGTGTTTTGTAACACGGTAAGGAAGGAATGCCGGGCCGTGGTGATGTCATCAGCGGGCGCCGCTGGTGACATCACGCATGTGAGATGAGCGCCGGTATTCAAAGGCTGGCTCTGTGACGCCACTAGGTTGTTTGGCCTGAAGAAGCGCTTAGGAGTGAAACGGCCGTCGCCTTATCACCTGTGTCAGCACTGCATGTATGTAAGTCTGCCTCCAGCCATCTTATGTACTCAGCTTTTATATATCCAGCTCTGGAGGAAATAAAAGAAGATTGCACCGATTGGTGAGTGCCGCCTACACATTTTCTTTTTGTATGTTTTCAAGTTTACTTTTAGGCAGAGCACCGCAAGGTTGCTAGAGTACATACCCCACTTGCAAAAAGTGACATAGCCAGTACAGGCAGAGGAAGTTAAACGTAGTGCCACTCGGACTATTTTCTATCACGTTTCGTATTAAATATTTGGGGATTAACATCTCGCCCCGTCTGGAGGAGTTTGAGGAGCTGAATCTAACACCAATGCTGGCTAAGTTTAGACTTAAGTCAAGGACGTGGTGTAAATTGTTCCTGTTGGTGGTGGGGAGAGTTAACATCCTAAAAATGATCATGATGCCTCAACTATTATATGTCCTACACAATGCCCCGGTTTGGATATCACTAGATACAGTTGTGCTCAAAATAATAGCAGTGTGTTTAAAAAAGTGAATAAAGCTCAAAATCCTTCTAATAGCTTTTATTTCCATACACACAAATGCATTGGGAACACTACACATTCTATTCCAAATCAAAACATGAAGAAAATATATCAAATTTGTGTTGTTCCCCTAAAAAAATTGAAGAACAGTGATTAGACTGTTCAAAAAAATAGCAGTGTTTGTATTCTTCTTTACAAACTCAAACATTCACTATATAAACTGAAAAATGTTTGAAGATTTTGCTTACCTTTGAATCACTTAACTAATATTTAGTTGTATAACCACTGTTTCTGAGAACTGCTGTACATCTGTGTTGCATGGAGTCAACCAAATTCTGGCAGGTATTCCAGCCCAGGATGATTGGACTACATTCCACAATTCTTCTCTATTTCTTGGTTTTGCCTCAGAAACTGCATTTTTTATGTCACCATACAAGTTTTCTATTGGTTAAGATCCGGAGATTAGGATGGCCACTCCATAACGTCAATCTTGTTGGTCTGGAACCAAGATGTTGCACGTATACTGGTGTGTTTGGGGTCGTTGTCTTGTTGGAACACCCATTTCAAGGGCATTTCCTCTTCAGCATAAGGCAGCATGACCTCTTCAAGTATTCTGATGTATTCAAACTGATCCATGATCCCTGGTATGCGATAAATTGGCCAAAACACCTTAGTATGAGAAACATCCCCATATGATGATGCTTGCGCCACCATGCTTCACTGTCTTCAGTGTACTGTTGGCTTGAATTCACTTTGGGGGTCGTCTGACAAACTGTCTCCGGCCACTAGACCCAAAAAGAACAATCTTACTTTCATCAGTCCACAAAATGTCTCTTTAGGCCCGTCAATGTGCTCTTTGGCAAATTGCAACCTCTTCAGCATATGTCTTATTTTCAACAGTGGGACTTTGCGGGGGCTTCTTGCAGATAGCTTGGCTTCACATAGGCGTCTTCTAATTGTAACAGTACTCACAGGTAACTTTAGACCTTCTTTGATTTTCCTGGAGCTGATTGTTGGCTTAGTCCTTGCCATTTTGGCTATTCTTCTATCCATTCGAATGGTAGTTTTTTCGCTTTCTTTCACATCTTTCAGGTTTTGGTTGCCATTTTAAAGCATTTGTGATCATTTTAGCTGAGCAGCCTATCATTTTCTGCACTTCTTTATATGTTTTCCCCTCTCCAATCAACTTTTTAATCAAGGTACGCTGTTCTTCTGAACAATGTCTGGAACTACCCATTTTCCTCAGAATTTCAGAGAGAAATGCACTGTAACCAGCATGTACAACATTTGCTGCCTTCCTTCCTTAAATAAAGGCAATAATTGCCACCTGTTTTTCAAAGAATGAATGACCTCACTCATTGAACTCCACACTGCTATTATTTTAAACATGCCCCTTTCAATAAGTGATTGAATTACAGAGAATCAGCAGCATGCATGACTTTTGGGTTTCTATTACTCTACTACACCTGCTAGTAAATTATTTGCCATGTAGAAATATCATTTCTACCAAAAATAGTGATTGATCAGTTTAGTGATGTCTGTCTTATTTTGAACACAACTGTAAACTGGAAACCTTACAACATGCAAAATCAGAGGGTGGTTTAGGCACTGCCCAATCCCTGGATATATTACTTGGGGGCACAATGTCAACACTTTAGGGGTTGGATAGATCTGGGCACAATGGACATGACTGGCCAAATATTACGTCATAAATTGGGTGGAAGGGAGCTCCTGTGGGTGCTAGAAGGGTCAGAAATACTGCTAGTGAATAAACATAATCCTTTTGTGCTGCTGATGAGGAAAGTATGTGAAAAATCTAAACAATTGAGAGGAGTTATTGGAGTCACAGAGTTTACTCCCTTATGGAACAACCACATGCTTCCTGAATTTCTCCCTTTAAAGGGCTTTCAAAATTGGCAGAACAAAGGAGTGACCAGATTGGTCGATCTGCTAGACAAGGGGGTGCTTAGAACATTCACCAACCTACAGGAGATCTATAATCTACCAAGAGGCAACTTCTATCAATACTTGCAAATAAGGCACACAGTTAACGCTATGTTTAAAAACAGTAGTGTTGTGATACAGAAGAGGCAATAAAAGGGGACTAAAATCCATAATTTACCAAATGCTCTTAGATAAATTCCTGGAGGCATATCCACTGTCCAGAATGAGAGGGTGGGAGAAAGATGTAGATACCCAAAGAACACTGGGATGACATCCTAGAGGCCATACCAAAAGCGTCACTGAGTGAAAGTAGGAAATTGTCGGTAGCAGTGTCTTCAGTGTGTTTGTGGAAAGGGAAGGACATCATATTGCGCCTCCCTGTCTTTAAGTTCCTTTAAACCAGATTTGCAAACCGTTCCATACTTTCTGCCACTGTAAACGCCCAGCAATCCGCTAGTGCACAAGCTTAATTCCCACCTGGCTAGAGTTGCTGGCGGTACAGTTGCTGATGTACCATTCAGTTGAGTCTGCTGCCTTTAGCCTTGAGCTGTGCACAAAGCCTCGCTGAAATATACCTAGACCCCATGCCTTATTGTGTGGCAAGGTTCAGACTATGGTTCAAGGTTCACCCCTTTACCCCACTGGCACTTATTCACCTTCTCCTCCATGGTCACTCACCCCAACAGCAGCAGGGCACAGTGTTGTTCCCACTGCCCCTCCTTCCTATCACGTATCAAGTCACAAGTTGCCACACTGTGTTGGAGCACAAATAAACAAAAATTAAAATTGCACCAGCAAAAATGTTGTTTCAATGATATGCAAATAAGGGCTCACATGTGCCCAGAGGCGGCATTCGGGCAGTAAGTTCCCAGGCTCCTCTGCCTTCTGCATGCATAACCCCTACCTAACCCCTACCTAACCCCTCCCTGTAATCCCCTTGCGTCATCCTGTTGAGTGTGCAGTTCACCCCCGGGCCAGGGCATGTGCACTGTGATGACCACTGTGGCCAACAGCATTGCTCCAAGCAGTGCACATGCGCCAGCTAACGGCATTCTACTACAGATAGCTGGCGCTGGTCCTGGCGGTGAACTGCGCATGCGTGGGATCTTGGCCACTCAACAGGATGACACAGGAGAGGTCATGGGTGTTGGCTGAAGAGGTCCACGCAGATTGGTTGATTAAGAGATTTCATGAGTTACACCCTGACAAATCTGCTCCTATTGAGGGTCCAGTGCAGAAGACACTTCTGGTTGCCTGGGGAATAAGGGCTGCTAAGCAGCCCTGGGCAAATGAGGTGGCGGGTTGGCGCTCCATAGCGTGGGAATGCGCTGCAGGCAGCTCCACCTGGTGTGCAGAGACGCCGGTGTAAGCTGCTCTTGCCTCAGCATTAAATGTTGTGCCTGGTATTGTGACTACATTTCTCTGCTTCTGACCCTTTTGCAAATTTGGCTTTCTCATTTGCCTCTGCCATTTTTGTGTACTTCATTGTCTGGCATTTGAGTACGGCTACTCTTTGGTATTTCCTGTTTGTTTGTCGGCCCTCATACATAGAACAGTATACGGACTATCGTCCAGTTGTGGGGTGCCTAGGGTGACCGTGCAAGTCGGTAGAGATAGTGGGTCCCGGAACTTTTAGAGCTACACTGTCCCTGTTTGTGTGTGATAGAAGTCACATTATCCTGACAGGGAGGCCCCTCTCCCGTCACCATAAGCAGCAGAAGTTGCAGCAGCAGTCAGTTCATTCTTCTCAACATGATTGAGTAGTCTTTCCACATTCCGTGCTAAGCTCAGGACAATCAGCAAGCCAAGATCTCCCACTTCAGGTTCAGCCCTACCTATACTCTGGCCAGTCTCTATTCCCTGACCCCAAGGATTTCTGGGCAGGTAGACTGGAACAGTGGCCTAAACTGGCACATGCTCTCTTTGTTCTTTCTTGCCCAGCCTCCAGTGTCATGTCGGAGAGGGTTTTAAGTGCAGCAAGAGGCATGGTCACACCCAAACGGACCAAACAGGCCTCCACCAGTGTCCAAAACATCACTTTGGTCAAAATGAACCAAGGCTGGATTGGGAAGGACTTTCACACTTCGGCTGAGGCCGATGAATAGACCTGGTCTTGCTGACAGTGCTCCATCTTGACACTGTTGCTGTCTGCTTGTCCCGGTTTGGTCCCCCAACAAGCCACTTTTACATTTATTTTTATCCCATAACACCGTGTTTAAACACCATCTGCCCCCAATAAGAGACATTTTTAGAATATAAAAAATCATGTCATGGCACGGTGTGTTTTTAAAAATGTTAAAACGTGCGTTTACCCATAGCTATACAGTGGGGGAAATAATTATTTGACCCCTCACTGATTTTGTAAGTTTGTCCAATGACAAAGAAATGAAAAGTCTCAGAACAGTATCATTTCAATGGTAGGTTTATTGTAACAGTGGCAGATAGCACATCAAAAGGAAAATCGAAAAAATAACTTTAAATAAAAGATAGCAACTGATTTGCATTTCATTGAGTGAAATAAGTATTTGAACCCTCTAACAAAAAAAGACTTAATACTTGGTGGAAAAACCCTTGTTTGCAAGCACAGAGGTCAAACGTTTCTTGTAATTGATGACCAAGTTTGCGCACATTTTAGGAGGAATGTTGGTCCACTCCTCTTTGCAGATCATCTCTAAATCCCTAAGGTTTCGAGGCTGTCTCTGTGCAACTCTGAGCTTGAGCTCCCTCCATAGGTTTTCGATTGGATTAAGGTCCGGAGACTGACTAGGCCACTCCATGACCTTAATGTGCTTCTTCTTGAGCCACTCCTTTGTTGCCTTTGCTGTATGTTTTGGGTCATTGTCGTGCTGGAACACCCATCCACGACCCATTTTCAGTTTCCTGGCAGAGGGAAGGAGGTTGTCGCTCAGGATTTCACGATACATGGCTCCGTCCATTTTCCCGGTTATGCGAATAAGTTGTCCTGTGCCCTTAGCAGAAAAACACCCCCAAAGCAAAATGTTTCCACCCCCATGCTTGACGGTGGGGACGGTGTTTTGGGGGTCATAGGCAGCATTTTTCTTCCTCCAAACACAGCGAGTTGAGTTAATGCCAAAGAGCTCTATTTTGGTCTCATCAGACCACAGCACCTTCTCCCAGTCACTCTCTGAATCATTCAGGTGTTCATTGGCAAACTTCAGACGGGCCTGCACATGTGCATTCCTGAGCAGGGGGACCTTGCGAGCCCTGCAGGATTTTAATCCATTGCGGTGTAATGTGTTTCCAATGGTTTTCTTAGTGACTGTGGTCCCTGCTAATTTGAGGTCATTAACTAACTCCTCCCGTGTAGTTCTAGGATGCTTTTTCACCTTTCTCAGAACCATTGACACCCCACGAGGTGAGATCTTGCGTGGAGCCCCAGAGCGAGGTCGATTGATGGTCATTTTGTGCTCCTTCCATTTTCGAACAATCGCACCAACAGTTGTCACCTTCTCTCCCAGCTTCTTGCTAATGGTTTTGTAGCCCATTCCAGCCTTGTGCAGGTCTACAATTTTGTCTCTGACATCCTTGGACAGCTCTTTGGTCTTTCCCATGTTGGAGAGTTTGGAGTCTGCTTGATTGATTGATTCTGTGGACAGGTGTCTTTTATACAGGTGACTAGTTAAGACAGGTGTCCTTAATGAGGGTGACTAATTGAGTAGAAGTGTCTAACCACTCTGTGGGAGCCAGAACTCTTAATGGTTGGTAGGGGTTCAAATACTTATTTCACTCAATGAAATGCAAATCAGTTGCTATCTTTTATTTAAAGTTATTTTTTCGATTTTCCTTTTGATGTGCTATCTGCCACTGTTACAATAAACCTACCATTGAAATGATACTGTTCTGAGACTTTTCATTTCTTTGTCATTGGACAAACTTACAAAATCAGTGAGGGGTCAAATAATTATTTCCCCCACTGTATATGTCCGTGTCACACAGACATGATTTTCTATTGCAGTCAAGAGCCTTTGGGGACGGGGGAGGGGGGAGCAAAAATCCTAGGAGACTAGAGTGTTATGTACCAATTTTCAGGGCAATTTTCAGCCCGAATCGATTTGGACCCAAACCAAACTTTTTTTTAAATTCCACAAACCTGAAATGAAATCAAGGTTCACTCATACTTGTTTCAGAGAATTTTATTACCTTTCTGCCAGCTAGAGTATCGTTAATGTTACTTCCAGACTTCATCCCTTTGGTTCCATCTTTTGTAAACCTTTGCCAACCATTTCCCTTACAGTATTTTGTCCTATCACCTCTGCTGAGGTTAAACTTGCCAGATGTTTGAGAATTTAATGTCTTTTTTTTTTTGAAGGAAGAAGGGTTTTAAAGCCCTCTAAACAAACTTTGAGTAGGTGGATTAGGGAAGTTATTATTCTCTTCTTTCTGTCAGCGGGAATAGTTCTACCCCCTTTTGGATCAGAGATATAGTGCACCTTATTGGAGTGCACTTTTTTTTTTTTTTTAAGCATTACAGTTCGTTTGCCCAGAATTCAGAAAGTATGGCCTTTAGGCAGCCTGCCATGAATTAAGGGAGTAATTTATTAAGACTGGAATTTTAGATGCTGGCCTTAATAACCCTTATATCTGGCGGTGGATCCGCCAAAGTTATAAAGAGGCGCAGGGCTCGTCATAACTTCGGCGCATCCAGCGACAGTCTAAATGTAAGACAGCTTCCTAGCTGGCTTACATTTAGACAATTTTCTACGCCTAAACCAGGCAAAGAAAATAATGAATAAACGGGCCTGCCAGCCTGTCCCCTTCCCTTCCCAGTTGTGCCACAATCTGTACCTGATAATATAGGCATATTTCAGGATGAGCCCCTAAGTTCTACTTCTTGCAGCATGTTTCCCTAACAAATAATTTGTTTCAGTTCTTGATAACACATGGTGGTGGGTCGGGCCTTTATTATACAGTAGATTGGGTGTGTTCTAGTAATTAGTTTGATTTAATTAAACATGCCACATGTCCTACCAGTACACAGGGCAGAAATGCCCCATTAATGTGCTACTGTTAAGACTAAAGGAAAACAATATATATTTATAATATTTATTAATGTTAGAAATCAATATTTCAATCTGTACCCTATATGCAGCAAATTTTGATCTAAGATACAACCAGTAGAAAACCTCTCTTAGGAAAGTGTTGTGCAGTAGCGACATTGACAGATATGTTCTGAGTAGATTACATCAGAAAACAATAAAAAGATGTAGAACAAGACAAAGTTAAAACATGCCATCTTTGCCTGCATATTTGCACCTAGTAATACCAAAGCAGATATGCTGTGTGGAGAATACAAACCTAAAAAAACGTATTCCACGGTTCTGACATTTGCCATCGCTGCTGAGTTGGGTTAGTATGTGGGGCAGCTCTTTAGATCACTTGAAGTTAGTATTTCAAATTAAACTTGTTATTGGGCAAGGCTGCCAATCTGCTCACCTGCTTCCTTCCAGGATCTCTCCCCTCCTTCCTGGCAGGTCCAGCTGCAGTAATAGCTCTGCTTCTGCCCACAGGCTGTGGCATGCTCTTGCTTTGCCTGTAGGATGTAGATCCTCCCTCTGCCTCTTTAACCCCTTCAAGACCAAGCTAGTTTTCACCATAAGGACCAAGCCACATTTTGCAAATCTGACATGTTTCACTTTACAGGGAGTGCAGAATTATTAGGCAAGTTGTATTTTTGAGGATTAATTTTATTATTGAACAACAACCATGTTCTCAATGAACCCAAAAAACTCATTAATATCAAAGCTGAATATTTTTGGAAGTAGTTTTTAGTTTGTTTTTAGTTTTAGCTATTTTAGGGGGATATCTGTGTGTGCAGGTGACTATTACTGTGCATAATTATTAGGCAACTTAACAAAAAAACAAATATATACCCATTTCAATTATTTATTTTTACCAGTGAAACCAATATAACATCTCAACATTCACAAATATACATTTCTGACATTCAAAAACAAAACAAAAACAAATCAGTGACTAATATAGCCACCTTTCTTTGCAAGGACACTCAAAAGCCTGCCATCCATGGATTCTGTCAGTGTTTTGATCTGTTCACCATCAACATTGCGTGCAGCAGCAACCACAGCCTCCCAGACACTGTTCAGAGAGGTGTACTGTTTTCCCTCCTTGTAAATCTCACATTTGATGATGGACCACAGGTTCTCAATGGGGTTCAGATCAGGTGAACAAGGAGGCCATGTCATTAGATTTTCTTCTTTTATACCCTTTCTTGCCAGCCACGCTGTGGAGTACTTGGACGCGTGTGATGGAGCATTGTCCTGCATGAAAATCATGTTTTTCTTGAAGGATGCAGACTTCTTCCTCTACCACTGCTTGAAGAAGGTGTCTTCCAGAAACTGGCAGTAGGACTGGGAGTTGAGCTTGACTCCATCCTCAACCCGAAAAGGCCCCACAAGCTCATCTTTGATGATACCAGCCCAAACCAGTACTCCACCTCCACCTTGCTGGCGTCTGAGTCGGACTGGAGCTCTCTGCCCTTTACCAATCCAGCCACGGGCCCATCCATCTGGCCCATCAAGACTCACTCTCATTTCATCAGTCCATAAAACCTTAGAAAAATCAGTCTTGAGATATTTCTTGGCCCAGTCTTGACGTTTCAGCTTGTGTGTCTTGTTCAGTGGTGGTCGTCTTTCAGCCTTTCTTACCTTGGCCATGTCTCTGAGTATTGCACACCTTGTGCTTTTGGGCACTCCAGTGATGTTGCAGCTCTGAAATATGGCCAAACTGGTGGCAAGTGGCATCTTGGCAGCTGCACGCTTGACTTTTCTCAGTTCATGGGCAGCTATTTTGCGCCTTGGTTTTTCCACACGCTTCTTGCGACCCTGTTGACTATTTTGAATGAAACACTTGATTGTTCGATGATCACGCTTCAGAAGCTTTGCAATTTTAAGAGTGCCGCATCCCTCTGCAAGATATCTCACTATTTTTGACTTTTCTGAGCCTGTCAAGTCCTTCTTTTGACCCATTTTGCCAAAGGAAAGGAAGTTGCCTAATAATTATGCACACCTAATATAGGGTGTTGATGTCATTAGACCACAGCCCTTCTCATTACAGAGATGCACATCACCTAATATGCATAATTGGTAGTAGGCTTTCGAGCCTATACAGCTTGGAGTAAGACAACATGCATAAAGAGGATGATGTGGTCAAAATACTCATTTGCCTAATAATTCTGCACGCAGTGTATGTGGTAATAACTCTGGAACGCTTTTACTTACATAAGCGATTCTGAGATTGTTTTCTCGTGACATATTGTACTTCATGTTAGTGGTAAATTTGAGTCAATATGTTTCACCTTTATTTATAAAAAATTCCAAAATTTACAGAAAATTTGGAAAAATTTGCAATTTTCTAAATTGGAATTTCTCTGGTACTCTGACAGACAGTGGTAACTTACAAAATAGTTATTACTTTACATTTACCATATGTCTACTTCATGTTTGCATCATTTTGTAAATGTTATTTTATTTTTTTGGGATGTTAGAAGGCTTAGAAGTTTAGAAGCAAATTTTAAAAATTTTCAGAACATTTCCAAAACCCACTTTTTAACCCCTTAAGGACACATGACGTATGGGTACGGCATGTTTCCCGAGTCCTTAAGGACACATGACGTACCGGTACGTCATGTGTTGTTCCGATCACTGCCGCCCGGCCGGCTGTGATCGGAACAAGGTGCCTGCTCAAATCATTGAGCAGGCACCTCGGCTAAATGCGCGGGGGGGTCCCGTGACCCCCCCATGTCCGCGATCGCAACAAACCGCAGGTCAATTCAGACCTGCGGTTTGTTGCGCTTTCTGCTGTTTCTGATCGCTGCGGTCCCTGACCGCGGCGATCAGAAACTTTAGTGTGCCGAAAATATATTTTTATCACCCCCCCCTGTACCTCTGAATGATTTTAGCCCGGTGGGAGGTGCAGGGGGGGTGTTGCGGGCGGTGGGGGCGGTGCAGAGTGGGTATATTGCTGGCACCCTGGTATAAACATTGCTGGCACCCTGGTATAAACGGCTGACATCGGTGATGCGATGTCAGCCGTTTAACCCTTTCCATACAGCGGTCCGTACGGACCGCTGTATGGAAAAAGTTAACAGTAAGAGGGAGCTCCCTCCCTCTCCGATCGGGGGGCTGCTGTGCCTTTGCAGCCCCCCGATGGAGAGGGAGAGAGCTCCCAGACAGCCCCCCGCCAGATCCCATCCTTACCCTTCCCCGTCTGCGAAGTTCTGAGCAGACGGGGAAGGTTCCCATGGCAACAGGACGCCTCTCAGGCGTCCTGCTGTCCATGGTGCTGAACAGATCTGTGCTGAAAGCATAGATCTGTTCAGTGTAAGTAAAATACAGTACAGAACAATATATATTGTACTGTACTGTATTATACAGACATCAGACCCACTGGATCTTCAAGAACCAAGTGGATCTGGGTAAAAAAAAAAGTGAAAAAAAGTGAAAAAAAAGTAAAAATCCAAAAACACATTTATCACTGATTAAAAATTAAAAAAATAACATTCCCTACACATGTTTGGTATCGCCGCGTCCGTAACGACCTGATCTATAAAACGGTCATGTTACTTTACCCGAACGGTGAACGCCATAAAAATAAAAAATAAAAAACTATGATGAAATTGAAATTTTGCTCACCTTACTTCCCAAAAAAAGGTAATAAAAGTGATCAAAAAAGTCGCATGTACGCCAAAATTGTAGCAATCAAACCGTCATCTCATCCCGCAAAAAATGAGACCCTACTTAAGATAATCACCCAAAAACTGAAAAAACTATGGCTCTTAGACTATGGAGACACTAAAACATAATTTTTTTTGTTTCAAAAATGAAATCATTGTGTAAAACTTACATAAATAAAAAAAAAGTATACATATTAGGTATTGCCGCGTCCGTATCGACCGACTCTATAAAAATATCACATGACCTAACCTCTCAGGTGACCACCGTAAAAAAAAAAAAAAAAAAAAACTGTGTAAAAAAAACAATTTTTTGTCATCTTACATCACAAAAAGTGTAATAGCAAGCGATCAAAAAGTCATATGCACCCCAAAATAGTGCCAATCAAACCGTCATCTCCTCCCGCAAAAAATGAGACCCTACTTAAGATAATCGCCCAAAAACTGAAAAACTATGACTCTTAGACTATGGAGACACTAAAACTTTTTTTTGTTTTAAAAATGAAATCATTGGGTAAAACTTACATAAATTAAAAAAATGTAATACATATTAGGTATCGCCGCGTCCGTGACAACCTGCTCTATGAAATTACCACATGATCTAACCTGTCAGATGAATGTTGTAAATAACAAAAAAAAAAAACGGTGCCAAAAAAGCTAATTCTTGTTACCTTGCCGCACAAAAAGTGTAATATAGAGCAACCAAAAATCATATGTACCCTAAACTAGTACCAACAATACTGCCACCCTATCCCGTAGTTTCTAAAATGGGGTCACTTTTCTGGAGTTTCTACTCTAGGGGTGCATCAGGGGGGGCTTCAAATGGGACATGGTGTCAAAAAAACAGTCCAGCAAAACCTGCCTTCCAAAAACCGTATGGCATTCCTTTCCTTCTGCGCCCTGCCGTGTGCCCGTACAGCGGTTTACGACCACATATGGGGTGTTTCTGTAAACTACAGAATCAGGGCCATAAATAATGAGTTTTGTTTGGCTGTTAACCCTTGCTTTGTAACTGGAAAAAAAATATTAAAATGGAAAATCTGCCAAAAATGTGAAATTTTGAAATTGTGTCTCTATTTTCCATTAAATCTTGTGCAACACCTAAAGGGTTAACAAAGTTTGTAAAATCAGTTTTGAATACCTTGAGGGGTGTAGTTTCTTAGATGGGGTCACTTTTATGGAGTTTCTACTCTAGGGGTGCATCAGGGGGGCTTCAAATGGGACATGGTGTCAAAAAAACAGTCGGCGCACCTTTCACTCTACGCCCCGCTGTGTGACCGTACAGTAGTTTACGGCCACATATGGGGTGTTTCTGTGAACAGCAGAGTCAGGGCAATAAAGATACAGTTTTGTTTGGCTGTTAACCCTTGCTTTGTTAGTGAAAAAAATGGGTTAAAATTGAAAATTAGGCAAAAAAATGAAATTCTCAAATTTCATCTCCATTTGCCAATAACTCTTGTGCAACACCTAAAGTGTTAACGACGTATGTAAAATCAGTTTTGAATACCTTGAGGGGTGTAGTTTCTTAGATGGGGTCACTTTTAGGGAGTTTCTCCTCTAGGGGTGCATCAGGGGGCTTCAAATGGGACATGGTGTAAATAAACCAGTCCATAAAAATCAGCCTACCAAAAACCAAACAGCGCACCTTTCACTCTACGCCCCGCTGTGAGGCCGTACAGTAGTTTACGGCCACATATTGGGTGTTTCTGTAAACAGCAGAGTCAGGGCAATAAAGATACTGTCTTGTTTGGCTGTTAACCCTTGCTTTGTTAGTGGAAAAAATGGGTTAAAATGAAAAATTAGACAAAAAAATCAAATTCTCAAATTTCCTCCCCATTTGCCAATAACTCTTGTGCAACACCTAAAGGGTTAACAATGTATGCAAAATCAGTTTTGAATACCTTGAGGGGTGTAGTTTCTTAGATGGGGTCATTTTTGGGTGGTTTCTATTATGTAAGCCTCGCAAAGTGACTTCAAACCTGAACTGGTCCCTAAAAATTGAGTTTTTGTAAATTTCGGAAAAATTTCAAGATTTGCTTCTAAACTTCTAAGCCTTATAACATCCCCAAAAAATAAAATATCATTCCCAAAACAATTCAAGCATGAAGTAGACATATGGGGAATGTAAAGTCATCACAATTTTTTGGGGTATTACTATGTATTACAGAAGTAGAGAAACTGAAACTTTGAAATTTGCAAATTTTTCCAAATTTTTGGTAAATTAGGTATTTTTTTGTGCAAAAAAAATAATTTTTTTGACTTCATTTTACCAGTGTCATGAAGTACAATATGTGACGAAAAAACAATCTCAGAATGGCCTGGATAAGTCAAAGCGTTTTAAAGTTATTAGCACTTAAAGTGACACTGGTCAGATTTCCATAAAATGGCCTGGTCCTTAAGGTGAAAATGAGCCCGGTCCTTAAGGGGTTAAGGACCAGTTCATGTCTGAAGTCCCTTTGTGAGGCATATATAATAGAAACCACCCAAAATGACCCCATTTTAGAAACTACACCCCTCAAGGTATTCAAAACTAATTTTACAAACGTTGTTAACCCTTTAAGTGTTCCACCAGAATTAATGGAAAAGGTGAATTTTTTTAATTTCACTTTTTTGGCAGATTTTTCCATTTAGATCCATTTCTTCTGCAACCCAGCATGGGTTGACAGAAAAATAAACCTCAATATTTGTTACCCTGATTCTTAAGTTTACAGAAACACCCCATATGTGGTCATAAAGTGCTATATGGGGGCACAGCGAGGCTCAGAATGAGAGGAACACTGTGTGGCTTTTGGAAGGCAGATTTCACCGGAAATATTTTCAAGCACCATGTCGCATTTGAAGACACGCTGAGGCACCCCAACAGTGAAAAAACCCCAAAAGTGACCCCATTATGGAAAATACACCCCCCAAGGAATTTTTCAAGGGGTGCACTGAGCACTTTGGCCCAATAGCCGTTTCATAGAATTTAGAAAGACTTGGCAGTGAAAATATAAAATTTAATATTTTACAAGAATATCTTGCTTTAGGCCGAAATTTTTCATTTTAACATGGGGTATCAGGAGAAAATGCACCCCATAATCTGTTACCCATTTTCTTCTGAGTACCTCAACACCCCATATGTGGTTGTAAAGTGCTGTATGAGCACACAGCAGGGCTCAGAATGGGAGGAACACCATGTGGCTTTTGGAAGGCAGATTTTGCTGGAATAATTTTCAGGCACCATGTCGCATTTGAAGACACTCTGAGGCACCCAACAGTGAAAACCACAAAAACGAGGCTCTAGGGGTGCCAGAATATAAAAGGAAATTGAAGAATTGCCTCATTTAATAAAATTACACCTTTCAATGTATTTATCTAGGGGTAAAATGGGAATTTTTAAGGTTTTTATTTTATTTTTATTTATTTTTTGGGGGGAGCTATTATTGGATTGCCAAATGGAAAAATGCTCAACTGAAAATGTCTTGCCATGGATTAATTAAGAAATTAGTGAAATGGACTTAATGGATATCAGTGGAAGTGTGATAAACTTGAAAGCACTCTCCAATGCAGAGGACCGGTTTAGAGGGGCAGGTTTGACAGTAGTGAGTGGTGTCTTTCCTAATCCCTTTAACCGAGCCAACTCGACGCCTTTTTTGGGGTCGCCTTTTTTTTCTGTACTCCAGGGAAATGCTGCCCACGTATTATTCTTGATACCCCAGAAGCACTGCATGAAAAACTGCCCGCTCCTTCATGAACGCCAAAAATCTATTTTTTTTATTATTTTTTCCTGAAATTCCAAGAAGGTCCCCCCTGACCAGCTGTTCTGTGGATGACAAAGGCATTATATAGTGACACTTGGGTTAGGTACACAGCAAATTTTTTGTACCACACCATAGATTTTCTTAAGGCACTGTAGGGCTGTAGTACCTGGTCTGAAAGATCCACTCCACCCATGAACTTGTTGTAATCCTGGATACACACAGGCTTGATGTTCTGCTCTGCGGTTCCTCGGACTGGGACTGGGGTGGACTGATCTGCATGAATGGTAGTCAACACAAAAACATCCCGTTTGTCCTTGTATTTTAGCAGCATCAAATTTTCTGAGCAAACAGCCCTGCTTTCCCCACGACACACTGTCTGATCTATAAAGGATTTAGGGAGCCCTTTTTGATTTCTTCTAATTGTGCCACATGTGCCTATGCCTCTGGCAGCAAGGCACTTCAGGAGAGGGACACTATTGTAAAAGTTGTCCAAATACAGATGGTATCCGTGGTCCAGCAGGGTGTGGACTAAATCCCATACTATCTTCCCACTTATACCCAGAACCAGGGACGGCACCACCCATAAGCAGAGTAGGCCACTGCGTAGAGCGCACTCTGCCTGGGGGCGCCGACACTCTGGAGTCCGAATACCAAGCAGTTGCACCCGGCATCCGCCTGCTTGTGATCCATCTGACATCATCTCCTTGACTCCTTCTGTTCCTGTACTTGCTGGCCGAATGCACTGCGAGTGCGAGCATGAGTTTGTTCAGTCACTTCGGGCAGAGCGAGCGGCATGCAGCTGACACACAGCTACGAGACCCTGGTGTATTTAAATCTGTTAGAAAAGTTTCTCCTGGGATTCAAACTCACGACCTTTCACATCAGAGGCAAGGCATTTACCCACACAGCTATGAAAGCTGTATAGCCAGTTACTTTAAAAAATAAAATAAAATAAAAAATAATATATATATATATATAAGACTTCTACTGTAGGTAACTTTGAAACCTAGTGTACATTCATACACACCCAGCTCTGCTACATCCATACACAGTGTACTGGGGCAGCTGTCATGTGTATGGGTGTACACTAGGTATCAAAGTTACCTACAGTAGAAGTCTTATATTATTTTTTTTTAAGTGACTGGCTATACAGCTTTCATAGCTGTGTGGGTAAATGCCTTGCCTCTGATGTGAAAGGTTGTGGGTTCGAATCCCAGGAGAAACTTTTCTATGGATGTACACTAGGTATCAAAGTTATCTACAGTAGAAGTCTTATTTTTTATTTTTTTAAGTAACTGGTTATACAGCTCTCATAGCTGTGTGGGTAAATGCCTTGCCTCTGATACAGAAGGGTTTGAATCCCAGCATAAACTTTTCTGAAAGACAGGCTAAATAATTTTCAAGATGTTATTTATGCTTTCATTGACAATTGCAAATTGATTTGTCAAATACTTGCATTTATGAGACAAATATAAACAATAAAAATTGTTTGAACATAAATGAGAACACGAGCACCAAATCTACAACACTAGAGGCTGGTGGGAACACAGGAAGAGGAAGAGGCCTGCATCACATCGCTGACATGGAGGCAAGTATAAAAGTGTTATTTTTTTTTTTTAATACCGGACTGTTACTTTACTGCCACGGGGGAGGGGGGGGCTATTGGCGCCATGATACTGGCACATGGAGGGGGGAGGAGAGAGGCACTTTATACTGGCACATTAGGGAGCAGGGGGAGAGGATGGCACTATGATATGGGGGGGGCAAGAAATGGACATGAATCATGAGGGGCAGAAATGTGAAATGATGGGGGGGGGAAGAAATGGACATGAATCATGAGGGGCAGAAATGTGAAATGGGGGGGCGCCAAAATGTAGATTAGCTTGTGTTGACAAAAATCCTTGCACCTGCCCTGACTTCGGGCGCGCAATCCCGCGAGACCAGTGACCTCCAGAGGTGGGTCTCGCGGGATCACGCGCCGAAGACACATGATCTTGGCAAGAGCTAAGGCAATGTGGACCTGAAGCACAGCGAGGAGCAGAACCTGGTGAGCACCCCTGGCAACCGCACTCTGACAACCTGCACTAGGGTGTCAGAGGCTGCAGGACAGTGACTGGCAGCAGGGTGGCACACACTTGTGTACAGGGGTCAGGGCACACCTGCTGCTTGACTAGGGGCCATAGATTCTGACTGGCACAGGGTGCCCAGCAGTGGCACATGAAGCCTAATAGGTGGCACAGACTGTCTAAAGGGCTATGAATGGTACAGGGTGCAGGACAGTGCCAGACTGGCAGAGGGCACAAGGCAGCATACTGTTTTATGTTGCCCTGGTGGCACAGGGTTTCAGACAGTGGCTGAATGGCGCCTGGCAGTGAATAGGTGGCACTGCTCGTGTTTGGTGTGCCAACCTGCTGAACAGCGCAGAGTGATTGGCATCACTGGGATGGTACTAGGTGGCAGACAATGGCTGGATATTATATATACATGACCATAGTCAGACTGGCACAGGGTACGCGACCATAGTTAGACTGGCACAGGGTACATGACCATAGACTGGCACAGGGTACACGACCATAGTTAAATGTTGCATGCAATAGGTGGCTGAAAAAGGGGCGGGTAAAGGGGTGTGGTCAATGGGCAGAGTCAAGGGGCAGCAAAATTAGCTTTTGCCTAGGGTGGCAAAAATGCTTGCACCAGCCCTGCCCAGAACCGGGGGACAATCGGGTGGCTCAATTTTGGAATCTTTTCCCTCTTAAATATGAAAGCGCAGTGTATACCCGGATACACTTTCACAGGCCTTATACAACTTTACACCATACCTAGCCCTTTTATTGGGCAGGTACTGGCGGAAATGTAATCGGCCTTTGAAGTGGACCAATGATTCATCCACTGAGAGACATTTTTGGGGGGTATATACTTGACCAAATTTGGAATTGTAGTGGTCAACCACTGGCCTAATTTTAAAGAGTCTGTCATAACTGGGGTCGCTTGGGGGTGGGCATTCATTATTATTGCTGAAGTGTAGAAATCTTAGAAGAGCTTCGAAACGGGCCCGGGGCATGGCAAGACAGTGAAGAGGGGTGTGATATTTTATATCTTTGTTCCAATACGAACGTATTATAATTATTCTTTTAATAATGCCCATGCTTAGGAGAAGTCCCCAAAACCTTTGCATTTCAGTCGTGTTAGTAGGGGTCCATTTGCGGGGCCTTGAGAGATACCTGTCTGGATGGGAGGCAATAAATTGCTCTGCATACATATTTGTTTGTTCCACCATCAAGTTAATTTCACTGAAACCTGTTGTATCTACATTGATGCCTGGAGTGGCTGTAAATTCAGGCACCTGGGGCACATAGTTATCTGCGGGGATCCATGAAGAGTCACTTGTACGGGGCTGCGACTGCGCACTACCCCTAGGACGCCTACGAGGGGGTTCATCATTAGATGAATCATCTGAGGAAGATGAAACTAAAAATGTCACTTCATCTCCACTGTTGGAGTCAGTGTCCTCAAAAAGTTCGGCATATGCCTCTTCGTCAGTGAAAAGCCGTTTAGTCATTTTAAACTGTAAACTAACGTAGATTTTTTTTGTCTTTTTTTATATATTTTTTTTTTAAATAGAACAGCAGACTAAAATACTGTATATCCTTTAGGATAGGATAAAAACTCCCAGAATCACTTAGAAATTATTGACAGGTGTCACAGGCAGCACAGATGGCTGGCGATGAGCCAGGGGTCTAGTATGGGGCAAAGAGTAGTGCCAATATCCTTACTGGGGCAGAAAAGGGGTTAATTAATGTATTATTTTACAGTATTAGGTGGCACATTCCCTTCTACCCATCCTTTCCTTGATATATTTAATTTGTTTCAAATTACTTGTACAAATGACCTATACCTGTGTATACTTCGATATGTTGATTTAATTGTATTTGTTATGAGAATGGAATGATGTAATTCCAATATTGTCTAATATGCTTATTAGCATTAGATTTTTTCTTTTATCTATGTGTAAAAATTAGAATTGTAATGCTTTAAAAAAATTAATAAACTCATAATTTACACAGTATTAGATGGCACAAATCCACATGGGGCATAAGAGACTTATATTTTACAGAATGGTGCCACTCAAGCACAGGACACGAGTATATACACAGAGGGGAATGGCACACCTATTGACGGTTATTTAAAAAAAAAAATTATGTAACTTGGGAGTGTGTGACAGGTGACTTGAGGGACAGACAGGCAGGTGTCTTTATTGAACGGACAAACTGGAGTCACAGGTGTCTTGATGGATGGACAGACTGGACTGACAGGTGTCTTGATGGACGGACAGGCTAGTGTGACAGGTGTCTTTATGGAACAGACAAACTGGAGTCACAGGTGTCTTGATGGACGACGGACAGACAGGTGTCTTGATGGGCGGACAGGCTGGAGTACTAGGTGTCTTTATTGAACGGACAGACTGGACTGACAGGTGTCTTGATGGGCGGACAGGCTGGAGTCACAGGTGTCTTGATGGGCGGACAGGCTGGAGTGACAGGTGCCTTTATTGAACGGACAGGCTGGAGTGACAGGTGTCTTGACGGACAAACAGGCTGGACTGACAGGTGTCTTGATGGACGGACAGGCTGGAGTCACAGGTGTCTTGATGGACGGACAGGCTGGACTGACAAGTGTCTTGACGGGCAGACAGTTGTCTTAACGGACGGACAATAGTGACAGGTGTCTGGATGAAGTGATGATGACAGGACTAATCTCATTGACTGGGGCAAATCGGTACTGAAGGGGTTAATTATGTACGAAGCAGGGGATGAGGCACAGAACTGACTACAGATGACAGGCTGTTGATGAGGCACAGAACTGATCTGTGTCACTGACTGGGGCACAGAAGCAGCTTTTCGGCACAAAAGGGGTTAATTCGATCTGGTAGGTATTAATGTACAGCAGCTTTTCACACTCTCCTTCTCTGATCGCTTCCCTGACAGGAATTGGGACGATCAGAGAAGGAGAAGCACATAGCCCCCCCCTAACCCCCCCCCCCCCCCCCTTACCTGCCCCGATGCGCTGCGATTGGACCAATCAAAGCGGGCGAGTCAGAACTCCGATGCAGTTCCCACCGGCGTCTCTGGTTGTCTAGCAACCCCAGCTTCACTGAACCTTCAGCGCTTCGCTCCCTGCGCTGACAGAAAAAGCCGATCACGTACATGCACGTGGGGATGCAGTGAGGCACCACATTCCCGCACGTACATGTATGTGATGTTGCGTGAAGGGGTTAAGGCCAGTGCACACATACTAATCTTCACCAGCCAATGGCTGAGCACCATGGGGTGTCTGAGGAATAGGTTTTAGTTCACTAGTGGTTCCTGGATTTGACCCTTTGCTGCTTGACCTGACCTCTGTCTGCCATTACTACAATGTTGCCTGATCCATGGTGCTTCGCACCAGTTCCTCATACGCCTCGAGTCAGCCATCACCCAAATATACCACTTCACAGGAAAGCAGCCTAGTGGTGCTCTCCGTACAGTATTGAAACAAAGTTTTATGCGAATTGATTTTGGATGTTTCATCCGAAGTCAATTCGTTCATCCCTAGTAGAAAATATAACTTTTGAAATCTATGGCTCTATAGACTTGTGGAGGTTTGGAATTTAGCACAGCATAGAGTGAGGCCAGACACAAATAATGTTGTTCCGCCAAAAGCCATCACCTACCTGTTCCTCTAGTAGTAACCCATCTCCCACAGAACAATGGACTGGACATGATGCTACAAGCATATCCCCTCAACATCCACCATCAGGGAAGTCATGAAGCCACCATACATTTTAGATTGAGTTTCCAATTCCCATGCTCCTGTTGACTGTTGCTTGGTTTTCAAGTAATAACAGGTGAGGTATTGTGTAAATAATAAACTTTGTATCCTATTACCAGATGGACAATTAACACCATGTGTATTGCCCCCTACAAACTGTAGCACATAAAAGTACAAGTACATTTAAATCTAGTAAAACAGATTACACCAATGTGGACTGAAAGGACCCCCTTGTGGATTTCGTTAATGCTAGGCCCCCAAAAAGCACAAAGAATAATTAAATACCCTTCTATAAAGGTGAAAGAGGACATTCTCTGAGGGGCCTGGGAGAAAGGGGAAATCTTACACAATGGTGCGCCCATCACTATTCTGCCAGATCTCGCGACTGACTCTGCATACACGCAGGTTGGTAAGACTGTTGCTGGAGGCAACAAAAGCAGCAGGAGCCACGCCTTTCACATTATACTACGCAAACAGGGAGGACTCTCCATGAACATCCACTCCCCAGTGGGCCTCCCTGAAGCGGAACGCTTCCTGAACATCTCACCGGTACCAGATTGGACCCTACCACCTCTCCTCCAAAGCTTGAATCCAGAAGACGAACAGAACTGGAGAACCCGGCCAGCTCTTCCTCAACGTGCATCGCAGGCCCGATCGGGGCCTAATTCACAACTTTTGGCTGAGGTACACCAACAAGTTTTGGAGCAGAAAGACATACAAAAAGGGACGCTAAACAGTCTAGGATGGAACTTCCAGAAGATTGTGTGGTGCACTTTCTCCATCCTGTTATTATTTTCAAATGGCGAGACCAATAGTTGTCTCTGGATTGACACGTGTGATAATTCTAAGCTAAAACGTAACATTTATTATTGTATATAAATAAAACACTACACTGGACTAACATTTAAAATGTTCAGCTATGCCTGCTATATGGATCATAAATGTTGTTGAAACTTGTAAGATAATAGTGGAGCCTTTAGATAGGTATGGAGGTGCTGCTAACCGCCCTGCTCTCCTATTCTGCTAGGCTGCTTTATATTTAGCAGCCAATGCAGATGGCTTCTAATACCGACTCTGTTACTCCACAGTGCTGGGTCTCACACGGTAGCTGATGAGCACTCACTCCACACGATCTGCCTATCTGGCTGCCACTATCTTAACAGTTATAAATTGTAAAGCGCAGGCATACACTGTCTAAAACATGCTCTACAGCCCTCTGCCCCCCAACATGTTTCGCCAAATTAACTTGGCATCTTCAGGGGTCCGGGCAGTCATAAGCCCTGGTCACGCCCCTCACGGCAGCTAAGACCTTCCTTTGATGATGTCATGGTGTCTGTAGCCACTGTGGTTACATTTTGTTACTTAGATGCTGTTCAGCCTATCAGGGATAAGCTTGTATATCATTAAAGTTTCCTCCAATGACCTCCTCCGTATCTCTTGTATTTGTGCATGCGCCAATGCTCCGGTATGTGCCGCTACCAGCGGTCTCTACTGCGCATGTCCAAATACTTATACTTAGCCCTCACTTGTTAGTGCTGAATGCGCTGTGTCCCAAATAGGTAGGATCACTCGTATCTTCTATACGCTTGCGCACCGACTTAGACTCAAAACGTTCGATCCATCTCGCTACTGCGCATGTCACTGCACTTATACTTTCCTGATGTCGCTAATAAGTATTGCTCATTCAATTCTTCTACTTCTAGAGTTTGTATATTATATATTGAGTGCTCATTCTAACCCTGCTGGAGTGTCTATTGTTAGACTTTGGATAGATCAGCATTGCCTATCCTTCTAACGGTGGCAGTATTTTGGTTGTTCCTCCTCTAAAGGGATATTTATTTTACTCTCATATTATTATTATATGATCATTTGCTCTAAGTTACCTTCACTCCAAGCTGCATATACTCTACCGAACCGTATATCATCTTTTACTGCTGCTTACTATCCTATTTATCCTCACATTTGTGTTTCCATCTATGGACCACCATTTTTATATGTATATATAATAACTATTCATTTTTACTCATTGCTACCGTTATTTAATTACAGATGAAACCTTCCATGTGACATACCATCCATCAAACCGCTCCTGGCACGGTGAGTTTGGACCCTCTGTGTAGTAGTATCTCCATTTGTTGGTGGTGGGGGGTGGTAAAGGTAACTGAGTAGGGACTCCCTCTGCCCTTAACAGCAGGTTATTTCCCCTCAGTTAACAGCATTTATTTGGAGTTGACAGGTCTGTTTTTTCTTTAGGTATACTTCTTTAATCACCTAGCTGTTTCACTAACCCCCCCCCCCCCCACCCTTTTTCCATTAGAACACAGTACCCAGAAGAGTCTTGCAACAGATGTAGATGTGCAAATCCAGGCACATCTGGTAAGCGCATGTCTTTATTTTCTAGTGTTTCCCTTCGATCCCGCACATGGGGGCGTCCCTGCTCTTGTTTTTATCCTAGGAGTTTAGTCAGGATTTCCTCTGCTTTTCACTCAAATCCTGCTTTAAATCCTATAAACCTATATATCACAGAGCTCAGCTTCTCTCTCATACCATGAATTACACGACAGTGTCAACAAAGAAAAAAAAAAAAAAAAAAAAACAAACACCAAAGGGACTTGCAACAATTTATTTAGTTTTATTCAAAGTTTAGTGTTACTTTGAAAAAAAAATAAAAAAGCATTTAAACATTCTACCTCTCCAAAACAACCATTTTAAAACAGCAATAAAAACACATACTGACTCCTAATCTAGCTTCAATAAGTGGCAGCATTCCCATTGCAAACAGACTGTTAGGAACTAAACACCTCAAAACTGTAGTTTACAGTAGCCTGTATTCTGCATCTAAAGGAGAGGCACGGGTTGTCATAAAACAGACTTGCCTGCTGATGTGGTGACTAGAAAGTGGAGGTCAATTTAACTTTTGGTGCTATGAATGTTCCCTGCATAATAACACAAGTGATTTATTCTACATATTTCAATTTGGTAACGTATAGAAATATATAGAGTGCTGTGAAAACTTAGATGGCCCCTCATCTATTACATGTTTCAGATCAAACTAATTTCATATTAGAGAAAGACAAGCAGAATTAACACAAAATGCAGTTTTTGAATGAGGATTTCATTTATTGAAAGCAAAATGCTGCTCAGCCCGACCTTGCCCTATGTAAAAAAAAAAAAAAAGGTAACTCCACTTAAAGGGAGTCTGTCACCACATTTGAGCCTATTAGACAGATCCAATAGCGTTATATGTGCCACCCAGAAGTTTAAAACAGTACCTTTGTTGCATATACCGGAGTCTTGTTTCAGCCAAAAATGAACTTTGTAGGTTCTGTAAATGCGCCCTCTCAAGTGCCCAGGGCGGCGTCTCAATCTTCCGAGCCCAAGACCGGACCTCCCCAACGGCTCATAACCCCGCCCTCCGTGTGCCTCTTGCCCGCCCGTTTACTCTCCTCCTCTCTCCTTTTCCACTGCGCCGCAGGAGAGAGGAGGAGCGTAAACGGGCGGGCAGAGGCACACGGAGGGCGGGGTTATGAGCCGTTGGGGAGGTCCGGTCTTGGGCTCGGAAGATTGAGACGCCGCCCTGGGCACTTGAGGGCGCATTTACAGAACCTACAAAGTTCATTTTTGGCTGAAACAAGACTCCGGTATATGCAACAAAGGTACCGTTTTAAACTTCTGGGTGGCACATATAACGCTATTGGATCTGTCTAATAGGCTCAAATGTGGTGACAGACTCCCTTTAACTACTAAACGAACCAGTTAACCAAACTGTATTGAGCACTTGGATCAATTTCATCCAGAGCTGTTAAAGGAGGAGATCAAAGTTTTTTTTTTTTGTGGAAGGTAATTTAATAAGCATTTACTCATCCCTTGCTCTGCCGATACCACTCTCTCTGCTGCAATCACATAGGCAGTGGTCTTTACACTGGGGGCCACGTGGATATGTGCGCATATGCGTGTTGTACAAATCTTTACCTTCAATAAATTGATCATTTAAAAAGCTACATTTTGCGTTGTCTTTATCTTATATTAAAATTAGTTGGATGATCTGAAACATGTTAGTGTGAAATGATCAACAGAAGAAATCGAAGAGGGGCAAACACTTTCACAGCACTGTATATAACAATGCGTTACATCTTTCTTTTTGATGCACCAGGATTCCAAGACAACTTGGTCTGAACAGAACAATTCATGACGAGAAATCAGTCTTTTGAGACCAAGACAGCTGCCAGTCTGCTGAAGGATCAGATTACATCATCCCATAGAAATCTATGGAGGAAGTACAGAAAGCAACAAGCAGACAGAAGAGAGATACAGGAATGATTCAGCAGTTCCAGCAGCTAATAGAAAGTCTTCTCTCTCATGCCAATTACCGTATTTTTCACCCCATAAGATACACTTTTTTTCCCCCCAAAGTGGGGGGAAAATGCCCCTGTGTCTTATGGGGCAAATACTAATGAACGGTGAAGGCTTTGTACTCGCCTCTTCCTGGCCCTCAGCTGTGCGCGGCATGAGGGCACTCTGACCTCACGCTGTGCGCGCCGGTTCACAAAGCACAGCCGACAGAGGAAGACAGAGCGCAGGCAGTGAGCAGCGGGGCTGGGGTCTGCTGAAATATGGCTAGGGGCTTATATGAGGCATGGGGTCTCATGTGAAGTCTGAATTGGGGGGGGGGGCTTTATATTGGGCTCTGATGTCTGACTGAGGATCTTATTAACATTAGTCTGATTGGGGCTGTGAGCTGAAGTCTAATATTGGGGGTCTGACCTGAGGTGTAATGAAAAATATTTTTCCTATTTTCCTCCTCTAAAACCTAGGCGAGTCTTATGGGCCTGTGCGTCTTATGGGTTGAAAAATATGGTACTTTATTCACATCTACACTGCTCAGTATATCTCTATAATGTCCTATATGGTGCTTCTAAGGGAGTAACAGGGCAGAATCTGCTGTCTGTATTTTATGGGGAGACCTGATAATAGCTAGTCTACCCACCAGCTCAGGAACAACTGAGAATTCTAGATGTAGCCTGCAAAGGGAAAGACTGCTAAAAATATCAGACACAAGTCATAATGGTCAGATATAGTGCTATAACTCATACATTTCAACTTATTCTGAAAGTTTGGGTACACTTTAAAGGGGTTATCCGAGCCTGAAAATGCCCCCCCCCCCCCCCCCCCCCCCCATATGCCTGGGCTCCTCACACTGATTCTCATTACCTGGCTACTGCGTGTGCAGATGAAAACATCTGGGGTTAGGGAGGGGATGGAGGAAGCCAATCGAGCAGCGCAGGGAGCCAGGTAAGTAGATTCAATGTGAGAGGCCCAGGCATATGGGGGAGGGGGGGCATTACCAGGCTCAAATAACTACTTTAAAGGGGTTGTGCAGTGCAAAGACACTGTTTACCTATCCTCAGCTCAGACTCCCTGCACCCCCACCAATCAGCTGCTTGAAGAGGTAGCAAGCTTAGGAGAGTGCTGCATCCTCTGCAAACCTACCTGCACGTAGTCCCACTTGTACAGGTGTCAGTGTAATTACAGCTGCCCAAGAGAATGGAATAAGCTGTTGTAATTACTTGCTGCAAGTCAGATGGCGCACATGTAAATTTGAAGAGGAAGCGGCACTCGCACAAGTCCTTCTACCTCTTCAAACAGGTGATCATTGGGGGTGTTGGGAGCTGTGGCCTGACCTTTATGTTACTGATGACCTAACCTGAGGATAAGTCATCAATATCTTTGCACTGCACAAGCCCTTTAAGACACACTTGAAAATAACTAACAGATTTAGGGCAGATAATATTTGCTGTGCAAAGAAAAATTAAGCACAAAAAAAACTGCTAACAAACCTGTTTTCTTAAATGGTTTAGTAAAAGTCATACATCTGAAATGTGCAACAGGATATACACATTTTTACATGAGCAAAACATGTATCTCAGCTCATTAAAAAAAAAAAACAACAACACAACCATCTTGTGGAAAGATCAAGACGACATACGTTTTAGTTGGAAAACTATGGGGGTCCTACTTGTGACCCAAAATATACAGGAAAAAGTAGCTTCAGATTTCAGCAGTTTCCAGTATCCTGTGAAATGGGGGAAAATAAAAAGACAGATTGAATATTTGAAAACTTCACGGCAGGAAATTCACTGAGTACATAAGAGGTCCAAACAGGCCTGGAAAAGCCGCCTTATCATGGGAACGATCATGGATCATAATCAAAGACCGGAACAGTGTCTTAAAATAAAAACTCAGCCCCCAAACTGGAATCACATGGAAACGCACTGTGTGATTAGGGCTTTATCATTATGATGAAGACGCTCATATCTTGAAACGACAAACCGTTTAAAGTTCATTAAACCACCCAAACGTATGGTTTCTAAATAATTTTGATGGTAAAAATACCACAGGATAGCCCCGGTTTACTTAAGAATAAGAAAACGTCTTGGGCTGTTTTAACTTGCAAATGCTTCATAAAAGACACAAATGTGTGACTTTCAGAGTAAGACGGCAGAACACAAAGTGACACTGAAAATTCAGTACAGTAAGAAATCCAGCTGGATAAGCTATGAACTAAACATAAACTTTTCAGTTTTTCATAAGCTTTTAAAATTCCAGTTTTGGCAAACTAGTGCCAAGGTTATCTTAAAAAAAAAAATAATCGCTGCGAAAAAAACTGGCCAGTGACCACATAAGCAACGCAGAAAGTGCAATTTGCAACAAACCCCCTCCTCCAGGAAATATCAAGAAACAAATAATTTCATTCTCCAACCCACCAGATCCACAAAATCTCTCGCCGACAGGTTTTCTAATAATGTTTGATACTAGCAATTCATTTTGAAGTCCAAAATGAAAAGAAAGCACAAAGGCAAGCGCTAGTGAGTATGAAGTCAATAAGCAAGAGAAATTCAAAATCAGCTCCAATTGTGGACTGTACAAAAGGGCAATTGCCAGTGCAAGGCCAAAAAGGCAATGAAAGCACGATACTGGCACAATACCCTTATTTAAAAAGTTTTGCAAAATTTTTAATTTTTACCAATTCATCTAGCACCCCCACACAGCATACAGATCCGCCGCCTCTTTACGGAACGTAAACCCGCTTGTGTTAACAAAAGGCACACAAAATGTGTCAGTGTTTTCAAATACACTTCCCAAAGGTGGAAGTTTCCTCGTTAATCCACATCCTCAACCACTTCTTTCAAAGGAAATGAGAATTAGCGCAGTGTTAAAAATAAAAAAATTTAAATAAATTAATAAATAGATATACCCTACGGCATTCTGCAAGCTTACCTACTCATCATTTGGTAATTTTCTGCTTGTACATCTCAATCATCCTTTGACGAAAAGCATCAAAGTTTGCAGAATTGCCAGACTTCTTTTCTTCAGCTCCCAAGCCCTCTCCAGCAGAGATTGTGCCCCTATAAAAAGTGGCAAAATTCGATCTTTATTTAAAAGTAGAAAACTTAATGCAGCCAAGTGAACGGCTTTTTTTTAACTGACAGAATATGGACAAAACTGTAGCTAGAGAAAGCCTGAGCGAAATGTCAGGCAAGCTCATGTACAGCACTAAAGAGCAAGCTAAATAAACTTTGGAGACTTTAGCGAATACCCTTGGTGGGAGTCAGAGCCCTGTTGATTGCCAAACCGAGAGCTCTGGGAAAGTAACAGCTATCAGATCACATCTCTATTAATAAGTGTGAGGTGCAAGCCTTGAGTTGGCAACCCAGTCTAATGTGAAAAGAATCCTACACATTCAGCAGGACAATAGGACAAAACCTGGCTGTTAGCAGCTTGAAGTTTCTAAGCATGTTCATGCAGAGGAACACAGCTGTAGAACAGGCTTCTAAGTAAAGTTGTGGATAACCTACATGAAGTGTATTTTTTCTAAAGTAGTGTACAATAAAATCCCACTGACAAACATGGAGAATTAACCCCTTGTGCAACATACACGTTTATGGGATTTTTGATGCCCGAACCACGGGAGCCAAGTCCTTGACCTTCTTGCCAGCCCATCTTACTCAGCATCTTAAAACCCACATTCTGCTGGGTAATCTTCTTATTGGCATACTGTAAATCCACTGGTTTCTTGAAGAAAAAAAAAGAAAAGGGTTAAAATTCATATATTGTAGATTTATTTTACACTAGTCGACTGAGCACTTCGGTAGAGCTGCCACCTTCCTGGAAGGCACAGCCATCTTGGCAGGTAGATCTTTGTTTCTTTTTACATTTTTGAACTTCGAAATAGAGGACAGATTTTGGTTTGAAAGGCTTACCTTCATTCTGTGGCGTGAACGCCCCCGTGGACGCTCATATTCAATACGTACTGGATCGTGAACTAGATTATAAAAAAATAAAATATATATACACACACACGTTACAAAGAAACCTAAAATGTTTAGTTTGTTTTAATATATATTTTTTCAGTACAACAGCAACATGTCACTAACGCCATCTAATAATCCAGACAGCAATCAAGAGTACAGGTGAATAATCTTGAATTTCTAGAGACCCTTTAGCCTATGTGCATGTGGTATCAGTTTTCTGGTGTGAAAACAAATAACCAAACAGCTTCCATGGTCGTTACGAGTATAGGACCGGTGGCGAGATTCTCAGATGGGCTGGAGAAGATGTGAGCAAGGCTTCATTAAATTGTATGGGTCTGTGCGCTATCCATTTTAAATACTGCTTAAACTTGACATTTTGGATGCCGAAAAAGAAAACTGGCTACTATAAGGAAAGATAACCAGTGAATATGGTTAATAAGTTTATGGCTCATGAATATGCATGGAAAAAAAATCAAAGCTGGCTCATCTGGTTCTACCCAGCAAAAGCTAGCCTGCCAGGATCAAACTACTGCATCACATTGCTCAGAAAGTTGCTACTGGATTGTGTCCAGATGTGGGTCTCCCTCACTTTCTATCTCGGCAGTTATTCATAGGGTTAATCACATCAAATTATACGAAAAACTTAAAGGCACGCTAAATGTTTTCAAGGGAACGATTTTCAAACATGAAATCCATGTGCCAACTCTGCTAACTTGCAGTATTTCCTGTCTATAATAGCCCATGGAAGACTTGACTGATCTCCTATTGCAGCCTATTAGGAAGCTTGTGAAAGCATTGTATAGCAGTCTATGAGCCAAGGGATCAGAAGATTGTGAGGACTAAAGAGTACAGTGTAAAACAAAACAAAAGTTATATTTTTAGTAAGTTATATTATAACTCTGCGAGTTCATATCACAGAAGCAGCGTTGAGGCCAGGAAATACTGCTCACAGACAGAAGGAGTTTCCCAAAATGGATATGCTCACCTGAAACTAGGCTGAGAGTACGTTTAAAAGGGAGTCTGTCACCAGCATTTCACTTTTTTAACCCTTCCCACAGCTCCCTAGCATGCTTAGAGTTAATACAAACGTTACCTCTGGCATCAATCCTGGACTTATAGAACCCTCAAAAACTATCTTTAAAAGATATGCAAATGAGGGCTCGCAAGTGCCCAGGGCGGCGTTACTTTCTTAGGTGCCCTGCTTGCTCAGCCTTTTCATTGCGTCCCCCCGCCCCTTCCTACCCTCCGCCCGCCCATCCTTTCTCTCTGACCGCCTTTGTACTAACTTGTTATTCTGCCGATATCCCGTGCACTCTCTTTTGGCCGGCGCATGCGCACTGCGATGCCCATTCCTTGTACGGCATCACAGTAACTATTGCGCATGCGCTGGCTAACGACGCCGATGGACCGCCTCCTTTGTTGTGTTTTCACGTCGTTAGCCGGCGCATGCACAATGGTTACTGTGATGCTGTACAAGGAATGGGCATCGCAGTGCGCATGCGCCGGCCAAAGGAATGAGTGCGCAGGCGCGGGATATCGGCAGAATAACAAGTTAGTACAAAGGCGGTCAGAGGGAAAGGATGGGCGGGCGGAGGGTAGGAAGGGGCGCAATGAAAAGGCTGAGCAAGCAGGGCACGTAAGAGAGTACCGCCGCCCTGGGCACTTGCGAGCCCTCATTTGCATATCTTTTAAAGATCGTTTTTGAGGGTTCTATAAGTCCAGGATTGATGCCAGAGGTAACGTTTTTTTTAACTATAAGCATGCTAGGGAGCTGTGGGAAGGGTTAAAAAAGTGAAATGCTGGTGACAGACTCCCTTTAACACCTTGTTGCAAAAACTGCAACCCCATCTGAATGGCGTTAATAAAAATCCATGCGCATACTGCAGAAATGGCCCATTTTGATGCGTGGAACATACCCCTTGTAACGCAAGCATCTGGGTCATTTATTAATCTGAAATACGCCCAACTCAGGCGTATTTTAGGTGCAGACTGCTGTGCAACGGTTAGTTGCGCTGCAATCTGCAGCTTTTTCCCTACTCACGCCCAATCTAAAATTGTGTGCGTGACGTGGTCTGGAAGGCCAGTCTCATTCCTCATTTTCTACACCTGCTTTAGGCCTAGAAAATGCTCGGAAACAGTCTTACATTTAGAACTGGGTAGAGGCCTGCGCATGGAGAGGTCATGATGGGGCTTTAAAAATGGCGTCTAAAACGACAGTCTTAATAAATGTGCCCCTAAGTTTTGTTCCCCCACCCATCAGAACTGGGATGTGCAGCTAAATTAATTATTTTGCCTGCAGAGAAATGAAATAAAACAGCTCTTACTTTTGGGTTCTTCTACAAGACACACTCTTTTGGGTGGAAGCAAGCCAACCTTCAGATTTGCCACTCTTTTTCGTGCTATGGGAGGGCGAGCTGGAGTAGGCATTTGACTAAATGCAGCTACTGGAGCACTCTCTGTGCTCAGCGCTTCAGCAGCTTCACACTCTGCATCAATTTCCACATCAGAATCATTTTGTGGTTCATCTCCAGTCCTTATATTTTCCAAATCACAGTCCTCTAGGCCAATTTCTTCGTTATCAGACATTGCCTCTTCAGTTTGCTTGAACTCCTCCACCTTACTCCTGTAGAACTTGTATGCAGGACTTTCTTTGTCACATAAAAACCTTAAGTGTTGGGAAAAGACCGGAAAGACCTTATATATTAATACTCCCCCCGCATAGGTACGAGACAATTGAAGTAGCAGTGTAGTACGGTGCATGGTGTCAGACCTCTGCCAATCACATACCGATGGCCTATCCTGAGGATAGGCCATTAAAGGGACACTGACAGGCGAAATCAGCATATATAGTTCGATATATGACATTACAGGTCTTAGAGTCTTTTAAAAGCATATAACTATCCCCCCTGTCCACCTTATAAAGAGCGAAATATAAAGTTTTATAACCTGCATCTGCGGTCAGCAATCTGCCCAAGGGGCGGCGTTTCATGTGAAAATGCGCCCAGCCAGCCTTCCCAACTGCCGTTCTTAAGCCCCGCCCAGCTCATCATTATTCACTTCGCTGGGCGGGGCTAGAACTCTCCCCAGTCCCGATCCTGCGCAATTCAATCCTCCGGGCATCGTTCATGCCCAATCTTCTGCGCCTGCGCCCCGCCGTCGGACGCACTATAATTAACCCCTTATATGATGTGAGTGAGCAGCGCTCTGAAGCGCTGCTCTGAACAGTGCATGGCTGAGGTTGCAGCTGCCTCAGCCATGCACTGTTCAGAGCAGCGCTTCAGAGCGCTGCTCACTCACATCATATAAGGGGTTAATTATAGTGCGTCCGACGGCGGGGCGCAGAAGATTGGGCATGAGCGATGCCGGGAGGATTGAATTGCGCAGGATCGGGACTGGGGAGAGTTCTAGCCCCGCCGAGCGAAGTGAATAATGATGGGGCTTAAGAACGGCAGTTGGGAAGGCTGGCTGGGCGCATTTTCACATGAAACGCCGCCCCTTGGGCAGATTGCTGAACGGAGAAGCAGGTTATAAAACTTTATATTTCGCTCTTTATAAGGTGGACAGGGGGGATAGTTATATGCTTTTAAAAGACTCTATAAGACCTGTAATGTGATATATCTAACTATATATGCTGATTTCGCCTGTCAGTGTCCCTTTAATATTAAAATCTTGGAATACTCCTAAAGCAAAATATCTACAATTAACAACTTGAAATGTGCTGGAGAAAATTTGGTGGCAAGTTAAACTTTTCAGAACTACCACAAAAGTGGTAGAAGGGGTAAAACCTCAGGTGGCATGTAAGGCTTTTTTTCCTAATTATTAAATGTGCATTCAAACAGATTGTGTGGACCTCGCTCCACAATGTGTTGTTGCTGGCCCAACACCTGGCAAAGAATATAACAAACTGGATGTAACGGTCAATGGATTCCTCTTAACGACACGTGACGTACCGGTACGTCATGACGTCCTGGTACTTAAGGGCACATGACGTACCGGTACGTCATGTGTTGTTCCGATCACTGCCGCCCGTGACCCCCCCATGTCGGCGATCGCAACAAACCGCAGGTCAATTCAGACCTGCGGTTTGATGCGCTTTTTGCAGTTTCTGATTCCCGCGGTCCCTGACCGCGAGGATCAGAAACTTTATAATGTCCAAATTATATCTGTATCCCCCCCCCCCCCCTGCACCCCTGAGTGATTTTGGCCCCGTGGGAGGTGCAGGGGGAGGGTTGCGGGCGGTGCGGCAGGCGGGATCGCGATCCCCCGCCCGCCTCCCCTTGTATAATCGTTGGCTTCTAGTGGGTGCGATGCGATGTCAGCCGTTTAACCCTTTCCATACAGCGGTCCGTACGGACCGCTGTATGGAAAAAGTTAACAGTAAGAGGGAGCTCCCTCCCTCTCCCATCGGGGGGCTGCAGTGCCTTTGCAGCCCCCCGATGGAGAGGGAGAGACCCCCCCGACAGATCCCCTCCTTACCCTTCCCAGTCTGCGAAGTTCTGAGCAGACGGGGAAGGTTCCCATGGCAACAGGACGCCTGCTCAGGCGTCCTGCTGTCCATGGTGCTGAACAGATCTGTGCTAAAAGCATAGATCTGTTCAGTGTAAGTAAAATACAGTACAGAACAATATATATTGTACTGTACTGTATTATACAGACATCAGACCCACTGGATCTTCAAGAACCAAGTGGGTCTGGGTAAAAAAAAAAGTGAAAAAAAGTAAAAAAAAAAAAAAAAAGTAAAAATCAAAAAACACATTTATCACTGATTAAAAATGAAAAAAATAAAATTCCCTACACATGTTTGGTATCGCCGCGTCCGTAACGACCTGATCTATAAAACGGTCATGTTACTTTACCCGAACGGTGAACGCCATAAAAATAAAAAACTATGATGAAATTGAAATTTTGCCCACCTTACTTCCCAAAAAAAGGTAATAAAAGTGATCAAAAAAGTCGCATGTACACCAAAATTGTAACAATCAAGCCGTCATCTCATACCACAAAAATCATACCCTACCCAAGATAATCGCCCCAAAACTGAAAAAACTATGGCTCTTAGACTATGGAAACACTAAAACATGTTTTTTTGTTTCAAAAATGAAATCCTTGTGTAAAACTTACATAAATTAAAAAAAAGTATATTAGGTATCGCCGCGTCCGTATCGACCAGCTCTATAAAAATATCACATGATCTAACCCCTCAGATGACCGTAAAAAATTAAAACGGTGTAAAAAAAGCAATTTTTTGTCATCTTACGTCATAAAAAGTGTAATAGCAAGTGATCAAAGAGTCATATGCACCCCAAAATAGTGCCAATCAAACCGTGATCTCATCCCGCAAAAAATGAGACCCTACTTAAGATAATCGCCCAAAAACTGAAAAAACTATGGCTCTTAGACTATGGAGACACAAACATTTTCTTTGTTTTCAAAATGAAATCATTGTGTAAAACTTACATAATAAAAAAAAAAGCATACATATTAGGTATCGCTGCGTCCATGACAACCTGCTCTATAAAATTACCACATGATCTAACCTGTCAGATGAATGTTGTAAATAACAAAAACAAAACAGTGCCAAAAAAGCTATTTTTTGTTACCTTGCCTCACAAAAAGTGTAATATAGAGCAACTAAAAATCATATGTACCCTAAACTAGTACCAAACGGCGCACCTTTCAATCTACGCCCCGCTGTGTGGCCGTACAGTAGTTTACAGCCACATATTGGGAGTTTATGTAAACTGCAGAGTCAGGGCAATAAAGATAGTCTTGTTTGGCTGTTAACCCTTGCTTTGTTAGTGGAAAAAATGGGTTAAAATGGAAAATTAGGCAAAAAAATGAAATTCTCAAATTTCATCCCCATTTGCCAATAACTCTTGTGCAACACCTAAAGGGTTAACGAAGTTTGTAAAATCAGTTTTGAATACCTTGAGGGGTGTAGTTTCTTAGATGGGGTCATTTTTGGGTGGTTTCTATTATGTAAGCCTCGCAAAGTGACTTGAGACCTGAACTGGTCCCTAAAAATTGAGTTTTTGTAAATTTCTGAAAAATTTCAAGATTTGCTTCTAAACTTCTAAGCCTTATAACATCCCCAAAAAATAAAATATCATTCCCAAAACAATTCAAACATGAACTAGACATATGGGGAATGTAAAGTCATCACAATTTTTGGGGGTATTACTATGTATTACAGAAGTAGAGAAACTGAAACTTTGAAATTTGCAAATTTTTCCAAATTTTGGTTAAATTAGGTATTTTTTGGTGCAAAAAAAAAATTTTTTTTTTACTTCATTTTACCAGTGTCATGAAGTACAATATGTGACGAAAAGACAATCTCAGAACGGCCTGGATAAGTCAAAGCGTTTTAAAGTTATCAGCACTTAAAGGGACTCTGGTCAGATTTGCAAAAAATGGCCTGGTCCTAAGGTGTAAAAAGGCTATGTCCTTAAGGGGTTAAAGAATATCTTCTACTTTTGGTGTCACACACCGCACACTACAGAAAACTCCAGCAAGGAGAATTCCTATGTAAACCTGCACATTGCAGAAGACATTTAGACGGGGGTTAAACATTTCTACACTTACCAAAACTCTGGGTTGTTTACGCTGTTCTCCATGCTGAACTGCTCTATTTCTGGTCCCATCTGAGCGACAAACTCTGCCAACTTTATAGCCGTATCCTTGGTCTTCTCATCAACTATGAGAAAAAAACAAAACCAGAAAGATAACTAAATACTTAACTGCTCACAATTATTGCTGAAGCCATGCAAAGCCAGATTGGAGGAGAATGTTAGAGGATGTTTCGAGCATTTCATGTGCATAGAACAAATAAGCTTTATTGTAGAAGGAGGTGGATGTATTCCATACAAACCCTCAAAAGTATTACCTTTACCTGCTGTGCAGTAACCCCATATGGTACAGACTTAAAGGGTCACAGAGTTGTCAGAAAACTTTTGATATGTCAGACATATTAAAAGTTTTGATGTGTGTGTGCGCCTGAGATCTTTGTTCTAGGAATAGGTAGGGGTCTCAACGCTCAGACCCCCGCCCCCACCCCAATCAAACCTTTTGATTTGTCTCTACATATCAAAAGCCAACTAAAAACTCATTTAAACTGGCTAAACACATTACTGTCAGCTAAACAGTGATTTTGGCAGGATTCAAAGTGGCCTCCCGACTGCAGATGTCTGGCAGTAGCTCTTTCCCCTCTCTGGTCAGGATACATGTATACTCTGCCGAGCGTGCAAGTGGGGGTGTTTGGTAGAGGTATCAGTCATATGCTGCAACTGATATAAACTGTATGGTTTTGCCCTTATTTGTAAGTTGCATTCAATATGGTAACAAGATGACAAAGTGGAACAGTGACACAAATTGAAGACATCAGCTGCAAGCTAAGAACCTTCTTATATGGTCACCTACAATATAACTACTAAAAAGGCAGACAAATGTAAAAGAATTTGCTACAAACCATCCAGTGGTTCTGTGGCTACTGGTTCTTTTTCCTCCACTTTTTCCTCTACTTTCTGAGCAGGTGAACTACTGGACACAGAACATGTATCTGGAATCTTCTCAGACTTGACATCTACTTCACAAGCAGAGGTTTCTGGTGTAGTTTCTTCTACTGGTATAGATTTTAGTTCTTGTTCTTCAACCTTCTTTTCCTCCTCAACAGAAGGCATTTCCTTTGTCACACGTCTCTTAAGTTTGGCCTGCTTTCTTTTTCTTGAGAAGGCCAAGGTCCTGAAGAGTTTCTTCTTCAAGTTTTGTACCTTTCTTGCATACAGCATTGCCCTCACTGAATCAGTAGCCAACTCTTCAGGAGACCGCTTACAACTTTTTGTCTGTGTGCTCTGTGTTTGTATCTGATTTTTGGATTCCTGAAATTCGACAAACTTTTGACGATAATATTTATATTCATTGCTACCCTCATCAAACAAGAACCTGCAATCAAAAATCAGAAGTCGTTAATGAAGGAAGAATCATCTTCAATAACTTCCTGTATTCTACAGCTTTAGGTTGTAACTGAGTAGTAATCGTTCCCTGCAGCTATTCTGATCTGGAATTGATTTGTGGTAGTTAGAGTTCACATACAGAATTGGGCCAAAAGTCTTGCCTATATGACATGTGCCACATTAAAGGGGATGACCCATATCATATATTGGGGGCATCTATTTAGGATATAGCCCCAAGGTCTGATAGGTTCAGGTCCCTCTGGGAGTGTCAAAAATAGTCCCATAGAAATTAATGGGCTGCGAACCATGCAAGCACGGACGCCGCTTTATTCACTTCTATAAGGCTTACGGAAATAGCAGAGCCAGCGTTCAGATATTTTTGGCAGTCTCCTAGAAATGAATGGAGGGCGGCACTTTGCTGGCTCTGTTTCAGAGACAGGAGCGGGTCCCAGAGGTGGGACTCACCTTCCATTTATAATAGAGTCTCTTGGGCAGTGGGGACAGCCACAAAGCTAATTTAGAACAAAATAAACTCATTAATCCTGATTCAGTCATAATATAATTTTATTCTAAAATTCATGTTTATTTGCTGATCAACATGGCCTAGCTCAAAATACATCTGCGAGTAAAAGGGTTAAAGAGGTTGTGCCAAGTCTAAAATTTATCTCCATCCCTCAATCTGATGAAGTATACTCCATTCATACTCTATGCGACTGTTGGAAATAGTTGAGTACAGCACTTGGCTATTTTCGGCAGTCCTACAGAGAATGAATGGAGAGACAGTATGGATGCTCGGCTTGGTGCTCCATCAGGACAGGAACACAGGATTGATGGTTGTTCCTAGCGGATGAAGCCCCAGTGATCAGCTAGTTATCCCTGAACCTGTGGATAGGTGATACATTGCAAACTAGAAAGATTGCTACACAGATTTGTGTGGATACAACTAAACATAAGACACATTCATTCTATTGACCTTCCCAAATTGAAAAAGTTCTTACCCAAATTGAGACTTTGCTCCTGCAGCCTGGTTGCCTTTTTTTGCATTTTCAAACAGCTGATCAATAGTAGCAATAGCATTGACATCAGCGGCTTTCTTTTCTTAAATATACAAGAGAGGAAAGACATGCTTACAACTGATAACACTTTGGGGTGATGTGAAAAAAGCTTGCATTGTGCCAATGCACACTCTACAACCATGACTAAATATGATACATACCTACAGAAGACTATAAAGAGGAGAGAGCAAGATGGATTAGAAAACAGATAGATTTGCATCTACTTTCCTATTGCTATATATTCACATCTTTTAGGAGATGCAGCTGCTTGAGCCGATGCAAATGCTGGCTGTCAGCCATACAAAAAAATAATTGCATGCAACGTTCTTGTCTGGCTGAAACCATTCATGCCAAAGACCTGCCGGCCCTCAATGCAGTCAATGGGGATCCAACAGTGAAGCAGAGGATCCAGCAATGCTGGAACAGTCTACCGGATCTCCTAATGGAGATGTGAACAAGGCCTAAGACTATATAGGGTGAGATTTATCAAAACTGGTGCAAAGGAAAACTAGCTCAGGAGCCCATAGCAACCAGACTGATCTTTTCATTTTCCAAAGGAGCTCTGAAACATGAAAGGTGCAATCAAGTTATTTGCTATGGGCAACTAAGTTTTTCTTTGCACCAGTTTTGATAAATCTCCATATGTTCAAGGCCCAAATGCCTCCCAGGCCAGTCATACAATATGCACCACTGGAAGGACAAACCCCATTGATTTCATCGAGGCTTTTTTTTTTTATGGAAGCAAAGGTGCTGCATGCAAAGACTGCAGGGAACTTAAAGGGGTTGTCCAAGTTATATTTATAGATGACCTATCCTCAGGATAGGTCATCAATATCAGATTGGTGGGGGTCAGACACCCGGCACCCCCGCCGATCAGCTGTTTGAAGAGGAGGCACGCGCCATGCCAGCGCTGCCTCCTCTTCACTGTTCACCACTGCAGATGCAACGGCGAGAAGGTAAACAGTGAAGAGGAGGCAGCGCTGGCACGGCGCGTGCCTCCTCTTCAAACAGCTGATCGGTGGGGGTGCCGGGCGTCGGACCCCCACCGATCTGATATTGATGACCTATCCTGAGGATAGGTCATCAATTAATATAACTTGGACAACCCCTAAAACCAACGCAACCACAAACTTTATACTGGCCCATAACTATTGTGTTATTTTCAGCTGTTTGGCGGCTATTTACCAGTGAATAGTATTTCGCACAATATGGTTAGACATTCAATGCCAATTTAGAACAATAGCTTTTATCTGGCATGATTAAAGTAACCAACCTTGACTTTCTCCATCAGGCTTTGATTGTTTCTTAGGAACTTTTTTATCATCGGGTACCTTGGCTTGGGATTTTAAGATTAATTTATTGTCTTTGTTTTGAAGCCAGGTTGTCAATCGTGAAACAAACTTTCCTCCAAAAAGAAAACAGCTCTTGAAATTTGGAAAGTCTATAGGCTTCAGATTTGGATCAGAGACGCTTAGCAAATTAAGAACATTATTCTGTCTGGCACCGCTAATCATCGCAAATGTCTGACCTATCAGGACTAGAGACTGCCGGCACAACAACACAGTGCTCTTGAGGGCAACAAATAGCTCTCTTGGGTCTGTGAGAACAAAGTGCTTTATTTCATATGCATTACAGGCAAGCAGCAAAGGCGTTATACAATGCAGCAAATTCTTCTGGACCAACATCATCTCCATGTCAAATGGTTTGATTGCGTTAAAGAAATCATTCTTCGTTTTCACAGTTCTCGTTCTAACCAACAAATCCAACAGGTCATTGTCAATTCTGGGGCTCCTCATGACAGGAGGAACTACAGTTCTTACACTAGAAAAGCACATCTCTCTGTGAGAGACAGCCATTTTACATTTGAGGCAATCCAGTAACATCTTACATGCATCAGTCTTTACTTTGAACACAGACGCATACTGTTTTAGAAATTCCATATCCTCTGCAGAGTCAAATTTGGCCCATTTGACAATCTGCAAGCCAATATTAAAGACTTGGTCTTTGTCTAATTCATCTTGTTTAGTGGAGGGTTCACCGCCTTTAGCTGGTCTGCCAGCAAAACTATGGGCATGTTGTGTTATATTTCCTTTCTTCTGCCCACGCCTTATGGCCACATGCTCCAAAGCTCCATGTGCCTCGAAAACACCCTTGCCAAACTCGTTCCTAGAACGCAAATCCCTGACAATTTCTGCTCGGTCCATTGGATGTTCTGGTTCACGAAGAGGGTGATCAAGATCCCAATTTTTACGAGATAAGCTCAAGTCTCTTAAGTTTTCAAGTTCACCAAGCTGCCGATTTGTAGCATGTAGTTCTTCTCGGTATAATCTTTCCTTTACAATTGGGTCATTAGGACCCCATCTGTCTAAAAGAGGATTGAAGTTTCTTCCACCAGAGAGTTCCCTGTCTAATTCTCGACGGTAAGGCTGGTTTGAAATACCATCTCTCCTCATCTCCATATCCCAGTCTCCATCTACAGAACCGTAAGGGACATCATGCATGGGATACCTTTGTTTATCTCTGTAAAGAGCGTCCATGTCATTCACTGGTCTTCTTGACGAGGATGGGCCTATAAAAAAATAAATAAAAAAAATTGTTCATATATATAAAAAGCATGGCCAACAAGTGATTCAGGATATGAACAGTAAATACGTTTACGGGTACCCAAAGAGGCTTATAAAAAACAGAACACATAATTGCCACATAAAAGGGGGGCCGACCCAACGTTCTAGGGGTTCATTTGTCCTGAAAAGACAGCCCTTCGACTGGGAATTTTCCTTAAAATGTACCTTTGAACAGCATTTTTCAATTTAGCTAGCAACTTGAAGTTTTTTTGGGGGATTTTAATATTGATGCCCTATCCTCAGGAAGGGTCATAAATATCAGATCTGCAGGGGTCAGACACCTCTGCCAATCAGCTGGATGTAGAGAAGGACACCTTCTCTACATTGTTTACCTGCTTGCCATCGACATTGCAGAGGTAAGCAGGCGTAATTACAAGCCGGGACAGCTGCTTCCTATTCAAGAGTATATTTACATCTGCTCACCGCTGCGATGTCGACCAGGTAAACAATGGAAAGAAGGCCATGCTCACACGGAGCGACGCCATGCTCTTCAACCAGCTGAAGTATAGGATAGGTCATCACTATTAAAATCCCAGAACACACATACAGGGGTTATTCGATCAAAAGAACTTATCCCCAAACCACAGGGAATAAGTATCTGAACAGTGGGGGTCCAACTGCGTGCAAGCGCTCAGCTAACTCAGGCAGTCCTATAGAGGGACTTTATCAAAAGTGCCGCAAAAGGAAAACTACTTTGTTGTCCACCTTTCATTTTTCAAAGCTCCTTTGGAAAATGAAAGAATCAATCTGGTTGGTTGCTATGGGTAACTAATCCAGTATTCCTTTGCACCAGTTTTGATAAACCTCCCTCAGTGTTGAATGGCAGAGTGGACATATTCTAGTGATCAGCGGGTAGTACTGCACTCCGGAGTAGAAGTGAAGCTTTTTATTCACCCATAGTATGGCAAGAGAGCTCTTGTGAGCCGAAACGTTGCAAGTTTGCCATACTATGGGTGAATAAAAACCTTCACTTCACTACTACTCCGGAGTGCAGTTCTACTTTTTCGTCTTTATATTATTGCCATTACCCTACGTTGGACCTTGCACCCGCATCTGGGTTGGTGCCCCCGCTGGACATTTATTTAAAAAAAATATAAAATAGGGAGATTAGGGAAATTAACAAGTGGCTCAAGAACTGGTGTAGGATGGAGGGGTTTGGGTTCCTGGAGAACTGGGCCGACTTCACTGTCGGATACAGGCTCTATCGTAGGGACGGGCTGCACCTCAATGGGGAAGGGGCAGCTGTGTTGGGGAAGAAGATGGCTAGAAGGTTGGAGGAGTGTTTAAACTAGGGACTGGGGGTAGGGAAATTACATTATAGGAGGGGAAGATAGTGCAGATAGAGACCGGGGGGCAAGGTAGTGGGACTGGGGGAGGAATGGAAGGAGGGACTAGAACAGTTCAGAAGGAAAGGTGTAGGGTAAAAAATATACATAAACCTCTCAAATGTATGTATACTAATGCCAGAAGCCTGACTAATAAAACTGGGGAACTGGAAGCAGTAATGTCTGAGGAGGACTATGACATAGTGGGAATAACAGAAACATGGCTGGATGATAGCTATGACTGGGCAGTTAATGTACAAGGTTACATTCTGTTTAGAAAGGATCATCAAAACCGGAGAGGGGGAGGGGTTTGCCTTTATGTAAAGTCCTGTCTAAAGCCCACATTCCGTGAAGATATAAGTGAGGGACATGAACATGTGGAGTCACTGTGGGTAGAGATACATGGAGCTAAAAACAATAAATTACTAATAGGAGTTTACTATAAACCACCTAATATACCAGAGTCCACAGAAAATCTACTACTAAACGAGATAGACAAGGCGGCAAATCATAATGAGGTCATTATTATGGGGGACTTCAACTACCCAGATATAGACTGGGAAACTGAAACTTGTATATCTCATAAAGGAAACAGATTCTTGGCAATAACCAAAGACAATTATCTCTCCCAACTGGTTCAGGACCCGACTAGAGGGAGGGCCATACTGGACTTAGTATTAACTAGGGTTGTCCCGATACCGATACTAGTATCGGTATCGGGACCGATTCCGAGTTTTCTCGGCGGTACTCAGCCGCCGATACCCCGCCCCGATACATAAATAGAATACTATGGGCGTAACTATGGGCGGGGCCCGGTGCAGTCACTGTACTCTTACACCGGGCCCCGCCGCTCACCGAAGTATTTATAAACGTGAATCCTTATCCTGTTGTTAAGTTGAACTAACGCTGCCCTCTCCCATGTTCCCCTGTATCCCCACAGCACTTACTTAAGCTTCCATAGCAGGCAGAGCAGACGGCAGCAGTAACGTCACTCACTGACGTAGAGCGCCTGCTCCGCCCACTTTATGAATGAAGCAGGCGGAGCAGGCGCGCGACGTCAGTGAGTGACGTTACTGGTGCCGTCCGCTCTGCCTGCTATGGAAGCTTAAGTAAGTGCTGTGGAGATACAGGGGGATACAGGGGAACATGGGAGAGGGCAGCGTTAGTTCAACTTAACAACAGGATAAGGATTCACGTTTATAAATACTTCGGTGAGCGGCGGGGCCCGGTGTATTGGGGGACACTGTTATGAGGGGGATCTGTGGATGACATATAGCAGTGTCATCCACAGATCCTCCCCATAACAGTTCCATCCACAGATCCCCTATAACAGCACCATCCACAGATCCCCCACCAAATAACAATGCCATCCTCAGATCCCCCCACCCCATAACAATGCCATCCTCAGATCCCCCCACCCCATAGCAGTACCATCCACAGATCCCCATAACAGCACCATCCACAGATCCCCCATAACAGCGCCATCCACAGATCCCCCATAACAGCGCCATCCACAGATCCCCCATAACAGTGCCATCCACAGATCCCCCATAACAGTGCCATCCACAGATCCCCCATAACAGTGCCATCCACAGATCCCCCATAACAGTGCCATCCACAGATCCCCCATAACAGTGCCATCCACAGATCCCCCATAACAGTGCCATCCACAGATCCCCCATAACAGTGCCATCCACAGATCCCCCATAACAGTGCCATCCACAGATCCCCCATAACAGTGCCATCCACAGATCCCCATAACAGTGCCATCCACAGGTCCCCCATAACAGTGCCATCCACAGGTCCCCCATAACAGTGCCATCCACAGATCCCCCACATGACAGTGCGTTATCCACAGATCCACAGATCCCCCAAAACGGTCACATGACATTTAAAAAAAGTATCGGTATTCGGTATCGGTGACTACTTGAAAAAAAGTATCGGTACTTGTACTCGGTCCTAAAAAAGTGGTATCGGGACAACCCTAGTATTAACCAATAGACCTGACAGAATAACAGATATGCAGGTTGGGGGGACACCTGGGAAATAGTGACCATAAAGTAATAACCTTCCAATTATCATTCAAAAGAGCGTTTCTACAGGGAGGAACAAAAATACCAAACTTCAAAAAAGCTAAATTTAGCCAACTAAGAGAGGCCATAGGCCTAACTAACTGGGACAAAGTCCTCAAAAATAAAAATACAGCCACAAAATGGGACATCTTTAAAAACATCCTAAAATCTCATTGTGAGAGGTACATACCGTATGGGAATAAAAGGTTAAGGAACAAAAAGAAACCAATGTGGATAAACAGAACTGTAAAGAAAGCAATAAATGACAAAAAGAAAGCATATAAAACCCTAAAACAGGAGGGTAGCACGGAAGCACTGAAAAACTATAAGGAAAAAAACAGAACATGTAAAAAACAAATAAAGGCGGCCAAACTAGAGACCGAGAGATTAATTGCCAAAGAGTAAAACTAACCCTAAAATGTTCCTTAATTATATAAATGTTAAAAAGTATAAATCTGAAGGTGTCGGCCCTTTAAAGAGTAATGAGGGGGGAGTCGCAGAGAGCGACGAGGAGAAAGCAAAGCTGTTAAATATTTTTTTCTCCAATGTATTCACTGAGGAATATAAACTGTCAGATGAAATGCTGAATGTTGAAATAAATTCGCCATTAAAAGTGTCCTGTCTGACCCAGGAAGAAGTACAACAGCGACTTAAAAAGATCAAAATAGACAAATCGCCAGGACCGGATGGCATACACCCCCGTATCCTAAGGGAATTAAGTAATGTCATAGCCAGACCCTTATTTCTGATATTTGCGGACTCTATACTGACAGGGAATGTCCCACAGGATTGGCGCATGGCAAATGTGGTGCCGATATTCAAAAAGGGTCCAAAAACAGAGCCTGGAAACTATAGGCCGGTAAGTTTAACATCTGTTGTGGGTAAACTGTTTGAAGGTTTTCTGAGAGATGCTATCTTAGAGCATCTTAACGGAAATAAGCAAATAACGCCATATCAGCATGGCCTCGTGAGGGATCGGTCATGTCAAACTAAATTTAATCAGTTTCTATGAGGAGGTAAGTTCTAGACTTGACAGCGGCGAATCAATGGATGTCGTATATCTGGACTTCTCCAAAGCATTTGACACTGTACCACATAAAAGGTTAGTATATAAAATGAGAATGCTTGGACTGGGAGAAAACATCTGTAAGTGGGTAAGTAACTGGCTCAATGATAGAAAACAGAGGGTGGTTATTAACGGTACACACTCAGATTGGGTCACTGTCACTAGTGGAGTACCTCAGGGGTCAGTATTGGGCCCTATTCTCTTCAATATATTTATTAATGATCTTGTAGAAGGCTTGCATAGTAAAATATAAATTTTCGCAGATGACACTAAACTGTGTAAAGTAATTAACACTGAAGAGGACAGTATACTACTACAGAGGGATCTGGATAGATTGGAGGCTTGGGCAGATAAGTGGCAGATGAGGTTTAACACTGACAAATGTAAGGTTATGCACATGGGAAGGAATAATGCAAGTCACCCGTACATACTAAATGGTAAAACACTCGGTAACACTGACATGGAAAAGGATCTAGGAATTTTAATAAACAGCAAACTAAGCTGCAAAAAACAGTGTCAGGCAGCTGCTGCCAAGGCCAATAAGATAATGGGTTGCATCAAAAGGGGCATAGATGCCCGTGACGAGAACATATTCCTACTACTTTACAAATCATTAGTCAGACTACACATGGAGTACTGTGTACAGTTCTGGGCTCCAGTGAACAAAGCAGACATAGAGCTGGAGAGGGTCCAGAGGAGGGCAACTAAAGTAATAACTGGAATGGGGCAACTACAGTACCCTGAAAGATTATCAAAATTAGGGTTATTCACGTTAGTAATTAGATCTCCCCTCCCGATAATTTATACCGATATTCTGGGAATTTTCATTTGAGAAAAAAATAAAATTCCTACACAAATCTGCTGAAAATTAATATGTTTATTGTTAACGTGTATTTTTTTTTTGTAAATCTTTTTCATTTATACTTAATATTTTTGTGTGTTTTTTTTACTAACTTTTAGCCCCCTTAGGGACTAGAACCCTTGTCCTATTCACCCTGATAGATCTCTATCAGGGTGAATAGGACAACACAGGGCTTCAATAGCGTCCTGGCTGCCATGGTAACCGATCGGAGCCCCAAGTTTACACAGCTGGGGCTCCGATCGGAGGGGAGAGGGGATCCTGTGGCCACTGCCACCAATGATTAATACTGGGGGGCTTGGGCGCGCACTGCGCCACCAATGAAGATAAGTCTCTCAATCATTCATATACAGGAGGCGGGAGCTGGCTGCAGAATCACATAGCCGGCTCCCGACCTCTATGAGCGGTAGCTGCAATCCGCGGCACCTAAGGGGTTAACTACCGCAGATCGCAGCTACTTGTCATAGAGGTCAGGAGCCGGCTATGTGATTCTGCAGCCAGCTCTCGCCTCCTGTATATGAATTAATGAAAGACTTATCTTCATTGGTGGCATAGTGGCCACAGCCCCTCCCCTTCTCCTGTACTTCCTCTCACTGGCGGCAGCAGCATCACAGGGGGGAGGGAGACACTTCTTCCTTCTCCCCTGTGCTGCTGAGGGAACACAGAGCGCTGAGAGCAGCGCGATCTGTGTTCCCCATACGTTAGCGGTATCAGCAAAAAAGATGCCGATAACGTTCAAAATCCTCAATATCGGCCAAACCGATAATCAGTCGATCCCTAATTCATAGTGAAAGTGAGTACAGAGGCTGGCCATTTTATCAATAGGAGAGAGCTTGTTTCAGACAGTAGTACAATACTTTACACACAAAGCCAGTTATGTGTGCAGTTTAGGACACATGAGGGGACACATAGGGCCATGAGGGGTACCAGCATAAGATGCTATATGTGTGTGTCTTATGCTGGCCCCCCTCATGGCCCTATGTGTCTTAGCACACATCCCCTATAACAGTGCCATCCACAGATCCACCCCATTACAGCGTCATCCACAGGTCCCCCATAACACAACAAAATACGCCACACAAACGCGCGTATTACGAGCGTTTCCTAAATACAAAAACGCCCCAAAATACGCCTAAAAAACGCCTGTAAAATGCGCATACCCAATACGCTCAGGTGTGAACTCAGCCTAAAATGGAAGAAAACAGGAGATGGGTCAAGAATCAGAAGAACCCATCTAGGAGAACCAGCAATGAACATACACGGTGGAAGCTGTGTCCCCCAATGAACACAGCGAGAAAAGGATTATACAGATAAGCACAAAAAAATAAAAATCTACATTTTCTCGCTTATATCATTGGGGGACACAGAAGACCATGCGACATTAGAGAGCAGTACCATGGGGAGGGAACAAGAACAGAACGAATTGAAGCCCAGGCATAAGGCCCCGCACAGAAATGCAGGGGAAAGACACACACACAGGAAAAAACATTCCCAGGAAGGCCAGCCAGAGTGTGGCTGAATAATCAAAGGCTCTGGCTGGGCAGAAGAAGAAAGAATAGCCCATGGAATATAAGTCAGACTTCAGAAGAAGTGGAGAGCACACAGAATATCCACAAGATGGACAAGAATGAAGACAAGTCAGTCACCAGAAGCAACAGAGCGATTGCAGAAGATACCGGAAGGCTGCCAAGGAGTGATGCCCATGGGTCAGAACCCCAGAAAACAAAGCCACCCTAGAGCCATCAACAGTCACAGCATGGTGTGAGCAGAACAAAAGAAACCACTCAGTGGAATACTGATTGGAAGAAGACGAACTGAAAATGGCATCTGGATATCAAGGGTCAAAGAACTGCAGATGTGACAAAACTTGCCCCCAATGGGGGAAGAAGTAGGGATGCCAGAAGGAAAAAGGCCCCACACACCATACCGGACTGCCAGAAGAGAAAAACACTCCAGCAGGACCATGATCAACAAGTCAGAGCTAGAGAACCTGGAATTCAGGCATGAGAATGGCCCACAAGAAAAAAAAATTCTTGAGGGAGTGAAGAAACCCAAAGAGAACAATGCAGTGGAACTGACCTAAAACTGACAAAAAAAATAAAATAAATTGGGGAGTAACCAGACAGGGAAAGATTGTCCTCCGGCGTCAAAAACATCCCCTTCAGACCTACGACCAAGGGGAACATTCTTATGAAGAAACCCCCCCTTGGTCGTGGTTCTGAAGGGGATGTTTTTGACTCCGGAGGACAATCTTTCCCTGTCGGGTTACTCCCCAATTTATTTTATTTATTTGTAGAGGAGGACCTTAAATTCCAGAACAAGAGAGGAAAGAAGTAGTCTGATACTCCATGGAAGACTGCCTGAACTTGCAGACCTAATCAGAAGCTGCAGACAGGAACCAGAGATCGGAAAAAAAAATATACTGCGCCAGGAAGGGAGTGTGGACCCATAACGCCCCAGAAAAAAAAAAAAAAAAAACTGGTAACAGAACCACCACCACCACCCATGCAGGCACCCCACAGCAGAAAGTGGGCATACAAGAAACCAATGGTTATGAACACTGGCCGAGCAGGCAGTAACAGTATGTGGGGGAGCGTAACTATTCGCAGAAGGGGAGAAGTAGAAGCAGCCGATGCGGCTTAGAAGAAAACCAGCACTTAGGGGTGACAAGGGCAGTACGACCGCTCGATGAGGGGAGCCATGTAGACAACTCACATATGCAAACTGAATAAGTGCATACCCAAACCCCACACGGAGGGAACGCTGATGCGGTCACTGTAGTAGACTGTAGAGGCAATGCGGTAAATGTAAAGAGAACAAGGCGCTAAGCCACCGCTATTGAAATTGGTAGGTTATACCAGGTACAGAAAACCTATTAATGCCCAGCAGAAGTGAGCAAACCCCTCAGCCGCAGAGTGTCATGGCAGAACAGAAGCAAAGTGCCCCCTGTGGAAGAAGGAAATGTAGACGCGATTACAACTAGCGAGAAGGCACCATGCCTAGAAGGAGGAATGCTGTGTAGATACCGCAGGAATGCCAGGGCCGATTCTCCACCTCCCTTTCCTCCATGCGGAGTAATAAATGTAGTGTCTCCTGCCCATGCGTCATGTAAGCCGCAGGTGAAGGATGAACGCAAAAATTCCCCTGGGAAGGGTTCACGCAGTAGTAGCCATGGAACCAGAGTAGCCAGAATATCTATGGGCAGCGTAAAGACTGCTTCAGAGGGGGAGGCGAAAGATTGCCTCCTACGAAAGATTGCCCCTCACAGGGACTCAAGGCACAAGGAAAGGAAAGAGCTACAGGCCGACCTGAAAGACAGAGGCTGCCACGTAGGCGCCAGACACCAATCCAAACTAAGACTACCTGAGGAAGGGGTAGTGTGAAGCAGTCACAGTATCCAGCAGTAGTGCCAAAATACCACCCATGACGGGGGGAATTTTTTTTTTTAGGTACCGTGTCTAGCCAATAGGCCACCCATGGAACGGGATGCCATGTGACAAGGAACAAATGAGAGTAGACAATGTTGAAGCAATTACTCTACCCAAGAAAGATTGATAATGTAATAGGAGTAACAGTTTCCAGTGGTAGTGGAATTACTCCGCTGACGGAAAGAGGGGAACCGAAAACATGTACAGGGTCCACTGGTAGCGCAAGCACTACTGGTTGTGCAACTACTCCGTCAATAGGGGGAGGGTAATGCTACAGGATCTCTAGCACACAATTGTGGTGCAACGAATCCACCAATAGAAGGGGGAAAGCCGACAGGACAGATGATAGCCAGTATGAGTGTAATTAACTCCGCCTGCAGAGGGGTTAATGCAACAGGACGTGTGGTATCCGGTGGAAGTGCAATACTCTGCCTAAGGAAGGAGGGTAATGCGACAGTCTGTCCAGGATCCAGTGGTAGTGCAATACTCTATAGAAGGGTAATGCTACAGAATGTATAGTACCCAATAGGGATCGACCGAATATCGGCCGGTATTCAGGATTTTGACAGTTATCGGTATCGGCATCTATTTTGCCGATAACGTATGGGGAACACAGATCGTGCTGCTCTCAGCGCTCTTCGTGTTCCCTCAGCAGCACAGGGGAGAAGGAAGCAGTGTCTCCCTCCCCCTGTGATGCTGCTGGTGCCAATGAAGAGACAAATGGGAAGAGCAGGGGAGAGGCTGTGGCCACTGCGCCACCAATGATGTTAACTTACTCATTCAAATTGAACAGGAGGCGGGAGCTGGCTGCAGAATCATATAGCCGGCTCCCGACCTCTATGAGCGGTAGCCGCGATCCGCGGTAGTTAACCCCTCAGGTGCCACGGATCGCAGCTACCTCTCATAGGAGGTCGGGAGCCGGCTATGTGATTCTGCAGCCAGCTCCCGCCTCCTGTATATTAATAAATGAGAGATTTATGTTCATTGGTGGCGCCCCCCCAAGCCCCCCAGCATTAATCATTGGTGGTGCAGTGCGCCCCCCCACCCCCGTATTAAACATTGGTGGTGCAGTGCGCCCCCCCACCCCCGTATTAAACATTGGTGGTGCAGTGCGCCCCCCCACCCCCGTATTAAACATTGGTGGTGCAGTGCGCCCCCCCACCCCCGTATTAAACATTGGTGGCGCAGTGCGCCCCCCCACCCCCGTATTAAAAACATTGGTGGCGCAGTGCGCCCCCACCCACACCCGAATTAAAAACATTGGTGGCGCAGTGCGCCCCCCCCACCCCCGAATTAAAAACATTGGTGGCGCAGTGCGCCCCCCCCACCCAAGCCCCCCCAGTTTTAATCATTGGTGGCAGTGGCCACAGGGTCCCCTCTCCCTCCTCCTCTGATCGGAGCCCTAGCAGTGTAAGCTTGGGGCTCCGATCAGTTACCATGGCAGCCAGAACGCCATTGAAGCCCTGGCTGCCATGGTAAGCTCCATGCTGCTGTGTGCACAAAGCACAGAGCAGCAGGGACAGTGTGATCCTATCAGGGTGAATAGGACAAGGGTTCTAGTCCCTAAGGGGGCTAAAAGTTAGTAAAAAAAAAATATATATATATTAAGTATAAATAAAAAAGAAAGATTTACAAAAAAAATATTCATTTTCAGCAGATTTGTGTAGGAATTTATTTTTTTCAAAAATGAAATTTCACAGAATATCGGTATAAATTATCGGCTATCGGCCTGAAAGTTCACAAATTATCGGTATCGGCCCTAAAAAATCTATATCGGTCGATCCCTAGTACCCAGAGTAAGTGCAAATACTCAATACTCCCACTACGGAAGGAGGGTAATGCTACCTGAAGCATAGGATCCAGTGGTAGTGCAACTAAGCCGCCTCTGGAAGGAGGGTAACGCTAACGGATGTACGGTATCCAGTGTTGGTATAAATATTCCGTCAATGGAAAGAGGGCAATGCTGCGGACGTATAGGAACCAACGGGATGTAAACTCTGATAGAGGATTACTCTGCCCATGGAAAGAGGATAATGCTACAGGCCGTACAGTACCCAGTGGAAGTGCAGTTACTCCATTTAAGGAAGGAGGGCAATGCTACAGGTGGTATAGAATCCAGTGGGGGTGCAATGACTCCTACGAAAGGAGGGTAATGGCACGAGCTGTACAGTATGTAGTGGTAGTGCTATTAGGCTGCCTATGGAAGGAGGATAATGCAATTGGCTGTACAGTATCCAGTGGTAGAGCAAATACACCACCTAGGAAGGAGGGTAGCACTACAGGCCGTATGGCATCCAGTGCGAGGACAATTACTCCGCCTATGGAAGGAGGGTAATGCTACAGGCTGTACAGTATCCAGTGCAAGGGCAGTTACTCTGCCTATGGAAGGAGGGTAATCCTACAGAATGTACAGGGTACAGTGGTGAGCGCACATATTCCACCTAAGGAGGGAACGGAATGTGACAGGACTCATTGAATTCAGTGGTAGTGCAACTACTCTGCCTATAGGAGGGTAAGCTACAGGGAGTGCGGTATCCAGCGGTAGTGCCAGGAGTCAGCTTGCGCTATAGTAGGACGTATGAATCCAGCAGTAGGGTAAAGAAATTCTGCCTACAGAAAGGCATGGGAACTAGGTTCAGAAGGACCAGATCCAAAGGTTAATATAAATATTAGGGGTGGGTGATAGACGATATAAACTATATAAATTTGGCCAACGATAGGTTTCGTTTATCGCCATATCGCGGTAGAACATGGCATGCGCCACTCAGCGCGCACCATGTGATCCTGAGTTGGCATAGTGGAGGAGGGAGTCCCTCCCCACTGTGTGCGGCTGCCGCTGACCACCAATGAGAACAGAGTAGGAGAAGGAGGGGAGGTACTGTGGCCACTCCGCCACCAATATACCGGTAGTTAATATGCCTTATGATAGAAACTTTTAAATACATAAAGGGAATCAACAAGGTAAAAGAGGAAAGAATATTTAAAAGAAGAAAAACTGCTACAAGAGGACATAGTTTTAAATTAGAGGGGCAAAGGTTTAAAAGTAATATCAGGAAGTATTACTTTACTGAGAGAGTAGTGGATGCATGGAATAGCCTTCCTGCAGAAGTGGTAGCTGCAAACACAGTGAAGGAGTTTAAGCATGCATGGGATAGGCATAAGGCCATCCTTCATATAAGATAGGGCCAGGGGCTATCCATAGTATTTAGTATATTGGGCAGACTAGATGGGCCAAATGGTTCTTATCTGCCGACACATTCTATGTTTCTATATAATACAAACGTAGCATGCATGTGCCGGCCATATCCCATACCCTGTTTCTATGACTGCACGCCGTGATCCTCAGGAGGGGTTAATTGCGGTGGATCACAGCGTGCAGTCATAGAAACCGGGTATGGGATATGGCCGGCACATAAAAAAAAAAAAAAAAAGAATGTTTTAAAAAAAAAATTTGTACCCTGCAGTTGGGTGGTGTTCACGCCATGCGTTTTTTCAAAAAAATAATAAGTTGAATGAATTGCATTCAATTGCAGCACACGTCTCTCTATGCTGATGAATTTATTATAGCCAAAGTGATTTTATTGTGATTTTAAAATGCACTTGCACTTTTTATAATATGTGATTGTTTATGTATACTTCAATGTGAAGCTACACCTTATCGGCACAAGCACTAATTAATATATATAAGAATATATACCAAGATCACAATACAAGACGACACTGGAAATGGTGGAATGGATCGATTTTTTTTTTTTACAAAGAACACTTGATTTTGTATCAGCTGTCACTAATTGTAATAACTTGATTAAATGATGTTGTACACATGTATTGAAAAGCTGGATATGTATTTAGATGCCAGCATGTTGTTGGTCTGTGCACTTGGCTTGAGAAGGATCCTGGAAGGGGATTGAAACGTTGCCTATTTTGTGTCACATACACATACCCACACCCCTTTTTTTTCTGGCGGAACGACACCTATTTTCTGCCGACTCGCCCCGCCCCCCTTTAGTTACTGCAGGGCCGGGCAGCCGGCAGGGCACAGCAGGAGATGAGCGCTGCGCTTCCATTGTGGAAGCGATCACTCATCTCCAAAGTCATCTCATCTGCATCGCCGTCCTCAGGACGGCAATACAAATGTCTGTAATGCGGCAGGGCAGGGAGAGGTGTCCCCTCCCTGTTCCTCTGATAGGCTGCCGGCTAGTGCTGGCAGCCTATCAGAGGCCGGTGCAGGTGGCGTGATGACATCATTGCGCCGCCTGAGCCAGGGAGGGACACAGGCCGGAAGAGGCCTGCATCGCATCCTGGAGGAGGCAAGTATAAGTTTATTATTAGAATTTTTATACTGGCACATGATAGGGGGGCCACTGGCACATGATAGGGGGGCATCTATGGGGGCACATCTTACTGGCACATGATTGGGGGGCGCCATCAGCTCTGCTGCCATGCTCCTCCTGACACTCGGATTGCACAGCGTAACTGGTTTCTATGACGCTGTGCACTCCAGGCGCCTGGCCTTAGTCGCGCCCCACCCCCTCGGTTTCACCAACTTACCTTTCCAGCAGGGGCGCTGCCGACACTCCATCGTTCTGCGCTGCTCTAAGCCAGACGTCACACAGTGCGTCAGGTCATGGCGTCTGTACGTCAGAGCAGCGCGGGACCATGGACGTACTGTGAAATGTCCAGAGGCCCCCTGCTGGAAAGGTGAGTATTCCAAGTGCAGCGGGAGACCACGGAGACAAGAAAATATGCCTTCTGGAGTGGCCCAGTCAGAGTCCAGACTTCAACCCGATTGAGATGCTGTGGCATGACCTCAAGAAAGCGATTCACACCAGACATCCCAAGAATATTGCTGAACTGAAACAGTTCTGTAAAGAGGAATGGTCAAGAATTACTCCTGACCGTTGTGCACGTCTGATCTGAAACCACAGGTTGAAGTTATTGCTGCCAAAGGAGGTTCAACCAGTTATTAAATCCAAGGGTTCACATACTTTTTCCACCTGCACTGTGAATGTTTACATGGTGTGTTCAATAAAAACATGGTAACATTTAATTCTTTGTGTGTTATTAGTTTAAGCAGACTGTGATTGTCTATTGTTGTGTCTTAGATGAAGATCAGATCACATTTTATGACCAATTTGTGCAGAAATCCATATCATTCCAAAGGGTTCACATACTTTCTTGCAACTGTATATAGCGGAAAATTAGACTGTATACTTGCGGAATAAATATTCCTTTATTATTCATAGTGCACTGTTTATAGTCTCTTGTTGTAGTATATCGTAGCAGTGGTAATTCGCATGTAGTTTAGTTCAGTGTAGAGTAAGGGCCCTTTCACACTTGCGTTGTCCGGATCCGGCGTGTACTCCATTTGCCGGATCCGGAAAAACGCAAGTGAACTGAAATCATTTGAAGACGGATCCATCTTCAAAATGCGTTCAGTGTTACTATGGCAGCCAGGACGCTATTAAAGTCCTGGTTGCCATAGTAGTAGTGGGGAGCGGGGGAGCAGTATACTTACAGTCCGTGCGGCTCCCGGGGCGCTCCAGAATGACGTCAGAGCGCCCCATGCGCATGGATGACATGATCCATGCGATACGTCATCCATGAGCGTGGGGCGCCCTGACGTCACTCTGGAGCGCCCGGGGAGCAGCACGGACGGTAAGTATACTGCTCCCCACTACACTTTACCATGGCTGCCAGGACTTTAGCGTCTTGGCAGCCATTCAGAAAAAGCTAAACGTCTGATCCGGTAATGCGCCGAAACAACGTTTAGCTTAAGGCCGGATCCGGATTAATGCCTTTCAATGGGCATTAATTCCGGATCCGGCCTTGCGGCAAGTGTTCAGGATTTTTGGCCGGAGCAAAAAGCGCAGCATGCTGCAGTATTTTCTCCGGCCAAAAAACGTTCCGGTCCGGAACTGAAGACATCCTGATGCATCCTGAACGGATTTCTCTCCATTCAGAATGCATTAGGATAAAACTGATCAGGATTCTTCCGGCATAGAGCCCCGACGACGGAACTCTATGCCGGAAGAAAAGAACGCAAGTGTGAAAGAGCCCTAAGGCAATCAGAGTGTATCTCTATTTTAGGTATAAATAGGCAGAGGCATTACTAGACGACTCACGCCTATTTATGAATATTGAGATTACCCTAAACTTCAATAATTAATATTTCCCTTAAAGGGAACCTGTCACCTGAATTTTGGGAATAGAGCTGAGGATATGGGCTGCAAAATGGCCACTAGCACATCCGCAATACCCAGTCCCCATAGCTCTGTGTGCTTTTATTGTGCTTAAAAAAAAACAATAACACGATTTTATACATATGCAAATTACCCTGAGATGAGTCCTGTCCCCGACTCATCTTAGGGACAGGACTCATTTCAGGTTAATTTGCATATGTATAAAATCGTGTGTTTTTTTACACAATAAAAGCACACAGAGCTATGGGGACTGGGTATTGCGGATGTGCTAGCGGCCATCTAGCAACCCATGTCCTCAGCTCTATACACAAAATCCCGGTGACAGGTTCCCTTTAACACAGAGCAAGACGTAGTTTTCACTTGTTCCATTTTAAAGGGCTCATGAGACCTAGTGATTAACATTTATTATTTTTTGGGGCAGGGTGACCAAAAAAAAACTTCCATTTTTTTTTTGCTTTTCTATGTTGTTCACAGTGCAGTTTAAATAACACTATCTTTATAATATGGGTTGAGGCAAGCTAGGTGTGATATTATACATACTCAGGATAGGTCATCAATATCAGATTGGTGGGGGGCCAACTCCCAGCACCCCCGACGATCAGCTGTTTGAAGGCTTAGTGACGTTCGTGCAAGCGCTTCTTCCTCTTCAAAATTACCTGCTTTTTTTGCATTTGTAGACACGACACAGTCTAATTACAAGTGAACGGGACAAGCAGATTTAGTCACACTGCGCCGCCTCTACAAAGGAGACAGCACACAGGTAATTTTGAAGACAAAGTAGCACTCGTCGCAGGAGCGCCACTAACCCTTCAAACAGCGCGAGTTAGACCCCACCGATCTATTATTTATGAACTCTCCTGAGGACAGGTCATCAATATCAACTCACTACACTAAGCTTTTAACTAACACCATGACACAACATGCAGTTTAAATCCACTTACCATCCAATTCACGTAAAGTATCCGACATGGCTTGGTCCATGCTTACACGGTACCTTTTCATTTTCTCTTGCACTATAGCATCAAAGGCTTCACGGGTCATCCTTTGTCCTGACATGATTGTCAATCTGTAAGATCAATAAGCTACAGGCATCAGAATGCTTGGAATAGTTCAGGAGAAGCAAGGTAACGCATTGGATACAGAACTGTGCCTCAATCCTACCGCATCTAATGTCTATGAGGGCCAGCCTTGGGCAAGTTGGGTTTCTAAATGCCTGGCCGCAGCTTCCTCCCAATATGCAAGCCTGGCCTAGTGATGCATGCACGTTCTTAGCAAGCCTGGCCTAGTGATGCATGCACGTTCTTAGCAAGCCTGGCCTAGTGATGCATGCCCGTTCTTAGCAAGCCTGGCCTAGTGATGCATGCCCGTTCTTAGCAAGCCTGGCCTAGTGATGCATGCACGTTCTTAGCAAGCCTGGCCTAGTGATGCATGCACGTTCTTAGCAAGCCTGGCCTAGTGATGCATGCACGTTCTTAGCAAGCCTGGCCTAGTGATGCATGCCCGTTCTTAGCAAGCCTGGCCTAGTGATGCATGCCCGTTCTTAGCAAGCCTGGCCTAGTGATGCATGCCCGTTCTTAGCAAGCCTGGCCTAGCCATGCACGTATGTGCTCAGGGTTCCGTCTCCACTTATCTCATATACAGCTATTATCGGACACCGAGAGCTAGGTGCCGTGACTATCACTGCCATACCTAATATCCCCGGCGCCAGCAGCTTTACACACCACCCACCCAATAAGGCCTGGACCCCGAGCCCTACCTATTAGCTCGCTACTCCAACACAATCCGTACAGCCACTTCCTCCCGGGGCTGCCGCGTGTATTACATGCGCTGACGTGATGACGTACGACGTGCTTTAGTTCGCGTCATATTTCTTAAAAAGATTTTCAAAACCATAAAAAAGAGTTCTATTTTACCAAAGAATGTGTATTAAAGCGATAACTAACACGTCTCCGATAAGGTTCGGTATATTTGAAGTCTTATAACGAGTCGCTCTTTTCGGGCTCCTCGATGACGTCACTTCCGCCCCATGGTTGCTATTATGCCTGGACCCTGGAGACTGCGCAAGGAGCTCCTGTCTCGTGCAGTGTGCTTGTATTTGCGGTAATTTCTATATATCAAGCGCCGGGGCTGCTGGGAAATAAAATGATGATAAAATATGCATATATTGACTGCCTCACGTACTCAGGTTAGCCGGGTAGCCACATGAATGATCCTAGATCTGCTACTGACAGTAGATCTAGGATCATTCATTCTGTCATTCATTCATCTACATGCAGGATCTCAGGACTGGTTATATACTAGGTTTTTATTTATATATATATATATATATATATATATATATATATATATATCAGGGGCGTAGCTATAGGGGAAGCGGCTGCTTAGGGGCCCATCCAGGAGGAGGAGGACTAAAGGATTTGCTCAGGGACCCCTCAACAGTATTACACAATGAAATGACATACAGTGTAGAAAACGGAGGGAACAGCTGCCAGGCCTGGTCTGAGAGAGCGATCTTTACTAGCCACAGGAATGGGGGCGGCATGAAAGGAAGGGGTTGGGAAAAAATTACTGGGGGAGGGGGCCCCATTCAAAAATTTGCTGTGGGGCCCAGTCATTTCTAGCTACGCCACTGTTCTATATATATATATATACACACATATCCAGGATTCTGCAACGGTTGCAGCGCATAGTGCGTTGCATCACGACCCTATTGACAATCATTAGATCTTTGTGTCATGCGACATTTGTGTAGCCCCAGCCTTATTAACCCCTTCCCAACATCTGCCATGCATGTCGGATTTTTGAAAGATGGTGCCAGGCAGCTCAGATGAGAGACTTTTAATGCCAGAGATGGCGTGGTCAACTACGACCACTGCATCTAAGGGCTCTTTCACACCTGCGTTCTTTTCTTCCGGCATAGAGTTCCGTCGTCGGGGCTCTATGCCGGAAGAATCCTGATCAGGATTATCCCCATGCATTCTGAATGGAGAGAAATCCGTTCAGGATGCATCAGGATGTCTTCAGTTCCGGAACGGAACATTTTTTGGCCGGAGAAAATACCGCAGCATGCTGCGCTTTTTGCTCCGGCCAAAAATCCGGAACACTTGCCGCAATGCCGGATCCGGAATTAATGCCCATTGAAAGGCATTGATCCGGATCCGGCCTTAAGCTAAACGTCGTTTCGGCGCATTGCCGGAGCCGACATTTAGCTTTTTCTGAATGGTTACCATGGCTGCCGGGACGCTAAAGTCCTGTTTGCCATGGTAAAGTGTAGTGGGGAGCGGGGAAGCAGCATACTTACCGTCCGTGCGGCTCCCGGGGCGCTCCAGAGTGACGTCAGGGCGCCCCAAGCGCATGGATCATGTGATCGCATTGGACACGTCATCCATGCGCATGGGGCGCTCTGACGTCATTCTGGAGCGCCCCGGGAGCCGCACGGACTGTAAGTATACTGCTCCCCCGCTCCCAGCTCCTACTATGGCAACCAGGACTTTAATAGCGTCCTGGGTGCCATAGTAACACTGAAAGCATTTTGAAGACGGATCCGTCTTCAAATGCTTTCAGTACACTTGCGTTTTTCCGGATCCGGAGTGTAATTCCGGCAAGTGGAGTACATGCCGGATCCGGACAACGCAAGTGTGAAAGAGCCCTAAGCGGCTATCTACTGGGAGAGGGGCGCTCTCGGTGACCAAAGCCTTGTGACTTCCTTGCGTCATCGAGGCTTTAAACCGTTGGCACACGAACTAGAGTGCTGCCTCTCATTGAAAACAATTGAAGGCAGACAGCACGTGGCCGCCGCGGCCCTGATAGACACTAGCAGGTTCCACAACAGTCTGTTTTGTATAGCCACGTTTATCCATTGTGTGTAGGGACCCGTTTGTCAGGCAGCTTTTGAAAAGCAGTGACTCTGATGTTGGGCTCATCTTGAATAACATTGTATTTTCCATCTTTCAGATAAAAGGGTGACGAGAATAATACACATTCCGAAAATGGCCTGCAAGTGGATATCACAGGAGACCTTTGATGCTGTCGTACTAGAAAATATTGCAGAGTTTGATATGGAACCTGAAGAAGCTTTAACTGAAGCCATTCAACAGTTTGAATCGCAGGGTAGGGGATCTACCATAAAGCTCCTAAAAAGGTTTTAGTAACAAATGAAAAAAAGTTAAAGGGGTTATCCAACCTTCGGGAAAAATAAAAATGGTAGCAAATGTTCTAAAAAGAAAAAACAAACAAAAAACCTCCAATTCCATGCCAGTCCAGCACAGAGGCTCAGAAGCTCCTGCACAACCCCCCTAGCTTTGTGTACAGGCAGCTAGCACATGACTGCTGAAGCCTCTGGTCACGTGCCATACTGCTGGCATGATAGCTCCCATAACTGATGGGTGATGACAGTGGTATGGCACGCTAAGGCCACTGATTGGCTGCAGGGGGTCACGTGCTAGCTGCTTTTAAACAAAGTAGGGTAAGGTGGGTTATCTGCTGCGGTTTAAATTTTTTTCCACAGGTCAGATAACCCTTTTAACCCCTTAAGGACTCGGCCCTATTTCACCTTCTGGACCTGGCCATTTTTTGCAAATCTGACCAGTGTCACTTTAAGTGGTGATAACTTTAAAACGCTTTGACTTATCCAGGCCATTCTGAGATTGTTTTTTCGTCACATATTGTTCTTCATAACACTGGTAAAATTAAGTAAAAAAAAATCATTTTTATTTATAAAAAAATACCAAGTTTACCAAAAATTTGTAAAAGAATTGCAAATTTCCAAGTTTCAATTTCTCTACTTCTATAATACATAGTAATACCTCCAAAAATAGTTATTACTTTACATTCCCCATATGTCTACTTCATGTTTGGATCATTTTGGGAATGATATTTTATTTTTTGGGGATGTTACAAGGCTTAGAAGTTTAGAAGCAAATCTTGAAATTTTCAAAAACCCAATTTTTAGGGACCAGTTCAGGTCTGAAGTCACTTTGCGAGGCTTAAATAATAGAAACACCCAAAAATTACCCCATTCTATAAACTACACCCCTCAAGGTATTCAAAACTGATTTTACAAACATCGTTAACCCTTTAGGTGTTCCACAAGAATTAATGGAAAATAGAGATACAATTTCAAAATTTCCCTTTTTTGGCAGATTTTCCATTTTAATAATTTCTTTCCAGTTACAAAGCAAGGGTTAACAGCCAAACAAACTCAATATTTATGGCCCTGATTCTGTAGTTTACAGAAACACCCCATATGTGGTCGTAAACCGCTGTACGGGTAAACGGCAGGGCGCAGAAGGAAAGGAATGCCATACGGTTTTTGGAAGGCAGATTTTGCTGGACAGTTTTTTTTACACCATGTCCCATTTGAAGCCCCCCTGATGCACCCCTAGAGTAGAAACTCCAAAAAAGTGGCCCCATTTTAGAAACTACGGGATAGGGTGGCAGTATTGTTGGTACTAGTTTAGGGCACATATGATTTTTGGTTGCTCTATATTACACTTTTTGTGAGGCAAGATAACAAGAAATAGCTGTTTTGGCACCGTTTTTATTTTTTGTTATTTACAACTTTCATCTGACAGGTTAGATCATGTGATATTTTTATAGACCAGGTTGTCACCGATGCAGCAATACCTAATATGTATACTTTTTTTTTATTTATGTAAGTTTTACACAATTATTTCATTTTTGAAGCAAAAAAAATCATGTTTTAGTGTTTCCATAGTCTGAGAGCCATACTTTTTTCAGTTTTTGGGTGATTATCTTGGGTAGGATATGATTTTTGCGGGATGAGATGACGGTTTTATTGGCACTATTTTGGGGTGCGTGTGACTTTTTGATCGCTTGCTATTACACTTTTTGTGATGTAAGGTGACAAAAAATTGTTTATTTAGCACAGTTTTTATTTTACATTTTTTACGGTGTTCATCTGAGGGGTTAAGTCATGTAATATTTTTATAGAGCCGGTCGATATGGACGCGGCGATACCTAATATGTATACTTTTTTTTTATTTATGTAAGTTTTACACAATAATATAATTTTGAAACAAAAAAAAAATCATGTTTTAGTGTCTCCATTTTCTGAGAGCCATAGTTTTTTCAGTTTTTGGGCGATTATCTTAGGTAGGGTCTCATTTTTTGCGGGATGAGATGACGGTTTGATTGGCACTATTTTGGGGTGCATATGACTTTTTGATTGCTTGCTATTACACTTTTTGTGATGTAAGGTGACAAAAAATTGTTTATTTAGCACAGTTTTATATTTTTTATGGTGTTCATCTTAGGGGTTAGGTCATGTGATATTTTTATAGAGCCGGTCGATACGAACGCGGCGATACCAAACATGTATACTTTTTTTTTATTTATGTAAGTTTTACACAATAACAGCTTTTTTAAAACAAAAAAAATGATGTTTTAGTGTCTCCATATTCTGAGCCATAGTTTTATTTTTTGGGCGATTGTCTCAGGTAGGGGCTTATTTTTTGCGGGATGAGGTGACGGTTAGATTGGTACTATTTTGGTGGGCAAACGCCTTTTTGATCGCTTGCTGATGTACTTTTTGTTATGTAAGGTGACAAAAAAATTATTTATTTAGCACAGTTTTTATTTTTTACGGTGTTCATCTGAGGGGTTAGGTCATGTGATATTTTTATAGAGCCGGTCGATACGGATGCGGCGATACCTAATATGTATACTTTTTCCCCCCCCCCCTATTTTTTACCAATTTTTAAAAAATTTATTTGGGGAAAATTACGTTTTTGTTTATTTTTACTTGAAACTTTAAATTTTTTGGGGGGAAAACTTTTTTTTTTTCACTTTTTTTTTTGTCCCACTTTGGGACTTGAACTTTTGGGGGGTCTAATCCTTTACAATGCATTCCAATACTTCTGTATTGGAATGCATTGGCTGTATGAGTAATACTGTGAGTATTACTCATACAGCTTCCGGCCTGTGAGATCCAGGGGGCTGGATCTCACAGGCTCGTCACCGGAAGGCAGCGCAGATGCCTCAGGAAGGCATCGCGCTACCTTCCATGCCATCGGATCCCCCCCCTGGGGACCCGATGGCACTGCCGCACCAAGTAAAAGCCGCAAACCGCAGGTCTGAATTGATCGCCGACACGGGGGGGGGGGGGGGGGGTCACGGGACCCCCCATGCATTTAGCCGAGGTGCCTGCTCAATGATTTGAGCAGGCACCTTGTTCCGATCACCGCCCGCCGGGCGGCGGTGATCGGAACATCACATGACGTACCGGTACGTCATGGGTCCTTAAGGACTCGGGAACCATGCCGTACCGATACGTCATGGGTCCCTAAGGGGTTAAAGGAGACCTTTCACCACTCCTGACATGCCTATTTTAATAGCTTCATGCATTCCCCATGTAATAACAATTCTGGAGCATCTATTCTTATGGCTCTGTGTTGTGCCATTAGTTTATTATTTCTACTAGAAGTTATGAATGAATTGCTAGCAGTCTGCAGTAAGGGTACAGAGGGGCGGTAACCAGTTGGGTGTGTACCTGCACAGACTGACTCTATCCAAATGGTGCTGCTATTGTCAGTCTGTGCAGGTACACACACTCAACTGGTTACCTCCCCTCTGTCCCCTTACTGCAGACTGCTAGCAATTCATTCATAACTTCTAGTAGAAATAATAAAGGAATAGCACAACACTGAGCCATAAGAATAGATGCTCCAGAAGTGTTATTACATGGGGAGTGCATGTAGGTATTAAAACAGACATGTCAGGGGTGGTTCTCTTTAACTTTGTTCTGTTTGTGCTTTACATTAAAAGGGTTATCCCATGAAAAATATGCAGTCAATAGGGCATTGCAAATTAAGTATTATTCCAATATACATGTAATAAAAATATTGTTAGTTTTTTTTATGTACAATACATTATTCTCTCACGTGACGCCCCCTGATGTTTATCCTGTTTCAGTTTGTAGCCCGCAAAATACATGTGCATGAAGCCTAAAAAAAGAGAGAAAAATTGTGAATTTTGCACTGGAGATCAGCAGTTTTTTTTTTCATTGATAGTTCAAGTAATGGTGGCCATTACTTCAGATATATATATATATTTTAGATCTTGGGATAACCCTTTAAAGTGCTGCTCTAATCATGGATTTGTAAGCCAGATCTTAAAGGAAAATATGGAGCCATGTTTGTAAGCTTTTACTATAAAGAATATAGAGCTAGCGTATGAGTCGACAGTATAGATGCACCTGGTGCTGCCTTTGTCCTTACCTGCCTCATGCACATGACTGTATCCAAACACAGATTCTGGCTGTGTGCATGCAGAATGTTTTTTTTTTTTTTACTCCTGTAGAAATGTCCACAAAACGGATAAGAATAGAAAGCCATCTTTTTTGCAGGCCTGTGGAGCGGACATACGGATGCGGACAGCACACGGTGTGCTGTCCTCATCTTTTGCGGCCCCATTGAAATGAATGGCTCTGCAACGTTCTACAAAAATGCGCATTGGATACGGACTGAACATACGTCGTGTGATGAGGCCTAATGGTATAGACAGGCTGTGGCTACTAGGGGATGTTTTATTACTGATGGCTCCTAGTATCTTGTTTCATTCTTTATAGTTAGGGTGTGAAGGTATCTTGTGTCTTTTTGTAAAATAGTCTTGTCTCCTGGAGTTCTTATACATTTATATGTAGAACGTATGTCTAGCCACGCTGCCAACACAAAAATGCTAAAAGAAAGGCAAGAAATGTAGAAATATTTATTGAGACTACCACTTCTTTCTGCTTAATTAGGAGTCGACTTGACAAACATAATCAAGGCTGTGCGGATACAAAGTGAGGAAGGTGACGCTGCTCCAAACCATGATATCCTGCTGGTATGTATTGTTACGGGAATGCATTGCTACCATTCTTTTGCTGAGAGAGAAGTCTGCTGACAGCTATCTCTCCCAGCCCTCCCATATGCATACATGCTCAGCATGTGCATGCGTTCTCAATAGAGAGAGAAGAGTATGCCGCTGCCAGACCCCTCTGGTCTTGGCTTGTCTTCCCTGAGAACTTAAGGATCAGGCTACTTTCACACCTGCATTTAGGTGCGGATCCGTCTGGTATCTGCACAGACGGATCCGCACCTATAATGCAAACGCTTGTATCCGTTCAGAACGGATCAGTTTGCATTACCATGAACAAAAAAATAAAATAATTTTTTTTTTGTTCATGATAATGCAAACGGATCCGTTTTGACTTACATTGAAAGTCAATGGGAGACGGATCCGTTTTCAATTGCACCATATTGTGTCAGTGAAAACGGATCTGTCCCCATTGACTTACATTGTAAGTCAGGGCGGATCCGTTTGGCTCAGTTTCGTCAAGCGGACAACAAATTGCTGCAAGCAGCGTTTTGTTGTCCGCCTCCAGAGCGGAATGGTGACTGAACGGAGCCAAACTGATGCATTCTGAGCGGATCCTTATCCATTCAGAATGCATTGGGGCTGAACTGATCCGTTTTGGACCGCTTGTGAGAGTCCTGAAACAGATCTCACAGGCGGACCCAGAAACGGCAGTGTGAAAGTAGCCTTAGACGTGTTGAAATCCAACAGCTCAATCCTTCTCTACCTGACACTGGGGGAGAGTAGGGAGGACTACATATACATTAGATGGTTATACATGCTAAAGTCTTATATCCATGTGCAAATTACACTAATTGCAGTATTTTTTGGACTATAAGACATTCTCTTTTTGCAAGAACAAATCTTACTAAAAAGTGTTTGCATCTTATAGTCCACAGTTAGGGTGATCCAAGAGTGCCAGAACCCCCTGACTTCGTCCTTAAAGGGGATATCTCACTGCAGCAAATAGCATTTATCATGTAGAGGAAGTTAATACAAGGCACTTACTAATGTATTGTGATTGTACATATTGCCGCCTTTGCTGGCTGGATAAATTTTTCCATCGCATTATAAACGGCTTGTATCCAGAGGTTATGTACACCCTGCAATCCAGCAGCGATGGCCGTGCTTACACCCTATAGGAAAAAGCAACGGCCTCTCTGGTGGATAGGACCATGGGAGCATGCATAGGCAAGCATGCGCAGCAGCGCCCATCCTGGCCACCTTGTATCTGCAGTGCAGTGGTGGCCATAACTCTGGGAAACGAGCAGTGTATAATGTGATGGAAAAAGGAATCCTGCCAGCAAAGGAGGCAATAATGACAATCACAATACATTAGTAAGTGGCTTGTATTAACTTTCTCTACATGATAAATACCATTTGCTGAAGTGACACAACCCCTTTAAGAATGCTCATATAACACTGTTTATGCAGCAGAGCTGTCTGCGTGTGTGTAAGGTGTGTCTGCAGCAAAGCTGTGTGTGTGTCAGATGTGCATGCGACAGTGCTGTTGTGTGTCTATGTGTTTGTGTGTATGTATAATGTACGTGTATAATATGAGTACTGCAGAGGTTTGTGTGTGTTTGTAGAATTTGCGTACTGCACTGCTGTGTGTGTATGCGTATGTACAGCACGGAATGGGGTGAAAAAAATCAAAATGGCAGTTTTGCCATTTTTTTAGCACTTCAGAATCTGAAAAAAATTTAATAAAAAGTGATCAAAAAGTTATACACACGCCAAAATGGTATCAATAAAAACTACAGATCACCCCGTTAAAAATGAGCCACAGAGCTCCGTAGACATACCGATAACTATAAAAAAGTTTTTCCAAAAGTTTTTTATTTTTTTCAGTATAAAAACAAAAGAAAAACTATATAAATGTGGTATAGCTATAATCAAACTGAAGTTAATAGGTCAGTTTTACTGCACAGGGAACACCCGTAAAAACAAAACCTATAAAACTGTGGCAGAATTTTGCTTTTCTCGTGCATGGCATTGGGGGACACAGCACCATGGGTATATGTCCAACTACCACTAGGAGGCGACACTAGACATAAAAAGTGTTGGCTCCTCCCCGTTGGGCTATACCCTCTCCACAGACACTAGGAAGCTCAGTCTTGTTCTAGTGTCCATAGGAGGCAGACCTGACCTGCTTTTTTGTGCAGGTCATCCTGCTACTTTTTCTTCAATCATTTTTTCTTTCTCTGCAGGTTTCGGCCTGCGGCAGGGGTGGCTCCATCGTGTTCCACTTTAGTTGCCCCCCTGCGGGCGCGTACTCAGGTACCTGGCAGCCACCCAGTCCCCACTTGTAACTGCTTCCGCAGTGGAATTCCGGTAGACCCACGGCTCCCGTGTTGAGTCCGCCGAGGGGGTGGTCATTGCTGCGCCTGAAGACATCGGAAGGTAAGTAGAGATCCGGATCCATTGTGGGGGCCCTGTAGTCCCCTTCTCCCTCCCTCCTTCCCCAACTCCCTCCCATGGCCTCTTAGGGTCTGGGGCACTTTGCTGGGTGGTCCACCCACTTTATCTCCTCTATCCCCATGAAGGGGGGGTTATTTGGGGGCCAAAATACCTGCAGAGAGGCCCCTGTCTCTTCAGGGTCCGGCACTTTCATAGAAGCCGCAGCATTAATGGGGGTCATTTTCGGGTGTTTTTCCTGAGGGCTTCCTCAATTCCCCTCGGCCCTGTGTTCCTCCCGGCTTCAGGACGCCCCCGCGATCGCAAGCGTCCGTTTCCGGCTGCACTTCCCTAATCTAGGCCCCGGCTTTTCGGCCGACTAGGCCGCAGGTCACGTGGGGCGGAGCCTTCTCTCCGCCCACTCCTGGTTTCCCGGGCTCTCTCATTCTCCCTCCCTCCGTGGGAGGAGCCTGGGAGGGGCCTCTGCTCCTTGCCTAATCCAGCGTCTCGTGGGGCGGAGCCTTCTCTCCGCCCACTCCTGGCTTCCCGGGCTCTCTCATTCTCCCTCCCTCCGTGGGAGGGGCCTCTGCTCCTTACCCAATCCGGCTCCAGCTGCCCTGCTCTGTCAGAGGGGCGGTTCTTCCTCCGGCTGCCGGCTTCTTTCTCTTCACCGGGTCCATCTTCTCCTGCATGGGGCGCGCTGACACAGCTCCTGGGGTCGGGTAGGCAGCCTCTGGCTAATTTGCTCTGCAGGCTCCCCCCCCCCCCCCCCCCCCTCTCCTTCCTCTCAATTGCTGCATTCTCCTGCAGCCCTGCCACCTGATCTATTGCTGCTGCTGCACCTCTTGGAACAGTGGCTCCGGGGACAGTTAGGTCAGCCCTGCTGCTCTATGAGGGCTTCCTCTCCCAGCCTCCTCATCGGATCGCCACGTATTTCACGTGCGTCCGTTGTCTTACGGAGGTTTCCATGTGGTCGCCTTGTCGTCGTCCCCCCCTTTTCCACCCTTTTGTGTAGGTCCCCCCTGAATGGGCTCCCTCCTTGTCGAACCATGGGAACCTGGCCTGACTCGCCCAATCCCCGGCGGAGTCGCTGGAGCGCTACCCACGAATTGCGGTCTCCTCTCCCCCCTAGGCTCACGTCGATACAGGGTCACGCAAGGAGTAGCCCACGGACCAACCTCTGGTGATCTTAACTAGCTTCCACCCCTCCTCGGCATCCTTGGGTCTCCCCAGGACAGGCCTGAGGCTGGTGACGAAGCCTTCTCTGTCAGTTGCCTCTGGGGACACCTCTGCACCGATTCTCTCGGAACAGAGCATCAGGCGGTCTTCCACCATACAGAAGCCCTCTGTGAGGTCAAGACAAACGTGCACGGAGGAACCTACCCTACCCAGGTTTCGGTGTCCCTCTAGTGGACTTTCGGATGGCGCTCTCCTACCTGCACAGGTAATTACCGCACTGGTAAGCCAGCCGTCTCCGTGCTTAGCAACTGGGACACCTACGTGGTGTCTCTGGTACGTGCGCCCTCGTAGGCTGTACACGACAGACCTTCCTGGTTCCCCTCACCAGGGGCTATGTTCCAGGCAAGCTGATAAATCAGGCAAACGCCTCTTGTAGGGTTGGTAACCCTCCCCGGCCTCTAAAGGTTCTTTTGTAGTAGCCTGTATCAGAGAATACAGGCAGGCTTTTATTGCCGTGGCGATTAGTTCCTACACTTACTCCAGATGCTGTAGCCATTACCCCTGGTTGGCTCTATGGTGTTCCACGTGGCACTATTTCCCCCTGCCGGGTGAGATATACAGGCCGCCTTCAATTGCCGTAGCAATTGCCCCTGTCTGTTTCCAGCCACCTTGCTCCCTTCATAGGTAGAGTACCTGCACCATCTCCAGATGCTGTAGCCAATACCCCTGGCGGGTTCTATTGTGTTCCATGCGGCAACATTTCTCCCTACGGGCGAGATATAGAGGCCACTTTCAATTGCCATAGAATTGCCCCTCTCTGGGTCTAGTGGGCACCAAGTTGCCACCTCGATCCCTTCATAGGTAGAGTACCTGCCCCATCTCCGGATGCTGTAGCCGTTACTCCTGTCTGGCTTTATGGTTTACCATGTGGCATTTTCTCTCCCTTACCGGACGAGATATTGAGGCCTCCTCCAATTGCCGTGGCCATTGCACCTACCTCATCATAGTGTGCACCAAACAGCCATCTTACTCTCTTCTTAGGTAGATTCCTGCAACCGTTACACCTGTCTTGCTCTAGGGAGTACTATGCGGCCCTGTTTCCCTCTGGGGAAATAGAGGGCCTCCTTCAGTTGCCATTGCACTTACTTAATTGTGGTGTACACCTGTCGTTCTTTGTGGTACCGTGTGCCCTATTTTCCCCCTCCCGAGCGGAATATAGGTAGCATTGCTAACGCGGTAGCCGCTGGACTTCTCTGGTCCTAGGGGGCACCAAGCGGCCACATTGCTCTAATTTTAAATCTAGTACCTCTACCATCTCCAGATGCTGTACCCATTGCACCTGTCTGGTTGTATCTCTGCACTACACAGCCATATGCTACTTTACCAGGTTGTAGACCTGTACCCTCCAAATGCGGTTGCATTTCCGGATGCTGTGGCTTTGTTTCCACTCTTAGTGTGCAACATGCTGCCACTTTAGCTCGGTTTTTAGGCGTGTATTTTTAGCCCACGTGCTGGGCCCTAGGGTGCAATCTGTGGCCCATACAGTTTCTGTATTACGGGGTGCTTTCTTCCCTGGACTCTATTCTATACTCCAGACATCTACTGTCGTGCTCTATGGTCTTCTTGTGTTTTCTCAAGGCACTGTCTACAATAGGCCATCCTGGTTCAGCATGTACACGGTAACCATATCTGGCAGGAGTGGGCCAGCCCAACCCCCACCTCCACCTTGTCGGTCTACTGCTACTTCTGGTGTACCCAGTATATGGCTGATCTGTTCTGATCTGGTGGGTGGTCCACATACAACCATGCTCCCTACACCATGGCCAGGTGGTTGTTGGCTTTCGTGCTAGGGTTGCTCTTGCCATCCCTATAAAGTACTTCTGTCTGCGGCACTCCGCGTTACCCCATATCATAAGGAGTACCCGCGTTGTTTTCTGTTACAGGGCGGACCACTCCTGGTGGAGTACAGTCATCTCCACTGGATCTTTTTCCTTGTTGGGGTACGAGCTTGGTGAGCTCCGGCCGCTGCAGCGGTTTTCGGCCATCACTGGATGTCCTCCGCCACACGGAATCCTTCTGGGGTCACCGTTTTTTCCTCGTTGGACGTCCTTCCTAATGGTCAGGGACGGAAACACTGAGCGCCACACACCTGCCTGGTAGGTGAATTTTTCTGCTGATTGCTCTGGCATCGGACAGGGTTCCGTAGTTCCTTCTGGGTCCCGGGTGTTCCCTTATATTCTCTGCTTAGTTGTACTATATGACAGAGGGCAGTTCCCTTGGACCTTGCTATTGTCTGCGCCTGTCTGGTACTTTCTCCCCCTGGGAGTCTTCTGTGTGTCGGTCGCAGCTGGTTTCTACATTTCGTGTAGTCGCTCCCAGTTTCTTTATAACGACTTCGCCATTCCTTATGCGTATGGGTGTTTGTCGATTTTGTGGTACAACCCAAGCCGCTGTACTTGTCCTCTCCGGGACAATGTATATAGATTGCTAGCCGCTATTCTCAGAATGGTTAGTTGTCCATGACCAATCCCTTCCCATGTAGCGGTTCTTTTAATTTTTTTCTTGGTTATTCTGCCTTTCGTTGTCCTCTAGTGGTTCAGTTCCTGGTTCCTTGTGAGCCCATACCGGGTACTCCTTTCTGGAGTCCCTGTCCCCGTTCATGGACCACGCAGATTCTGTATGATCGTTGTTTGTAGAATCTTCCTCCTTAGATTGTTGGGAGTACTCTCCTTCTCCTCCCACGCCTCTCAGTCCAGTGTGTCCCTGCTGAGATTTCCTGGGCCTGCATCTCCATGATACTTCATTTGGCCGGAGTTCTCTGGTCTTGCGCTTTTCAGCGATATTTTGTTTTCAGAGGCTCGTTCCTCGTCTCCTGGTTGTGGGATGCAGGTCTTATCTTATCTTTTTTCCTGGCCTTTACTTGCAACCCCCTCCCTTTCCAAGGGTTGGCGGTTTCCCTTGGCGCCTTTGGGGTTTCAATCTTTCAATAGGGCGCTTATCTTCATCACCTGCCTTGCGGTGGGGGGAGTCCTGCTCACTTCATTGTGAGCCTTGCTATGGCTTCTCTCACTCCAGGGGTGTCCCTGCTGAGATTTCCGGGGCCTGCATCTGGTCCCCTTTTTGCCCTGATACTTCTTTTGGCCAGAGTTTCTTTGGTCTTGCGCTTCTCAGCGATATTTTGTTTTCAGGGGCTCGTTCCTCGTCTCCTGATTTTGTGATGCCGGCCTCATCTTTTCTCTTTTCCTGGCATTTTCTTACAACAACCCCTTCCCTTTACAAGGGTTGTCAGTTTCCGTTATCGTCTTTGGGGTTTTTTCCTTTCAATAGGGTGCTTATCTTCATCACCTGTTTTGCGCTGAGGGGAGACCTGCTCCCTTCACATGTGAGCCTTGCTATGGCTTCCCTCACTCGTTTGGCCTTCAATGAGTCCATGTTCCCTTGTTCCCCTGGCCTGTCAGGGGTTGACCTCAGGGTGTTTGTGCTTTTGCCTGAGTCAATTAGAATGTTGGGTAGCTCCACTACGTGGTGCTGTCCTACTTTCTCTCTCCAGCCTTGGCTGAGCTCGGTGTTTCCCTTTTGCCGCCTTCTTGCATTTGGGTCCTTCTCCCAGGCATTTGTCCTGGGGTGCGGGCAGTCTTCGCTGTTGCTTCATTGGGGTTTCTACCTTATTATGAGGCTTCTTGCCTATTCTGTGCTTTCCCCCTGTTGGGTCACATGGTTCTCCCGCACCTGTATGCCCAACCGGTGGCATGGCTGTCCTTTTCCCACCCTCGGGGACTGCTTTGGGACGTCCCATGGTGCTGTGTCCCCCAATGCCATGCACGAGAAAATTGGATTTTTTGTACTCACCGTAAAATCCTTTTCTCGTAGTAGGCATTGGGGGACACAGATCCCACCCTATGTTGTTTTACTTCCGCTTCTCTGGGCTGGTCTCTTGATCTTTCCCGGTACGGGAGTTGTTGGTTCCTTGCCTTTCTTCTCTCTCCTACTGCTTTTGGTACAAACTGAGCTTCCTAGTGTCTGTGGAGAGGGTATAGCCCAACGGGGAGGAGCCAACACTTTTTATGTCTAGTGTCGCCTCCTAGTGGTAGTTGGACATATACCCATGGTGCTGTGTCCCCCAATGCCTACTACGAGAAAAGGATTTTACGGTGAGTACAAAAAATCCAATTTTTTCAAATTCCTCCACATTTGGATTTTTTTTTTTCTAGCTTCCCACTACATCAAAAAACAATCATTCATACAGAAAAATAAAAATGTTATGGCTCCGGAAAATGCAGGCAGTAAAAAATGAAAAATTACAGGGTGCCGATCTGGATGACATCTGTCTGCATTTTTTGCGGCCCCATAGACCTGAATGGGTCTGCGTGTAATCCGCCAAAAAATGCAGATCGGACTGAAAATACAGTTGTGTGTATAAGGCCTACTTAGTGGCTATCCTTAATTTTTTTATTTTTTTTTGCAGAAGTATTCAGACCCAATTGCTGGTTTCAAATATGTCGAATATTTTTCGTGGGTCAACCCCATTTAAAGGCTACAACTTATCCCCTGTCCACAGCATAGGGAAAAACTGTCTAATCAGCAGGGCTCTGACTGCTGGGGCCTGTTTGTACAAGGATATCTCCGGCTGCTCAATTCAAATGGTGAACACAGGCCCCTGGTCCAGTGATTGGTGTTGGGTCCCAGCAGTCAGACCTCCTCCTATCAGATACTTATTCCCTGTGGATAGGCAATAAAATGTTGCCGTCGGACAACCCCTTTAAAGGGGTTCTCCGGGAATGCTGAATTTTCAGCAAGTGCCTGCAGCCTGCCTCTGTAAACAGAAGATTCATACTTACACGCTCCGGTCTTCCGCAATGCCTCCACTGTGTCCATTTTCTGGTCCCTGGCTTTTTTTCTTATGGTGGTGCATGGGCATGGTCACATGTTCAACTGCAGCCAATTCCTGGCTTCAGCGCAGACGTGCTGCTTCTGGCCATGTCACCGCAAAAGCCAGTCATTGGCTGCAGCAGAGCATGTGACCATGCCCATGCAGTACTGGAAGATAACAAGCCGGGGACCGAAACATGGACGGTACTGAGGTACCGCGCAGAATTGGACAGACAGGGAATAGGTGTTTACCTAGGCAGGCTGCAGGAACTTGCTAAAAAAAATAAGCGTTCCTGGAGAACCCTTTAAAGGGATTCTGTCACCTCTTTTTACCCTATAGAGATGCGGACATGCACGGCTAGATCGCCGCTAGCATGTCCACAATATACCTGTCCTATAGGGCTGTGTGGTTTTATTGAGTGTAAAAAATGATTTTATAAATATGTAAATCAGCCTGGTAAGGAGCCCAAGGGGCTGTACTGACCGTTCTGGAGCCCAGCACCGCCTGTAACCAGGAATCTCCTCCTTGCTCACAAAGTCAGATCGCCGTAATCTCTCGGTGCGCAGTTCCTTCCCTGAGGCTGATGTCAGCACAGGGAAGGAACAATATGCCGGCACTGCGCATGCGCGAGCTCGCGCATCGCGAGATTATGGCGATCTGACTTCGTGAGCAAGGAGAAGATTCGCGGATACACACAGGGGAAGGTGCTGGGCTCCAGAACGTTTAGTGCAGCCCCTTGGGCTCCTTACCTGTCTGATTTACATATCAATAAAACCACTCAGAGATATGGGACAGGTATATTGCGGACATGCTAGCGCAATCTAGCCGTGCATGTCCGCATCTCTATAGGGTAAAAAGATGTGACAGAATCCCTTTAAGTGTAATTGTATCTCATTCCAACCACCACTAGAGGGCACTTATGAGCTTACATTCTCAATAATAAGACAGTATGTAGCAAGTTCTAAAGATTCCCTAATAGTGGCTAGACAACCATAGTGCTATCTGCGTGTTCATTTTTAGGTTTTGAGGACAGTTGGGCATTAATGTACATGTCATATTATGTTTCTTTCCTTAATTATAGACATTAGAATCCTTGAGAAATGCTGTGGGAACATCTTCTATAAGCAGTGTATCAGAGCTTCTCGTACGGTTTGGAGATCAGTGCAAGCAGAGCATGGCACATCGGTACCTTGCTGGACAGAAGTCTGCCTACCCTGTGGTACTGGAAGCATGGAAACTGTGTGAGGGAGACAAAGAGACTCTTTTAAATGCCCTTTATGGTATGTCTTCTCTCACTGATGGGCAGCCTGATTTTCTGGAGAATGTGGGACAAGAACTGTTAATTCGTACCCTGCAGAATTACTCAAAAGATGTTGAAGTGACTTTACTTGCCATTCGCCTTGCCCGCCATGTATGCCTAAAGCATGAACAGAACCGCCAAAACCTTGTTAAAGCAGGAATCTTGCGCCATCTTACACAGGCCATATCAAAACATGGCACGGACCCAGATGTTGTACGTGAAGCAAGCTCTGCCTTGAGGATCATGACCTTTGATGATGACATCAGAGTTCCATTTGGACAGGCTCATGACCACGCTAAAATGATTGTTTTGGAGAATAATGGCTTAAAATTATTGATAGAGGCCGCAAAAGGTATTTTATTTATATACCGAATGCATCTTTTTATTTTTTTAAGCGCCGTTCCTTAGCTGTAGAATTATTATACCTGCAAACCCTTTTTCTTTACTTATAATGACCCTTCGGCTCAAGAAAAAAAGAAAATCACATTAAGGGCTCATTTAGACGGCAAAACGCTGTCCGCAGAAATGAGGATCCGTTTTTTTTTGTGGACAGTTCAGCATGTCTGCAACAAAACGGATTGCATTCCGCACTTTTGCGGACCCATACACTTCAATGTAGCCACGTCCTGATTTTCACTGACAAGTATACGACATGTTCTATTTGTTTTACGGAGCCATAGAACGGAAGAAAAGGGCGCCATAGAAGTAAATGGGTCCGCATCTCACACGCAAAAAAACGGATCCGCATTTTTGCAGACAGCATACGGCCGTCTGAATAAGCCCTAACTGGGAAACAAGAAACACGTATACGGTGTCCTCCTTTTCATCTTTTTAGCTTTAGATCTGACCATTCTTGGGCTCCTCTTCTGTAATCCAAGAGAGCCATAAGGTTCTCAGACTACCTGATGCATACTATGCATTTGGTAGCCCAAAACACTTCCTGCTGCCCTTGGATTGGCCAGCACGGCTTATGTGAACAGTGCTGGCCAATCCAAGAGCAGGGATGGACCAGTAGAAACTGTCTTGGGCTGCCAACGCACAGTGTGGATCGGGTTGTCTGAGAAGCTGTATGGCCAGAAACTGAAGGATCTGCAGCTAAAAAGACAAAAAGTAGGGCACCATGTAAGTGTTCGGCTCGTTCCCTAGTTAAAGTGAATTTTACTTGAACATGAGCCTCACTGTAAAAGCAAAGGTGCACTTGAACGGTTCCAGTCTAGGCTTTACATCACATGCGTCGATGTCTCGTCACATGGCGCTTGCATGAAAGAGCAGTGCCTGGCATTAGCTACCTCTTCCTATCCACTCACACAAGCGCTGTACAATGAGATTCTGGACACTACGGCACATGCGTGAGAAGTAATTAAGTTCGGCATCCAAAGTTGGGGTTCGGGTTATCGAAGAATCCCTTTATGGATTCCACTACCACAGATCATAACGGAATTCGGAATCCATAACGGGATTCTTTGATAACCCGACCCCCAACTTTGGACGCCGAACTTAAAACACAAGTTCGCTCAACACTAGTAATGATCTAATGAGAATATGATTTTTTTCTTGTAGGCTTCACAGATAACAGTGTAGTCTTAAGTGAACTGTGCTCTACTGTTGCTCGACTTTGCGTGCGTAATGAGTTCTGCCAAGATGTGGTCGACCTGGGTGGGCTGAACTTTATGCTGGCCCTGCTAGCTGACTGCATCGATCATCAGGTAGTAACTGGTCTGTCACTTATGTTATTGGCAATGATTATACTCTGAAGGACTGGGTAGTAGTGCTGAAAGCATATGCTTATATAGACTGAATATTCTATCTTTTATGGTAAATCTGTATGAATGGGAAGCCCCCCATACGCCTGGGCTTCTGACAATGAATATACTTACCTGGTCCCTGCACCGCCGCTTCTACTTTTCCCTAATGCGCGGATGAAAACATTCGGGGGGGGGGGGGGGGGGGGCTGTCAAGCCAATGGCAGGCGGGGACGAGTCTCCCTAGCGTCATCTGCAATGCTAGGGTGGCTTGTCCCTGCCTGCCATTGGCTTCTCCCTTCCGACACCGGATGTTTTCATCCGCGTACGGGGACCAGGAGCAGCGCGGGGAGCCAGGGGCCCCGGTGTATGGGGGGCATTTAATAGTCTTGGATAACCCCCAAGCTGCTCATATTTATCTAACAACCCACAAACAGTTGTGTATGGGCAGCATCAACTGTGCCTAAAGGCAGATGATGGCAGAAACTATGAGGATTGTCATATTGGATTTCAACATGACCAATCCTTTCCTCTGTCAGGAGGTAAGCTGCTGACAGTCGGTGATTTCATGAGGCTTGAAGGGAACCTGTCATTATGACAGACCTACGGACATCAGTTATATCTCGATAGACATATACCAATGGGTACAATTGCACCCAAAAATAGTGCCCCAGAGTGCCAAATTGGGAGCTGAAGGTAAAACATTTTCTCGCCCAATTTCCTTGGGGGACACAGAAGACCTTGGGTATAGCTCATCTCCCTAGGAGGCGTGACACTAAGTGAAGACTGTTAAGCCCCTCCTCCACAGCTATACCCTCAGCCTGGAGAGAGAGACTGCCAGTTTTTTGCTTAGTGTCCAAGGAGGCAAGACACTCCCTGCTCTGCAGGGCTGGTTTCTCCTTGTTTCAATTTTAGATTTTTACTTTGTTTTATTTTCTTTTTGTTCCAGATCATCAGGGACAACAGAGACGCACTAGACCTCTCTGTTTCTCCCGGGGTTGAGCTGCGCCAGTGCCGGTCACCCGCACGGCTGCCTCCCCCACAGAAGGCAAGGTGGACCAGGGCAGCCCAGCTCCCCTGCATCCCGCCAGCGCAAGGGTCGCCCGCACGCCAAGTCCCTCCCCCGGCGTCCTGCCACTACGGTGCCAGTAGCTGAAGGGGCGACCCTGCTGGAACGGACCGAGGGTGAAGACGGCTATGGTGAGAGATTGGCTTCTCCAGCCCTACGTCGTCCCCCCCCCCCCCCCCCCCCCCCCTCGGTCTCCTGCGTGCCTGACCCTATACTGGGCCTATGGACCTTTCTGTCCCTGCTAGACCTAGGCTGGCCCTGGGCTGCCGCAGGGCGACATCTGCTCCCTCTCTCCTGGCCTCCAGGACATTGGCACCCTTGTTCCTACAAGAGGAATGCCTAGGGAGCTGCGGAGGTCCGCACCTAGCTGCCCCTGACGGAGGGGTCATGCAGGCGTCCCACCCTAACAGACCCGGTCTCAGGGTCCCCCTCCCTCTTACCGGCCACTACTTCAGGGCCAGAGGGCCCGCGCCTTGCTGCCACTGACCCTCCCTGCTCTCACGGGCACCGGTCCAGGGGAAAGGTGGTTGTAGCTGCCGGCAGGGGTGAAATCATATGGAGCGCTGTTCTAGGCCAGGGGCCCGCTCCAGGGGTAAAATGGCTGCCGGGTGCAGGGTCCTGACTTCCGGACACCTGGGTGGGCACCGCGGCCTGCAAAGGAGCGCTTCAACAGCCCCGGCCGACCGTCGGAACCTTCCGGTCGGCCGGGCGCCGAAGTCTTGTGTTCCACTTCAAGACGATCCCGCTCTATCCGGGTCCCCGGCTCGCGGGGTGGGCACCCGCGGCCGGTATGTGCCGCTCCGTAGGCCCGGCTGGTACTTTAAGTACTTGCGGCCCCGGTCAGCCGGGCGCCGCTAAAAATTTAGGCCCCGGCTCTTCCGGCCCGCGGGGTGGGCACCCGCGGCCGGTATGTGCCGCTCCGTAGGCCCGGCCGCTACTTTAAATACTGTGCGGCCCCGGTTCGCCGGGCGCCGCTAAAAATTTAGGCCCCAGCTTCACGGCCTACTAGGCCGCAAAAATTCAGGCCTCTGTTGGAGGGGGCTGGAACTTCTCCAGGCGCGAATTTTTCCCGCCTGGAGGTTCCCCCGCCCACAGAGGATGGGCCTGTATGGGTGGATCTGTGCCCTGTAGGTGGCATCTGCCTCAGAGAGGCTGTGTGTTAAAAAAAAAAAAAAAAAAAAAAAAAAATATTTATTATATATATGACTTGTGGGCTGCGCAGGACGCTGCAGCCTCATCTCAGAGTGCTGCCTGTATACATGCCCCCCTTCCATAGGCGGCATGGTGTCGCGCTCCCCGGCTGCGGCGCTGCCAGGTTCTTTTTTCCCCTTCTGGGGTTTTTTTTTTTGCCCTCTCCGCGCTACGGCGCTGGTCAAGGTGCATGCCTTCTCTGTAGGCAACATTCGTCACCCTCTCCAGTTATGGTGCCTGCCATGTGCAGGACCCCCCTCCTGGGCGGGATACTGCACTCTCCCTAACTGCGGGTTGGCCTTGTGCATGATCCCCCTTTCTTTGGCGGCCTACTGCAGTTTCTCCGGATACAATGCTGGCCATGTGCACGACCCCCTTACATAGGTGGAACACGGCACTCTCACTGGATTCGCTGCTGGCCATGTGCGTGCCCCCCTTCCATAGGCGGAACGCTACACTCTCACTGGATTCGTTGCCGATCATGTGCATGACCCCCTTTTTTAGGCGGAATACTGCACTTTCACCGGATACGGTGCTGGCCATGTGCACGACCCCCTTCCTTAGGCGGAACTCTGCACTCTCACTGGATTAGCTGCCGGCCATGTGCGTGCCCCCCTTCCATAGGCGGAACGCTACACTCTCACTGGATTCGTTGCCGATCATGTGCGTGACCCCCCTTTTTTAGGCGGAATACTGCACTTTCACCGGATACGGTGCTGGCCATGTGCACGACCCCCTTCCTTAGGCGGAACGCTGCACTCTCTCTGGATTCGCTGCCTGCCATAGGCATGACTCCCTTCTGTGGACGGCATTCGGCACTCTCACTGGATTCACTGCCAGCCATGTGCATGACCACCTTCCATAGGCGATATGATGTACTCTCATTGGATTCACTACCGGCCTTGGGCATGCCTCCTTCCCGGGTGGCGGCATACATACACTCCCTCGGTCGGTGGTTGTTCTCTCGCCTGTACATTGTTGGCCATGTGCATGACCCCTATACATGCACTCTCTCTGGATCCACCGTCGGCCACATCATGACCCCCCTTCCGTGGGCGGTGTACGCACTCTCACTGGATTCGCTGCCGGCCATGGGCATGCCTCCTTCAGGTGGCATACACACATTCTCACCGACTGCTCGCATTCTCCCTGAATGCGATGCTGGCCTTGTGCATGATTCCCCCCCTCCCTTCCTTTTCTGGGCGGCATACTACGCTCATCAGATACGTTGCTGGCCTTGAGCATGGCTTCTAACATGGGCGGAACGCTTGCGCTCCCCTTGGATACGGTGCTGGCCTTGTGCGTGACCACCCCTCATTCCATGGGTGGAATTTTGCACGCTCACAAGATTCAAGGCTGTCCTTGTATGTGCTGTACTGGACTTGCACATGTTCCCCTTCATTGGCGGAGTAGTTACACTCTCACGAAATTTCGGTGTTGGGTGAATTGTTGCACACTCACTTAATGCTAGGATAGCCCTATGCATGTCCCCCTTTTCCCTAGGTGGACCTCCTGCGTTTCCGCTGGATACTGTGTGGCCATGTGCATGGCGCCTTTCTGGGCGAAGTATGGTATGCCCTACTTCTCTGACGTAGGTACGGCCTTGGGCATCTCCCCCTTTTTGGGGCAGGCCTTTGCATTCTTGCCCACTGCAGTTTGCCAGGTACATTTCCTCCCTTTCGGGGCGGTCAGTTTGCGTTCCATCGCATTCCATATTAGTCTTGTGCATAACTCCTTTCAGTTTGCACTCCCGTAGATACTGTGGCACTCTGTGGCTGGCCCTCTTCGCGGTGTTATATTTTTGCAGTGAGCGGACGTTCTTGTGCGTTGTTTGGGCCGTGTATGCCTTCTCGTCCTGTAGGTGGGTTGGCCTTCTCACTGCTTACGGGGCTACTCGTACGTAGCCTCCTTCCTCCTGCGACATTCTTTTTCTCTTGGGATACGATGATTGCCGCAAGCCTTGCACTATTCTCTAAGGAGATCATTCTGGTGCAGTGTGGTATGATTCTTTCCGGATTGGCGCCCTCGGTGCTTCAGTCTGATCTGCTACCAGGTTCGGGCCGCTCTTCTTGGGAAGGTCACCCAACTTCTCTTGGGTGCTCGCTTATACAGGTCCGGGGGACCTCCACCTTGGGTTCTTCAGGGTATTCGCCTTCTGCGTGGCGGTGAACCGGGCGTCTCTGTGTAGCGGTGTTCTGCTTTTGAGCTGTCCTATGGCCTCTCTGTTGCCCACTCCCCCTTTTTTGGTTGGAGGGTGTTATACCGGCCTCTGTCTCGCCTGCCTTTTCTCGCCGGCTCTGTTTGACTCCCACTCGGTACAGATCATTCCGATGTGGCGTCTGTTCCGGCCACGCTTCAGAGGCTGTTCCTTCACTGCCCTTCCCTCTGGGGAGAGCATGTTTGTTCATTTGGATGGTTATGGTGTTCCTTTTCAGTCTCCCTTGTCCACACTGGCTGTACTAGCTGTGTGCCTAGTTACCGGGTCTACCGCTTTCTGTCCTCCCGCTGGGTGCAGATTGCGTTTTTTCCATTCTAGGCAATGTTTCGGCTTTGGATTCACCTTCTCGGTAACTTGGGAGGACTACCATTTGGTCAGGATTGTCTTTTGATCTCCCACACCGGAACTGTAGTCTGTCTTCCTGTGGTGGCTACATTGGCTTCGGCTTTAGCCTGTCTTGTCCTGGCGGTTGCTGGGCGGACCCTTCGGTTCCTGTCCGTTTGTCCTTCTGCTTCCCCACTCTGGGGGGATACGGGACAACCTTGCTCGGGGGCCGACGGGACCAGTTCTACCGACTGTTCTACCCGTGTTACTGGTCCGCGCCTGATCATTGGGTTTTCACCCGCTTGCCCAGGCGACTCTAGTGGGCTCGCTAGTGTTCGCTTCTAGTTTTCGTCCAGGATCTGTGGTAGGACTTAGGGCTTTACCTGGGGTTCTGTGGGAAGCTGGGCGTTCCCCCACTCTGCCTTTCTCCATGGTTCTGTCTTTCTCCAGTCCGGCCTGGACCTGGGGCTGGGACTCTGTTGCTTGAAGTATCAAGTGTCATTCCTGTCCTTCCTCTTTCAGCGTTTCCCGTCCCTCTGGGCCTGTCAGGAACTTCTTCCATGGAGCGGCTCTTGGGTTCCTTTGTACTGCCCTCCGGTACCGTCCTGGGAACTACATACTGGGCTCTTGGCGCTCCAATTTTTCCTTGGAGCCGTTACAGAAGTTCTCTCTACTCCTTCTGTCCTGTACGGTTGGGTTTCTGTAGCCATCGTGTCTCTGACGGGTGCCTGAGTGGCGGCCCTTCTTGTTCCGAGCCTTCTGTCTTCCCCCAGGACAGGACTGTTCTCCATTCCGTCTCTTCCTTCCTTCTGAAGGTGGTATTTGTCCTTCATTTCATTGAGGCAGTCGTCCTCCCCTTCCCCCCCCCCCCCCGGGAACGGACACTTCACTGATTTGGACGTTGTTTGGGCCTTGCAGTTTTTACTTGGAGATCTCCGACTCTTGTCGACGTTCGGTCTCTTATGTTTCCAGGAGGTCCGAGCAAAGGGTTGACGGCCTCCAGGGTGGCTTTCTTCCGCTTTCTCAGAGTGGCTCTTGTTGTGGTTGCCGCACCAAGGGCAGGGTCCTGCTTTTGGTGTCACCATTCATTTGGCCAGGGCCGTCGGTTTTTTCCTGGGCCGGAGGCTTTAGGCTTCGGCCATCCATTTGTGCAAGGCGGTCACTGGTCTTCCTTGCACACCTTACCGAGTTCTACAGGGTGCATACTCGGGCTTCGGCGTATGCTGCCTTGGGCCGCCTGGTCTGCAGGCGGCGGGTTTTTTTGATGCCTTCGGGTGCTTCGCCTTGGTGCTGTGGTCCCTCCCCCTTTGGACTGCTTTTGAACGTCCCAAGGTCTTCTGTGTCCCCCAAGGAAATTGGGCGAGAAAACGAGATTTTTGTATAACTTACCAGTAAAATCTCTTTCTCGCTCTTTCCTTGGGGGACACAGCACCCACCCATTCTTTGTTCTTCTCTGACTGTTTCCGAGTTTGTTTTACCCTTAGGGTAGTTGGCTTGTTGGTTCCAATTTTTTGGACTTTGCCTTTTCTCACTACTTGGACACGCAACTGGCAGTCTCTCTCTCCAGGCTGAGGGTATAGCTGTGGAGGAGGGGCTTAACAGTCTTCACTTAGTGTCACGCCTCCTAGGGAGATGAGCTATACCCAAGGTCTTCTGTGTCCCCCAAGGAAAGAGCGAGAAAGAGATTTTACTGGTAAGTTATACAAAAATCTCGTTTTCTGGTTCTGTGGCATCACAATTGGTTTCACATGATCTCTGTCAATGCTGCCGATTGTGGGAAGCTCAGTGGTGACAGACCAAGACCACATTGTCCTTCCCAACCAATCTAGTTGCACTGACAGAGATCATGTGATACCTGCTGTCACTGAAAAGAACCAGGAAGAACTTTTCTATCCCCTCCCCAGTTGTGCATGTGATGGTATCCACTATGATTATAGGTCTGCCATAGTGACATGTTCTCGATAATGATGGCTTACTGAATTGTTTCAGGACTAGCATACCCTTTCAAAGTTTTTTTTTTTTGTGTTTGTGTTTTTGCCCAAGTAAATAAAAAAAGAAGGAAAGGAGAAGAAATAGGGGAGGCATCAACCATTACTATTATTGAATGAGAGACCCCCCCGTTTAGTTACATTTTGTATTTATACTGAGTGCATGCCTAGCACTTCTTTATGAGTTGCCAATGTACGGTACCTAAAACACTATTCAGAAATGGAAGACATTCAGCTGTATATCATCTGATGTTGTAGGATCAGAAATGTTACTGTGTTATCATTTAATCATGAAATTCATCTGTATCATTGTTAGGACCTTGTAAAGCAGGTACTGAGCGCCATCAGAGCCATTGCAGGGAACGATGATGTGAAAGATGCTATTGTAAACTCCGGGGGAACGGATTTGGTTATCCTTGCGATGACCAGACACCTCTCCAACACCCAGGTATTTTTTTATTTTAATAAAGAAACATGACAACTTGGAAAAATATGTAAAAGTATTTTCATCTGTCCACATGAGCACTTTTCTAATACCTGAAGAATGGGTTGTGCCAAATTTTTAAGTTACCCGCATATTAACAGGAAAGGGGATAACTAGCTGATCGCTGGGAGTCCGACCACTGGGACCCCCACTGAGCACGAGAACGGGGGAGCCCGTTCCCCTGTTCTGATGGAGTGGCAGGTCTTGTATGGGCTGTGATCGGTGTAGAATAATGAAATTTGTGATACATTACCAATCCCCTGTTGCTCCCATTCTGATGTGTTTTGGACCCTCCCAGTTTCTATGTCCTGGTCCCCCACTCTACTCTCGGCTATCTCCAGCTCTTCCATCGAGAATGGACGCATGCACCACCTCCTGTTCCTTCAGGATGGGGGAACGTGACCCACGTTCTTGTGATTGGTGGGAGTCCCAGAGGTCAGACCTCCAGCAATCAGTTAGTTATTCCCTATCATGTGGATAGGGCATAACTTAGAAACTTGACACGACCTCTTTAAATAAACTGAAATTATCTCTTATATTATAAAAATGAGTTTCTGTCTGTCTGTTCTTTATGCGCGACCAAACAACTGGAGCGATCTTCACCAAATTTGGCACACAGGTACATCAGGTGTCCGGGAAGGTTTTAGACCGGGTACCGTTCCTGAGATATTCCCAAAATATGATCTGCATTGGCCAATATAAGCCTGCAAGTCTTTCTCTTCATATCCCAACTGCTATACACATGGGCATATGTCCCTAATCAGCCAATAGAAGCTCACAGGCCCTTAGTCTCCACATACACACAGTTTTACTCCAGGTTTCCATAACAACCCAGCCATTTTTCTTCACTGCTGTAGGTCACCTTTAGGCTAGGGCTACACGACGACAATAAGTCGCACGACACATAGGGCACAACTATACTGCTACATGCATCCATCTTGGATGGATTGTTTGCGACTGTTGTGTCGCAGTCGCAGCATATCGCAGTGTGACACCATAGCCTATCATTACAAAAATTGTTGCGCAACATTGGTACGACAAAATGTCGTGCAACACATGTCGTCATGTAGCCCTAGCCTTAAAGGGGCAGGACGCTGTGGAAGTGACTGTTAAAGGGGCAGGGGCCACTATTAAAGGGCCATGCCGCTGTGGAGTCACTGTTAAGGGGGCAGGCCACTATTAATTAGCATAAGTAATTTGTTTCTTATTCTTTCTGTAGTAGCTTGTAGTGATTTACCCTGCTAGGAGCAGATTGTAAAAGTTCCACCTCCACTAAGATCTGCTTATTACAGTGGAGTGAAACGAGAGTTAAGGAGCATTTACGGGCACTGACTGAGCAGGCAATTATCGGGAGGTAAGCATTGCATTCCGATAAATACCTGCTCGTCACTGGAGATAAGACTGGTACTTGCATGTAGCGATCACCTGCACTTTATGGGGATGAGCAATGGCTACTGCGATCGTTTGTCCTCATACAGATTTATTGTTTCTGGGCAGCAGATCTCTGTTTAAACAGCCTGATCTGCTGCCCAGAAACAATGATTTAATGCCCTGCATTTGTTTGTTCGTCGGGTGATTGGCAGCCGCTTTGCACAGGCCAGTTATCAGTAACTGATCCGTACAAACGTTCGTTCCTGATAATCGGCCCAGTAATAGTCCCATGTAAATGCGCCTTTAGTTGCAGCCTCAGCATGCTTTACTTACACTATGTGTAGTACTCCACAGTGAACAGTCATATATGATATTGCTCTTGACTGTAGGGGGTACAAAGTGGGTTATGCATAGCATTAACTAAATGTGCATGTGCGAGAGGTTGTCTGGAGGTATGAAAACCAAAGAAAATTCCCCACAAATCTTAATACATAAATTGTGTTCCCTTTCTATAGATCTGTGATCAGGGCTGTGCCGCCCTTTCTATGTTAGCCCTTCGTAAACCAGAGAACTGTAAAGTCATTATGGAAGGAGGTGGGGCTTTGGCTGCTCTCCAAGCAATGAAGGCTCACCCTAAGGATTCAATTGTACAGGTAATTCCTGTGTCTGACTAAGCCTATACATGGACATAGTCACCACCCAGTAATATCATAAAATCCACGTATTGAGAGTGAATTGTAACATTGAAATAGAACTAACAGACATGACTGCATTGTCTGCTATTTAGATGCCACTGTCAATGCAGGCCATGGCATCTAAGTGGTTAGAAAGGGAGGAGGCTCGCTCTCTCACCCCATTGACCAGAAGTATTGCAGTGAATATGGGCAACAAAAAAGGTGTTGTGAAAAAATATTTAGGTAAAAAAATCAACTGAAATCTTCCTAATTGTACCGAACCGCAGAATAAAGTTACCATGTTACATTGGTGGAATTGCTGTGCTTTCACGCCACCCTCGCATAAAATAAATCTATACATTTTATAAAATACATCGTACTGTTAAAAAAAAAAAGGAAAAAACAATTCCTCTTTTGGCTATGCTAACAACAAAGTTGCATATGGCAGCGGAGAAACCTTATCGACCCTATTTTACTTTTACTGCCTTAGGGGACTTGAACCTGCTATCCCTTGATTGCTTGTACAATACATTGTAATACATTTGTATTGCAGTGTATTGTGTCTTTACCATTATCATGTTACAGTACTAACATGGCAGGCCTTGGGGCCTAGGCCTCTGGCTGCCATGGCAGTCGTTCAGCACCGCTTGGGGAGACTGGGCACAGAGACAGCCCACTTCCTCTGTGTAAACTATCAGAGAGTAAACTACTTGCTCCCACTGTTTGTCAGTCTTCAGTATTTTCTACGTGTTTTTGATATAGTCTTGTAGAAATCCTGCAGAGAACAAAGTGTTTAATCCACTGATGGTCTGCTGTGTCTTTGGCGGGTGGTTATACACAATGTAAGCCCAGCACTGCGGGCACGGGCGCTGGGCTCCCTCATTCTCCTCTGCTGCCGTGCACCATGCTGACAAGCATGGACTGCAGGTAGCTTAACTGTTGTATCTGTGCTCCGTGCCAGAGCTTACTTCCTGCTTTAGTCCTGTACTGTTGTTTGGGCGTGCACAGGCATGTCTCTCCTCCCTTGTGAGGCAGCATTACACGCCACCTATCTTCCCAGCCTATGGCTGAGTTGCAGCAAGTATTTATAGGCGCTTCCTGCCTCAGGAAGGCGCCTGAGCAATCTTTGTCACTAGCTTGTCTGGTTCCTTGTGTGAAGGTGTTTTGTAGTTCTGCTTTTCTGTGTACCGGACCCTGCTTCTTGATTCAACGGACCTTGCTTGATTTGCAGCCTGCCTCTGACCTCGGACTTCGTTTATGGACTTTGCTTGATCACTGCCTGCCCTGACCCCGGACTTCCTGACTGCGTCATTCCCCTCTGTGCTTGCATCGGTATCTCTGATCCCCTGGTCAGGTACCTGGTAACTACCATAACTGCCCAAGCCTATCCCCCCCTTTAGAGGCTGTAGTGAAGACCAGGTAGTCACTTAGTCACGCCCCTACAGTGTATAGCCGGTCAGTGGCACAGTGGGTCTACACCCGCTGGCATAACACACAGGTGGGTGGGTGGTTGAGGCTTAGCAGTCTATTTTTTCCTACTGTAGATAGGGAAGAGAGGCGTTGATAATTGCAAGAAAATAGTCACAAAGTCCTAAGTAATACTAATGTTTGAAGCCATCAGGGGAAGCTTAGAGCATACTACATACTTTTAATACATTGAACCCAATGATAAAGCAGTATACAGGAAGTTCCCCCTAGTGGTGGCAGTAGGTGGCCATAAATGGATCATTTTACTGTATGTATATACAGAGGATTCAGAGCGCTGTATCAGAAGGCAGAGGTCTGATCCTTGTAAAGATATATTATGAATTGGCACAGAATGTTCATATGATGTTATAAGTTGGATATTCACTTTAAAGGGGTTGGCCACGGGGGTGGAGCCTAACCGCCAAGCAAGACGGAGGTCTAAGCGAGAGCTCCCTCCTCACAGATCTGTGTTTTACAGCTCTTTTACGCCAGAGAAAGCCCCACCATGGTCGAAATAGGGATAGAAAGACCCAGAGAGCCTCCGGGCACCCCCAAAAGAAAGAAGAACCAAACAGAGGTTGACAGATTCTTCAAGAAGACCTACGCAGCATCGCCCGGAGCGCTCATAAAACATGGCGCACCAGGCTTATGGACGGGATTCAGAGGGTAAGGAAGAAGACGACAGAGACTCCATGCAAGGTACCTGCGAACTCGCACACGCGGCAGATAGCGGCACACTCACAAAGTCGTTCTTCAAAGCAACCCTGTCCCAGGCTTTAGCCCCGTTGATCCAGGAGATAAAAGAGTTAAGAAACGCTGTGAGATCCCTGGGCCACCGGGTGGAAAGACTTGAAGAAGATCAAGGTCAGGTAGTTGCACACAGTACAGCTCTAGCGCGGTCTCTAGAAGACCATGTCTCTTCAATAAATGCTGCATATTTTATAAATGAAGACCAGGAGAATAGGAGTAGGAGAAAGAATATTAGGATGAAGGGCCTATCAGAAGCAGTATCATCTGAAGAACTTGAAAATGCAGCTCAGAAGATGTTTGCAGATCTCTTAGGAGAAGGCAGAGCTGAGACCATCATAATTGAGAGAATCCATAGATCTCTGCACCCAGACCCAAAACACAGGGACCCACCAAGGGATGTAGTCTGTGGACTGCTCTGTTTCGAAGACACAGCTGCCATACTGCAAGCTGCCCAAATGAAGAAAGAACTAAGGTATGGCGATTCAACAGTATTATTTTACCAAGACGTCGCCCCTTCAACTTTAGCCAAACGCCGGCCTCTGAAGCCCCTTACTGATTATCTAAGAAATCAGAAAATATTGTACAAGTGGCTTTACCCCTTTGGCCTTACCTTTACAAACAATGGCCGCCGTTGCACTATCCGCGTGCCGCAGGATTTGGATGCGGCATGGACTGTGTTAGAAATAGCTCCACTGCCCATTGACTCCTGGCTCCAAGTGCACTCCGCTCTACCCACTTTCCCGAAATTGCCCAACCCAACACCTTGGGGAACAGAACCTAAACTAAACACCCAGAATGGCAAAAAGAGGCCAAAGTGAAGATACAAAGAATAAGTAGAATCCACTTTCTCCCCTGGAGTATACGATCTATTTATGATCCATAGACCACCATGCGGGACATAGTCTTTCTGAAAACTACATGCCTACAAGTGAGTTCTCTCTATCAAGCCTGTATCAAGACAACCCACCTGCGACTTGATGACTACTCAAGACCCTAGCCTCAAGTAACGTCACACTAATATCTTTATAAACCATCACAAAGATATGCTCACCAAGCTGGATACACCGAAGTTTGGTACGGACTTCACATTCCTATAACAAGAAGAGACGGGGATGTATTACTAAGGTCTACCACTAGAGGACTCTCCGGGATAATATAAGAAGAATATTTGAATCAGAGACAAATATCCTTCTAAATCTCTGGCATCCTCAACTTCTTACTACCATAAGCTTTTTCTTTTTCCTTTTTAACCTGATTTTTATCTCCTTTTCTTTTTTATTAATTTAGCTAATATGCAATGTACAAGTAAATCTAGCTAGTAAGATAGAAATGTAGCTGTAGGGAACACAGATGTGGGGACATGGGTTGGGATGGTTATTGAACACCCCTTGCCCCCTCACATCTCTAATCAGTGGCTCAGCCAAGAGACCACTTGAGTTTTGGTGCCTGATGTCTCGGGGGCCCGTCGTTTTATCGGGAGACCCGACGCAGCAGGTACTACACATATGCGGAAAGTTTTACAATGTTCATCAGTTAATGATCTGATTTCTGTTTTCTCTCTGATACGGTTCTGGACACACTGGTTAAGGCTTGAGCGGCTTGGAAAAACTGACGACATATGGCTGAGATGAACGTCTCCTCCTTTAATGTTAAGGGCTTAAATACCCCTCAGAAAAGGTCTCAAATTCTTACCCTGTTGAAGAGGGACAAGTGCGATGTTTGTTTCTTGTAAGAAACCCACCTCAAAGTAGGTAGAGTACCCAATTTCTCTTGCACACAGTTTTCACAATGGTTCCACAGTACATACAAAACAGCATCGAGAGCTGTCAGTATTGCTGTAAGCAAGAATTTGCCATTTACCCACATTTTAACACAACAAGACCAGGAAGGTAGGTTCTTATTTGTAAAAGGGAAGGTGGGACACAACTTAGTGTCACTAGCAAGTCTATATGCCCCCAATTCCCATCAGTATAAATGGATCAAGTCTACCCTAGCCAAGTTCAATGACTTTAATGAAGGGATTAGGATTATAGGATGGGATTTTAATATATCTTTAAACCCCACGCTGGACACCTCATCAGGTGTTACCACACATTCCCAAAAAACTATTGGAGGCATACAAAAATTATTAAAAGAAAATCATCTCATTGACTCTTGGAGGACACTAAATTCATCTGACAGGGACTACATATATTTCTCTGCAGTGCACCGATCATATCAGAGAATAGACTATATCCTAGTATCCGAGACACACATTGGTATGCTACGTCGCTACGTTATAGGTCCTATCACAGTTTCGGACCACGCTCCGGTGATAACCACCCTTTCTTTTAGTATGCTTCATAACCGTGAATGGATGTGGTGTCTAAATGAGACCCTTTTAGATTCAGAAAAACATCTAGCAGATATCTCAAGAAAGCTATCCCATTACTTTCAAGACAATAAGCCATCAGATACCTCCCAGACCATAGTGTGGGAGGCTCACAAAGCCTTCATTAGGGGCGAACTCATAGCTCTAGGTTCAAAACTCAAGAAAGATAGGCAAAGAAAGCACAATTCTCTATTAGGTCAGATAGCTGCTATAGAAACCATTCAGAAAAAGTCTACATTAACCTCAACCTGAGAGGAACTTATTTCACTGAGAAGACAGCTAAAGGACCTCCTTAAAGGGTTTCTACAACCACATTTTGACCTATTTAGCTGTCAGACACTAGCGATCTGCTAGTGTCTGCTGTACCTAACCATGCTATTGTAATACCTTTCTCTGCAGCGGTTACCCTAAAAAACTAACTTTTATTGCTATGCAAATGAGCCTCTAGGTGCTATGGGGGCGTCTACTACTCACCATGTCTAGGCTCGTCTACTCACCATGTCTGCCGCCCAGCTCGTCCCTCCAGCCCGCCCATCTCCTCTAGATTGACAGCTTCCATCGCGGCCGAATTCTCGCGCCTGCGCCATGTGCGTCTGTTTTCTGTGCAGGCGCAGTGACTGTCGGACCTCTCCCTGCGCCGGCATCTCCACTGCGCCGATGACGTCAGAGTGCTCCCAGGAATAGACGACGCCTGGCCTCAAGCAGTGGAGATGCGTAGGCGCAGTGGAGATGCGCAGGGAGCGGTCTGACAGTCACTGCGCCTGCGCCGAATACAGACGCACACGGCGCAGGCGCGAAAATTCGGCCGTGATGGAGGCTGTCAATCTAAAGGAGATGGGCGGGCTGGAGGGACGAGCTGGGCGGCAGACATGGTGAGTAGACGGAGCCTCTAGGTGCTGAAACGACGCCCCCATAGCACCTAGAGGCTCATTTACATAGCAATAAAAGTTTGTTTTTTAGGGTAACCGCTGCAGAGAAAAGTATTACAATAGCATGGTTAGGTACAGCAGACACTAGCAGATCGCTAGTGTCAGACAGCTAATTAGGTCAAAATGTGGTGGTAGAAACCCTTTAATATAAAATGCGCCAAAGCCTATCAATATGCTAAATTCAAACATTATATGCATGGGGATAGACGCAACAAGTTGATGACATATCTCATTAAGAAGAGGGTAGACGCACAACATATATCTGAAATTAAAACACCCAAAGGACCACTGGTCTCCGCCACGAAAGACATCGCAGAGGTATTTCGCTCCTATTACACAACACTGTACAATCTAGACAATATACAACCTGACACACCTAGAACCCAAACCGAAAGAGATCGAGAAAACAACATAGACGCATTCCTGAATAAGTATAACTTGCCGTAATTAGAAGAGGGTGAAATTTCACCATTATTAACACCTATTACAGAAGAGGAGGTTACAACGGTTATTAAAAGTCTGCCTATGGGCAAAGCCCCTGGACCTGATGGTCTCCCTAGTGGCTATTATAAAAAACTACTTCCAGTGCTGGTACGACATGTAACTAGCTGGTGCCAAGCATTGGCTAGAGGTGAACCCCTACCAAAGCAAACATTAGAAGCTACCATCACCATAATTCCCAAGGAGGGAAAGGATAGTACAGAATGTAGCAATTACAGACCCATATCATTACTAAACCTAGATGTAAAAATCTGGGCTAAAATATTGGCAGGAAGACTTAAAACCTGTATCCCAAGACTTATTCATCAAGAACAAGCTGGGTTCGTGATGGGCATAGAGGGAAACCTCCAGTCTCGCAGACTTATTAATGCTATCTCATGGGCAAAGAAAAAAGCATCTCCTCTGGTACTGTTGGGCATGGATGCGGAGAAAGCCTTCGATAGAGTAGACTGGCTATTCATGCACATTACACAGATTAGGTTTCCCTGATACATTCATTCAAGCAGTTATGTCTCTATCATTTGCCAAGTGCGAGGGTGAGGGTTAATGGCTCTTTATCGAAGGCTTTTCAAATAACCAATGGAACACACCAGGAATGCCCCCTTTCCCCCTCCTTATTCATATTAGTCATGGAGACACTACTTCAGGCATTTGGGGACAATTCTCTTATCAAAGGCCTGAAAGTGGATGGATTCGAGCACAAGTGTGCCGCTTTTGCAGACGATCTCCTGCTCATCACAAACCTCAAACAAGCGTTACCACAAATTTTCGGAACCTTTGACCTATTTGGAAGGTTGTCTAAATTTAAGATAAATTACGCTAAATCCGAAGCTATGGGAATCTCCCTGGCAGCGGGAACAGTTAATTGGCTTAAAACATAATTTCCCTTTAAATGGAACCAAAACTCATTACCTTACTTGGGAATCCTACTTACAAATAACCCAGCAAACCTTTATAGATCTAACTATCTTCCACTTTTAAAGAAGATCAAAATCCAACTGCAATCTCTCTCTATCCCATGGGTGTCTTGGTTAGGACGGAAAAACCTACTTCAAACTTACATAGTCCCTAAACTAACATACTTACTTCAGATGGTCCCCATACACCTACCACAAATTTTCTTCAAACAAGTTAGACACGTCTTCACAAAATTCCTTTGGAAGGGCAAAAAAACGAGATTGGCATATGATAAATTAATGAAGAGTCGGATAGATGGTGGTTGTGATCTACCAGATCTACAGACATATTATAAAGCTACACAACTAAAAAGATGGCTTCAACTGTGTATACCCAAAATCAGACCTTTGGGCTCTGACATTGAATTAGCATTACTGCCGGAGAGTCAACTAGCAGGTCTCTGGGGCTTGGGCCAAACGGCGGGAACTCCGGAAGGTTTCACTAAGGGAATATTACTAACCACACGCTCTATACACACCAAAACCCCTCTTTTCTCTGACCCTCTGAGACATTTGACAGCTGACTTTATCCCATATTTAATGCAAATGCCTAAAATCCCTATTCCTAAGTTTTGGAAACGTCTGAGAAACATCCCGATCTCAACACTTTTGGAGCTCCTTAGAGACCAAAAAGAAATACCCCTTATATGCACCCAAGCTATTGGAAAAGGCAATTTCCTGGCCACATCGGAATTAGAATACTCCTGCAAATTATTAGTTAACAAATACAACACTACCCCAGCCCCATTGTGGTTTGAAAAACTGGCTCTAGGGGACAAAATCCCAAAATACGCTGTCTCACTCCTATACAAATCATTTATTTCCACCCCTGGAGAGGTTCTACCAGCATACATCAGGCAATGGGAAAGAGACCTTAATAGATCTTTCTCCCCTCAAGACATAAGACAGATCCACCTGAAGTCTCATGGTTTTTCAAGATGCGTAAAGATACAAGAGCACTCCTACAAAACCATGACGCACTGGTACAATGATCCAAGCAAACTATTCAAGATGGGACTAGTGTACTCAGACACTTGTTGGAGATGTAAAAATCATATTACCTACCTACTGTATATACCTATTGTATCCATTTTGGAGTCAAGTGGAGCAAAAGACCTATGAGATTTGTAAGTCCTCCATTAAGCTCTCGCCGCAGTTTTATTATGGCTACCTTCAATTGGTTGGCATCCTTTAGCGGCAGATTTACCCACCTTGCTTATTCCGGCAGCTAGACTGCTAATACCATTTCGATGGTTAAGCACTGACCCCCCCACCTTAGAGCAATGGTACAACAAGGTCGACCAGTTGTGCTTGATGGAAGAACTTGCAGACTGGGCCAACAGAATGCACGCTGGGTATGCCCACTTGTCGAAACCTTGGAAAACATTTTGTCAACTTCATTGAACATTTGTAGGTATAAAACAGGGATACTAACTGCAGAATAACACCTACAGTCGCCAGGATCCACCTTACTAATACAACTTCAGCCGCTCAGGCATCAACTCAAGCCTCAACTTCTACGTCAATCTTTCTTACTTTTTGCTAATAGTCTGAAGATTGAATTGTCCATGACCGTCTGTTACTGCTTATATTTTTGTACACTATGTTTTTTATCCTTACCTCTCCCCCTCCCCTCTTTCACTCACCTGTCCACATTTATCATATACTATGTTGTACCGACAGTTATATGACATTATGGAATCTCTCTTTGTGTGTTTATAAAACATGTAAAATCTTAATAAAAAGAGATTTGTTAAAAAAAAAAAAGGGGTTGGCCACTCTCCATGTATTTGCTACTACTGTGTGGGAGGCGAAGTTAATTTCCTAATATATGTCATTAAGCACATCTGCCAGTATTTTCTATTATCTGAAGCCACGCCCCCTGAGCCTGCTTTGCCCTGCAGCCGAATCCATCCATGGCTGCACGTGACATGGAGGAGCTTTAGAAAAAGCTCGTCCATGCCTGTAGTGTAACTGCGCATGCGCTGCTTTTCCTCATCAGGCCACTGGCACGCTCCCTGCTCCGACTTTGCTTGTTCTGTCTCTACAGCTTATTCCTGTCAGAGTTCGGAGCGGGGAGCCTAGCAGGAGCAGATCCCCTGGCCATAATTTACAATAAATATATACATGTATATATTTGTTTCTTCATGTGCTTGTGCTGGCTGTCATGCAGATTGAAGAGGCAGTCGGCCCCCAGGATGGTAAGGACTGATTCCGGCCAGTGCACGGACACCAGCATGTGCTCCCCCAGGAGGATCTGCCGCACTTTTCCAAAAAGATGCGTCTTGTAGATGTGTCTGTACTTTCTGAGCTTCAGTTGCAGGAATTTACGTCTCTGTAGCACCATCTGCAAGGTTTCACCAAAGAAAGGCAGCCCCCTAGTGCCAGGGGGCAGCGGTTACTGGCAGCCGGGGTCTCTGCAGCTGTAACAGTACAGCTCCCACAGCTTGACTGCAGTGAGCAGCAGGACTGGCAGCACCAGGGTGCACAGGGCACTGGTAACCAGGGTGTACAGCTCCATGGTAGTGGCTAAGTGACAGTGGCTCCCCTCCATACCATGGTGCTACAAGAAGGTCATCGTACAAGCCTTCTCCAGGGAAGCCCTGAAGAACTATGTTCCCATCATGGAGGAGATGTATATATGTGTGTGTATATATACATGTATATATGTGTGTGTGTATATATACATGTATATATGTAAAGATAAAGGATTGGTTGGGGGGCACTCGGCTATCTGGCACTGTATGTATAATCAATAGTCGGCTGGTATAGAAATATATACAGATTTATTATAAACATAAAGTGCACATACAAATATGTGGATGTGTGACTAATCTCCCTGAAACATTAGGGTTAATCCTATCAGAAAATCACAGAAATAAGATAATAATGCACTTAGTAAAGTGGGTATATCATACCGTGCAGGATGTTTTTATCTTAGTTTTATCTGTGATTTTTTAATCCTATCAGACATCCACTATATATAGAGACAATATATTACATAAGCATTGTTTGCTGTAGTTGATCAACTTCAAAAATAGAATATAAAAATAAGGGTAAAAACTAAAAATAAGGATAAAAATAGAAACTGTAAATTTTTATTTATTTTTTTAAAGTAAAAAAGTCGCTTATGTGGTTGCCAGTTTGGTAGTCCAGTATATAGGAGGAATATATAAGGATAATAGTTCAGATGATATTGCTCCTGATATAGTTTAGTGCCGATATATATTTGTAATTGTATAAACCAGACTAATGTCCTTTTGACCATATCCTGGACGTCAAAATCACTTCTCTATCTGCTATGAGATGACACCTGAGGTGCTGTTGTCACTATGGTATCACAGTTAGCCAGGGATGTCATGTGACTGCTCCTCTGAAGATGCTTGCTGTGATGCATGCTGGGATTTTTACTTTCACTTTGCAGATGCTCCGCCCACACAGCCTCTCATCAACGTGAGCATGCTATGCTGAATGCAGTAGAAAAATTATATATACACAGTATACCTCTCATGATACTAATACCTCTTGGTTTTAGTTATTGTCTGGGGCAATTTATTGTTTTTTTATACTTATCCAACCCCTTTAGGTATTTAGGGAATCTTTCACCAGGAAATTCACTATTAAACCAGGCACAACACATTGTAGGACTAGCTCAGCTGAATGAAATGATGCCTTTCACTTAGTTACCAAGGCTTCATTTTGAGGAAAAGTACTTTTTTTTTTTTATCAGTTTACTTTTTATTGAAATAAACAATATCACATGAACATCATCAAGGATTTCGCTGTTTTTTGTATAGTTGAAAATAAATACAACAACTTACAAAAATATTGGTGTACGCAGACACCCATGGCATTATGGGAGATCAAAATTCCCGTGAACATTACAGCAGTTAAATAATTGAAGTAATGTAACATTGCATATAATAACACAATACCACCCTACCCCCCACCCCACCCCACCTTGAGCAGAGAGACATCAGTCTCTGTAGATTTAATGATAATCATACAATTGGGCATCAAAACATTTCCACCTATCTATGCTAATTTAGCCGTTCAAGCAGTGTACCATGACTATGTGGTTCCTCTGGAGAGGGGGTGTAAGAAAGACATTGAATTAATGCCTGAGAAGCCAGTTGCGCAGACTCAACCCACCCCTGCCATAAAGATAGGAATTTAGTTGGACATTTTAGTTTAGCATATACTCCCCTTTCTAATTTCAGAATTACATTTATCCTATTAAATTCTTGTTTTGTGGGAGGGGTCTCTCGTATCCAGTGTTTAGCTATCAGTACCCTAGCCTGGAACAGGAGTCTCTGAATACAAAGGGATTTCTTGTCTCCCAGTCCCGGAGAGTCCAGTATCCCCAGTATACAGACTCTAGGGTCAGCGGGTGGACGTATCTGAGTTGTCGTCACTATAATACTTCTGACATCCTCCCAATAGGATCGCAATCGTGAGCAGTTCCAAATCATATGGAGCAATGTCGCACCTTCTTCCCCACATCTAGGACATTTGGAATCTGCGTGCACACCAATTCTGAAAATAAATTGTGGGGTTCTATATACTAGATGTATAAGGTATAATTGTGATAGTCGCTGGGATTCGCTAAAAAAAAAACGCTGATACCAATCATACATTTAAATTTAGACCATACTTTGGTCGCTAGGGACAGGGTAGGGAGTGTGGTCGAGCGTGAGACATAGTTTCACCGTGGCAATCGGAGCCCTTTGTTTTGCTATAGATTAAATAATAGCAGCTGAAGAGTCCAGCTCGTCAGTCTGGAGCCATCCTTTAAAATGTTGCAGCTGGGCGGCTATGAAATAAAACCAAGGATTTGGTAAAGATAATCCGCCCCCCTCTTTACTCTTCTGGAGCCTTACAATACTTATTCTCGGCTGCTTTTTCCTCCAAATTAGGGATCTAAAAATCCCTTGGATTTTAAAAAACAACCTTTGTGGAATCCAGACTGGGGAGTTATGGAGGAGATATAGTAACTGAGGCATAAGTAGCATTTTTATGAGATTACTGCGACCGATGACTGATAGAGGTAATTTACACCACATATTAGATTTAGTGGCAAATTTGGCAACCAATGGTTCTATGTTCAATTTAATATAGTCCGTCGGAGATGATGTCACCATCACCCCCTTGTAAGGGCATGCTTTTAACATCCAATGAGGCTGGATCAAGTGGAAGGATTGTGGACTTATCCCAGGTAATGGTGAGTCCGGAATAAGTCCCAAATCCAACTATTTCCTGCATTACAGAATCTATGGAATTCTGCAGGTCGCCTACATATAGTAAAAGGTCGTCCGCGTATAATGAGACTCTCTCTTCCCGATGGTCCCAGTATGTCGATGTACGCAACAAACAAGCAAGGGGTTCAATGGCAATTGCGAATAATAAAGGTGATAAGGGGCATCCCTGTCGAGTACCCCTATGTAAAGGGAAATATCCGGAAAGCAACCCATTTTCCCTAATTCTTGCATCTGGAGAGTGATATAATAACTGCACCCAGGCGATAAAACCCCTACTAAAACCCATGGCTGTTAGGACAAGGAAAAGTACTTTTAATTCATATGAAGTTGAGCAGTTAAGTCACCCAGGGTAGTGACGCGTCACCCTTGCTCCTCCTGCTTCCTCTGCCAGCCCCTCTTTTTCCTTTTTTTGATGGGGCCAGGTTGGGCCTATACAGTATACTCATTTCACCTGATCTGGTCCTTCAAGAAGAGGAGGGGCTGACATAGGAAGCAGGAGGAGCAAGTGTGCACAGAGTGGCTTGAGCCTGCCCTCAGTGCCCTAACTGCTCATTTGCATTTGGATTAAAAGTACTTTTTCTCCAGAATGAAGCTATGGGTTACTAAGTGAAAGGTATCATTACATTCGGCATAGCTACTCCTACAAGGCATTATGCCTGGTTCTGCGGTCAATGTCCTGGTGGCAGACTCCATTTAATGTGTAAAGTTGTCCTAACAGTATGTGCCATTCATGTCTCCCTCAGAAACAAGCCTGCATGGTGATCAGGAACCTGGTGTCCCGCACTCGCGATTTCTCACAATCCATTCTGGAAATGGGAGCAGAGTCTTTAATTCTCCAAGCCCGCAGCGCTCACAAGGACTGTGACGATGTCGCCAAAGCTGCTCTGAGGGACCTAGGATGTGAAGTAGAGCTAAAAGAGCTATGGACTGGCCAGAAAGGCAGCTTGAAGCAGTAACCTCAGTATACCTTATACCCATATTAAAAAAAAAAAAATTGGCAAATGTGATGCCTTCAGTGTATCCTTTATAGTAAGAGCAAATTCCTATTTATTTTATTTTATGACATGATATATCTCATTTATTGCTCTGTTTCCTTGCAGTATTTCACTGAATGTCTTCACATAATTGCCTAAGCCCACTTTCTGCATTTGCTTGTTGCAGCATTAAAAGTGCAGCTACAGTTGTATTACAGTACCTTTACATGGACTGATAGAACAGGCAGTGATCGGGAATACGTTCTTGATCATTGCCTACCCGTTAGCAGCATTGACCACCAATGTCTGGGGATGAAAGACTGTTACTGCAATTGTTCGTCCCCATACAGATTCATTGTTCGTCGGCAGCACGACATGGCGACATGCAGTAGACAAATCATCATTTTTTTTGTGCCGCATAAAGGATGTGATCTGATACAATCAGATAATTGGCTTGTTTAAAAGAGCCTTTAAATGTTGACCGTGAATATGAGCCCCTGAGACTTTGTGGTCATGCACTGTGTTCTGGCAAGTGGAAGAAAACAAGCTTAGGCCTCATGCACATGACTGCATGTATTTGTGGGTGATGTCCGTGTTGCATCTGTTAAGTTTTTTTGCAGACCCATTGACTTAAATGGGTCCATGGTCCACGTTGTGCGGCCAAGCATAGGACATGTTCTATCTTTTTGCGTAATAGACATACGGATGAGGAAGGACATGGATTATCCGTGTTCTTTCCGCATCCATATGGCCGTTCCAAATGCAACATGGTCGCGGACCGCAAATACATAGTCATGTGCATGAGGCCTTATCCCTGAAATAACTGCTAGTGCGATGAGAACACTGATTAAAAGATTACATTTATATTTCCTTACTTAGAGAGCTTCTTGCTTTCTTGTACAAACTAATACGTTTTACACCACTCTCACATCCTGTTACTGCATGGGTCATTATGACAGCGGCAGGGATGATTGGTCTGTCTCAGTGGGCATGTGCTGTTAGTGTCGGCTCCACTGCTTTTACTTCAAGATCTGCGCAGGAGAGTCTGCGCTGCTTTTATCAACTAAAAAATACCAGTGGACAGTGAAAGAACGTCATTTATGATTAAACTGCCAAGAGGTTAAAATAAAGTTTGTGAGAGTTACACTTTGTTCTTCATCCATACAGGAATTCAATCAAACACCATTTCTTAAATCTTCTTATATCAGCAAACAACTTTTCTTTTGAATTCACTGTTTGGATCTTTCATGTATTCTTTTGCTGCATCTATAGACTGAAGAGTCACTGACTGTGTGAAATTTGGGTAAATTTTAGTATGGGGTGACTGGGGAATGCTGGTTACCTACTCACTTTGGATGCCATAATCATCTTTGTTATTTCTATGTTCACTGATCCAAACAGTGAGTCTCCAGTCAATAGAGATGAGCAAAAGAATGGAGAAAAGATGCAAACCGAGATTTTCACACAAGTTCTAAAAGTGGATAAAGATTAGAGATGTCCCGAACTATTCGCCGGCGAACATCGCTTGTTTGTGTTCGCCGCGGCGGGCGAACATATGCGATGTTCGGTCCGCCCCCTATATGTCATCATTGAGCAAACTTTGACCCTGTACCACACAGTCAGCAGACACATTCCAGCCAATCAACAGCATACCCTCCCTCCCAGACCCTCCCACCTCCTCTAAAAAAGCAAGGATGGCAGCCCTCTTAGATTCATTCTGAAGCTGCAGTGTTAGTTAGAGCAGGGAGAGTGATGCTGCTGATGCTGAATTAATAGGGAAAGCGTTAGCTAGGCCAGTGTTCTGTGTCCATTCCAGTCCTCAAAGACTCATCTGATCTGCTGTAAGGACAGCGTCCTGACAGCACCCCAAAAAGCCCTTTTTAGGGCTGGTACATCAGTCTACTTTTATTTTATTTTTTCTATATATATATTGCAGTTGCCTGCCCGTGTGTGAGATGCCCGTGTGTGAGAGGCCACAGATTGTACTGTGCCCACTGCCCACCACTCATATAGGGTGGCACAGTACCTTGCAGATAAAAAAGTTATTTAATTTTTCCTCTGTAATATAATTGCAGTTGCCTGCCAGTGTGTGTCAGGCCCACAGACTGTACTGTGCCCACTGCCCACCACTCGTATAGGGTGGCACAGTACCTTGCAGATAAAAAAGTCATTACATTTTTCCTCTGTAATATAATTGCAGTTGCCTGCCAGTGAGTGTCAAGCCCACAGACTGTACTGTGCCCACTGCCCACCACTCATATAGGGTGGCACAGCATCTTGCTGTTAAAAAAATTAATTTAATTTTTCCTCTGTAATATAATTGCAGTTGCCTGCCAGTGAGTGTCAGGCCCACAGATTGTACTGTGCCCACTGCCCACCACTCATATAGGGTGGCACAGTACCTTGCAGATAAAAAAGTCATAACATTTTTCCTCTGTAATATAATTGCAGTTGCCTGCCAGTGTGTGTCAGGCCTACAGACTGTACTGTGCCCACTGCCCACCACTCATATAGGGTGGCACAGTACCTTGCAGATAAAAAAGTCATACAAATTTTCCTCTGTAATATAATTGCAGTTGCCTGCCAGTGAGTGTCAGGCCCACAGACTGTACTGTGCCCACTGCCCACCACTCATATAGGGTGGCACAGTACCTTGCAGATAAAAAAGTCATAACATTTTTCCTCTGTAATATAATTGCAGTTGCCTGCCAGTGTGTGTCAGGCCCACAGACTGTACTGTGCCCACTGCCCACCACTCATATAGGGTGGCACAGCACCTTGCTGTTAAAAAAATCATTGAATTTTTCCTCTGTAATATAATTGCAGTTGCCTGCCAGTGAGTGTCAGGCCCACAGACTGTACTGTGCCCACTGCCCACCACTCATATAGGGTGGCACAGTACCTTGCACGCATAGTACCACTAATCTAAAAAAAAATGACAGGCAGAGGCAGGCCACCCTGCAGGGGCCGTCGTGGTGCTGTGATTTCCTTTGGCCCTAGAATAATGCCCAGTGTTCAGAGGCCACGTACACTGAACTCGAAAAATTCTGAGGACATAGTTGACTGGCTTACACAGGACACCCAATCTTCTACAGCTTCCGCTCGGAACCTTGATGCACCATCCTCCTCCAGCTCAGCTTCGGGCACCTCTCAAGTTACCACTCGCCCGCCCGCCGCCACCACCAACACTAGCACCACAGCCGCTTCACTTGATCTGTCAGAGGAGTTATTTACACATCAGTTGGAAGAAATGAGTGATGCGTAACAATTATTGCCAGAGGATGTAGATAACAGGGATATGTCTCAGTCAGGCATTATACACATGGACGTACGGTGTGATGATGATGATGTTGTACCCGTTGCTGCTTCCTTTGCTGAGTTGTCAGATACAAGTGAAGCGGTTGATGATGACGATTTGTCCGTGGATGTCACGTGGGTACCCGCTCGAAGAGAAGAAGAACAGGGGGAAAGTTCAGATGGGGAGACAGAGAGGAGGAAGAGACGAGTTGGAAGCAGGGGGAGGTCGTCGCAAGGAGCTAGAGGCACAGTCAGACAGCATGTATCGGCACCCGGGGTCAGCCAGACAGCACGCCAATCAACGCATGCTGTTGCCACCACCAGAATGCCATCATTGCAAAGCTCAGCAGTGTGGCATTTTTTTTTGTGTGTCTGCCTCTGATAACAGCGATGCCATTTGCAACCTGTGCCAAAAGAAACGGAGTCGTGGGAAGTCCAACACCCACCTAGGTACAACTGCTTTGCGAAGGCAAAAATGATCTCACATCAAAAATATGGGATTAACACATGAGTACAAGCAGCACACAAACTCAAAGCCACCATCCTCCTCCTGGTCCAGCATCTTCAGCCACGTCAACCACTGCTGTCCTGCTTGCCCCCTCTCAACCACCCGCCACTCCGCCTCTCACTTTCAGCAGTTCCTGCTCATCTGCCCACAGTCAGGTGTCTGTCAAGGAAATGTTTGAGCGTAAGAAGCCAATGTCACAGAGTCAGCCCCTTGCCGGCGTCTGATAGCTGGCTTGTCGGAACTCTTAGCCCGCCAGCTTTTACCATACAAGCTGGTGGAGTCTGGGGCCTTCAAAAAATTTGTAGCTATTGGGACACCGCAGTGGAAGGTACCCGGCCCAATTTTTTTTTCACAAAAGGCAATCCCCAACCTGTACTCTATTGTGGAAAAGGAAGTCATGGCATGTCTGGCACACAGTGTTGGGGCAAGGGTCCATCTGACCACTGATACCTGGTCTGCAAAGCACGGTCAGGGCAGGTATATCACGTACACTGCGCATGGGGTAAACCTGCTGACGGCTGCCAAACATGGAATGCGTGGTTCTGCAGCGGAGTTGGTGACACCGCCACAACTTGCAGGCAGGCCTGCTGCCACCTCCTCCTACTCCATCCTCTTCGCTAACCTCCTCGGCTGAGTCCTCTGCCAGTGAGGCGCTTGATTTGCGACAGCCCGACACGTTGGAATTCAACACTCCTAATGTTCGACCGCCTTCTCCAACAAGAAAAAGCCGTCAACGAGTATTTGTATGACCAGGGTGCTAGGACAGCCTCTGCGGAGCTGGGTATTTTTTTGCCACGTTACTGGATGCTCATGCGCAATGCCTGTAGGCTCATGCGTCCTTTTGAGGAGGTGACAAACCTAGTCAATCGCACCGAAGGCACCATCAGCGACCTCATCCCATTTGTTTTCTTCCTGGAGCGTGCCCTGCGAAGAGTGCTGGATCAGGCCGTAGATGAGCGTGAAGAGGAAAGAGTTTATGGTCACCATCACCACCAGAAACAGCCTTATCAGCATCGCTTGCTGGACCTGCGGCAACGCTGGAAGAGGAGTCTGAGGAGGAATGTGGCTTTGAGGAGGAGGAAGACCAACCACATCACAGGGTGCTCGTTGTCACCTATCTGGGACCCGTGGTGTTGTACGTGGCTGGGGCGAAGAACAGACCTTCAAAGAGATCAGAGAGGACGAGGAACGGGACATGAGTAGGTCGGCATCCAACCTTGTGCAAATGGGGTCTTTCATGCTGTCATGCCTGTTGAGGGACCCTCGTATAAAAAGGCTGAAGGAGAATGACCTGTACTGGGTGGCCACGCTACTAGACCCCCGGTATAAGCAGAAAGTGGCTGAAATGTTACCGAATTACCGGAAGTCGGAAAGGATGCAGCAGTTCCAAAACAAGTTAAAAAGTATGCTTTACACAGCCCTTCGGGGTCCACCCTCAGAGAACGACTCGACCGACAGGTAGCAGACTACCTCGCCTTAACTGCAGATATCGACACTGCATTTTTTTTGGGGGGGGGGGGGACAAGGTGACTATTTTTTCTATTACGGGTGATTTATACTTAAATATTTTGTGTGTTTTATTGTAAAAAAATATTTTTTACTTTTTATTTAATAACTATTTCCCCCATAGGGGTTAGAACCTGGGATCTTTTAATCCCTTGTCCTATTCACCCTAATAGACACTCTCCCTGCTGCCCTGGGCATAGTACACACAGCAGCAGGGAGCTGACCATGGAAGGCTTCAGTATCGTCCAGGCTACCATGGTAACCGATCAGACCCCTGCGATTACACTGCTGGGGCTCCGATTGGAACTGCTACTGCCACCAATGAAGAGGGGGGAGGCCACTGCCACCAATGATTTAATACTGGGGGGTGTAGGAAGGGCGCAAGGGTCCGTCGTTGCCGGAAGGGTATGTGTCACATAGGTTCCTGGCCTCGGTGAAATAAGAACTGGTATTTTCAGGTGTCAGCGGCAGCTAATGCTGATTGACATTTCGCTATTTTAGTATGGCTGTATAGCTGATCCGGGACGGCTCTTACTGGGATTAGTCAAAGTACTGGGTGGGTGACTACTCCCCACGTTCCAGGCCGGGTCTTGACTGGCCAATAAAAAAAACAGCCGGCAGTGTCAGCTGGGAGTGGGTACTGAGACCTGTGCTGGGCTGAAAAGCTGAGACCTGTGTGTGTTGGGAGAGCAGGCCACCTAAAGCCTGCATTTGGACTGCTGGAGGCAATACCGCCGACAAGTTGACGTTTTTTGTTATGCACGAACTTTCTACTCAAACTTTCATACCATGGTGATGGATCATGTGATGGACCATGTGATGAGCGTAGTGACGTCATCAAAGGTCCTATTCCTCACAGATGAAGACAAAAGAGATGCCGGCTGCGTGAACAAGCGGATTAAGGTGAGTTAAATTGTTTTTTCTTTTTTTTAACCGCTCCAGCCCTATTTTACTTAGCATTCTGTATTCAGAATGCTATTATTTTCCCTTATAACCATGGTATAAGGGAAAATAATAATGATCGGGTCCCCATCCCGATCGTCTCCTAGCAACCATGCGTGAAAATCGCACCCCATCCGCACTTGCCTGCGGATGCTTGCGATTTTCACGCACCCCATTCACTTCTATGGGGCCTGCGTTGCGTGAAAAACGCACAAAATAGAGCTTGCTGCTATTTTCACGCAACGCACAAGTGATGTGTGAAAATAACCGCTCATGTGCACAGCCCCATAGAAATGAATGGGTCCGGAAAACTCGCCCGTGTGAAAGGGGCCTTAGAGTGATGATTACTACTAGGGATGAGCGAACCAACTTCGAATGAAACATCCAAAGTCGATTTGCATAAAACTTTGTTCCAATACTGTACGGAGCAGGAGCTCTGTACAGTATTAGAATGTATTGTCTCCAATGAGCTCCGTACAGTATTAGAATGTATTGACTCCAATGAGCCAAAGTTATAGTCATAAATGAATATATACTGTAAAAAACCATTTCCCGAACTCTGGTTCGGTTCCAAGCTACAACTTGGAACCTAACCGGAGCTCCTGCTCAGTACAGTATTGGAACAAAGTTTTATGTGAATCGACTTCGCATGTTTCATCCGAAGTCGATTTGCTTATCCCTAATTACTACCATCATTGCCACTACTACTGGTATAAGCCCAGTCGGTAATATGCTCCAGAACTGTGCCTATCTAACTGCTGTGCCTCCCCTGTTGCCTGCTGAACACGTCTCATCATTAATGAAATACATCCTCCAGCAGTCTGTGCTCCTGACTAAAATTCTAGATTTCAGTTATCATTTACGCAAGGGAACTGGCATAAATGATAAATGTGCGTAGGGGCAGATGACCCTACGCACATCCCGTGCGCTGGTCCCGGTTCTCTTGCCTGCTATTTGTTTATAAAACAGCAGGGTAATATGCCTGGATTGGGCATGTGACCACTGCAGCCAATCATTGTCCTCAGCTGCATTGATTGACAGTACGAATAAACAGTGGCAAAGCAGTGAGATAGGAGCTGGCTACAGAAGGGGGCAGAACTTGGGTGCAACAAGAGCAACGATTACACCCTCATTGCAACAAACTCCTAATTTGCATATTAGGAAAAAGTATACTTCCTCAGGAACAGAGCCTCAGATCAACCAAAGAAAAGCAGCACTTTAATCAGGCGAACTACAGCTACAGGTACAGTTAGGTCCATATATATTTGGACAGAGACAACATTTTTCTAATTTTTGTTCTGTACATTACCACAATGGATTTTGAGCAAAACAATTCAGATGCAGTTGAAGTTCAGACTTTCAGCTTTAATTCAATGGGTTGAACAAAATGATTGCATAAAAATGTGAGGAACTAAAGCATTTTTTAAACTCAATCCCTTCATTTCATGGGCTCAAACATAATTGGACAAATTCAATTATTGTAAATAAAACTTAGTTGAAAACCCTTTGTTGGCAATGACTGCCTGAAGTCTTGAACTCATGGACATCACCAGACGCTGCGTTTCTTCCTCCTTAATGCTCTGCCAGGCCTTTACTGCAGCGGTTTTTCAGTTGATGTTTGTTTGTGGGCCTTTCTGTCGAAGTGTTAGTCTTTAACAAGTGAAATGCTCTATTGGGTTCAGATCAGGTGACTGACTTGGCCATTCAAGAATATTCCACTCCTTTGCTTTAATAAGCTCCTGGGTTGCTTTGGCTTTATGTTTTGGGTCATTGTCCATCTGTATTATGAAACGCTGACAAATCAGTTTGGCTGGATTTGAGCACACAGTATGTCTCTGAAACCCCCAGAATTCATCCAGCAGCTTCTGTCCTGTGTTACAAATCATCAATAAACTAGGGACCAGTGCCAGTGGCAGCCATGCATGCCCAAGCCATCACACTGCCTCCGCCATGTTTTACAGATGATGTGGGTATACTTTGGATCGTGACTGTACCATGCCTTCGCCATACTTTTTCTTTCCATCAATCTGTAGCGTTTGATCTTTGGTTTCATCTGTCCAAATAATGTTCTTTCAGAAGTGTGCTAGTTTTTAAGATGTTTTTTTTTTTAGCAAAGTCCAATCTAACCTTCTAATTCTTGGGGTCTATGAGTGGCTTGCACTGTGCAGTGAACCCTCTGTATTTACTTTCATGCAGTCTTCTCTTTATGGTAGATTTAGATATTGATAAAACCCTATATGCTCGAGAGTGTTGTTCACTTGGTTGCCTCTTGTTAAAGGGAACCTGTCACCGGGATTTTGTGTATAGAGCTGAGGACATGGGTTGCTAGATGGCCACTAGCACATCCGCAATACCCAGTCCCCATAGCATATGTATCAAATCGTTTTTTTCCCACAATAAAAGCACACAGAGCTATGTGGACTGGGTATTGCGGATGTGCTAGTGGGCCATCTAGCAACCCATGTCCTCAGCTTTATACCCAAAATCCCGGTGACAGGTTTCCCTTTAAAGGGGTTTATCATCACCATTGTAATTATTCTGCGATCATCCACCACTGTTGTCTTCCGTGGGTGTCCAGGTCTTTTTCCATTGTTGAGGTCACCAGTGCTTTCTTTCTTTCTCAGGATGTAACCAAACTGTAGATTTTGCCACTCCTAATAGTGTAGCAATTTCTCGGATGGGGTTTTTTCTGTTTTCGCAGATGAAGGATGGCCTTTGTTTCACCTGCATGGAAAGCCCTTTGACCGCATGTTTACTTCTCAGCAAAATCTTTAAAATGCAAGCACCATACCTCATATCTACTCCAGGCCTTTATGTGCTTAATCGAGGATGAAATAATGAAGGAATTGCCCATGAAACAGCCTTTGAGTCAATTGTCCGATTACTTTTGGTCCCTTTAAAAACAAGGAGCCACATTAAAAGGACTGAAACTCCTAAACCCTTCATCCAATTTTAATGTGGACACCCTCAAATTAAAGCTAAAGGTTTAGACTTTATGTCCATGTCCATTATATACTATAACTTGAATAAGTTTTAGTAAACAGGTAATAAAAACAAAATTTGTGTCTGTGTCCAAAAATATATGGACCTAACTGTATGTGTCTTCGCAAATAGTTGGATAGGGAGGTCGCTGGTGACAGACTCCCTATAATTGCCTTGGAGGCCACTTTCGCACTGTAATTATTTTCATCAATATTTGTAAGCCAAAGCCAGGAGTGGAACCTAAATCGAGAAGATTTATCATGGAAATATTTGTGCCTCTTCTGTGTTTGGGAACCACTGCTGGTCTAATCTTATACACTTTGCTGGTACTGTATTACTGTAATGCTGTGTGGTCGCCATTTGCGGATGCGGACCCAATACAGTTAAATGGGTCTGCGATCCGCAAGATTTAGTCCGCACCGCAAAAAAAAAAAAGAACATGTTCCATGTTTTTTGTGGTGTAGAGCCATGGATCAAAATCCCACCAAAGCACTCTGTAATGCTTTCGTGGGCTTCAATCTTGCGGATTGTGCACCAATTCAAGTGAATGGTTGCTGTTTGCAGGCCACAATAGGAAATTCACTTTTAAATGTCATTAACCCCTTAAGGACCCGCGCGCCGTACATGTACAGCGCTGGGTGGACGTGCTTAAGGACCAGCACTTGTAGATGTTACAGCGGGCTGATTGGGTGGGTGCAGGAAGCTGCGCCCGCCCGATCAGCAGCAGGGTCCAGCAGTCACTGATACCCCTGCTTATGCTCCGGCTATCAGTTAAAACACCGATGCTGGCGCATTGACCCCGCACTGGCCGCGGTCAGCACTGATGTCACGGATGGTGTACAGGAAACAAGACAATACCATATAAACAATGTCTCTCTGGATCCACAACTAAGGAACAAAGGGAGACCCCTGCAATAGACCAGCCGCTCTCCCTCACTGCTCAGCCTATGCGAACACCCCAAAGGTGATGCCGCATATCCACGTTCTCGGCTATCTATTACCTGAAGATCCCTACAATAGTGAGGGACACGACCACCGGCTCCCTACACTGACACGGAGGGAGTCAGGGTCACCTGGATCCAGAAAAGACAAAACATAAATACATAAACAGCACTTATCTGCAGACGACAGGGAACTGGGAACAGCATGCACACACAACTCCAGGAAGTTGTATCAGCCGCACACTACTGCATTATGGGAGGAACTTAAAGGGTACGATCAAGTCTGACTGCAATGACAGCTGAGATAGACTAACGAGATGAGAAACGAAACCAAAACAAAGAAATTCAAGGAGGAGGATCTGAGAAGCTCCTGTGAGCGCTTCTCAGCTGTCTGGCTGTGACAGTACCCCTCCCTCTAGGAGTGGACTCCGACACTCAGGGCCCACCTTCTCTACTCAGGATGGGACCATATGGAAAGGCCCTGATGAGACGAGAGGCCTTAATGTCCGTCACTGGGACCCACATCCTCTCCTCAGGACCATAACCCTCCCAATGAACGAGGTACTGGAGGGAATCGCGGACAAGACGAGAATCCACAATCCTAGAGACCTGAAATTCAAGATTTCCATCAACAATAATCGGAGGAGGAGGCAAAGGCGAGGGTACAATAGGTTGAACATAAGGTTTCAATAAGGACTTATGAAAAACATTATGGATCTTCCAAGTCTGAGGAAGATCAAGACGGTAGGCAACAGGATTGATGACAGACAGGATCTTGTAAGGCCCAATAAACCTAGGACCCAACTTCCAGGAGGGAACCTTCAATTTGATATTCTTGGTAGACAACCACACCAGATCACCAACATTCAGGTCCGGACCAGGCACACGTCTCTTATCCGCCACACGCTTATATCTCTCACTCATGCTCTTTAGATTATCCTGAATCTTTTGCCAAATAGATGACAAAGACGAGGAGAATCTGTCCTCATCAGGCAAACCAGAAGAGCCCTCTCCCGAGAAAGTCCCAAACTGCGGATGGAACCCATATGCACCAAAAAATGGTGACTTATCAGAGGACTCCTGACGACGGTTATTTAAAGCAAACTCAGCAAGGGACAAAAAAGAACACCAATCCTCCTGATTCTCTATCTCCGCCACAAAACAGCGCAGATATGTCTCCAGATTCTGATTGACGCGCTTTGTCTGGCCATTCGACTGCGGATGGAAAGCAGAAGAGAATGACAACCGAACCCCCAAGCGAGAACAGAAAGCCTTCCAGAATCTGGAAACAAACTGCGTGCCCCTATCAGAGACTATGTCTGAAGAATCCCATGCAATTTGACAATGTGGTCAATAATGCCTGCGCCAGCGTCTTAGCATTGGGCAAACCAGGGAAAGGGAAAAAATGCACCATTTTGCTAAAACGGTCCACCACCCACCAGAATCACAGACTTCCCCGAGGAACGAGGCAAGTCCGTTATGAAGTCCATGGACAGATGTGTCCAAGGGACGGGAAGGAATGGCAAAGGAAGGGAGAGGACCTGATGGCCGTGAATGAGGGACCTTGGCTACGAGCGCAAGTCTCGCAAGCTGCCACAAAACCCTCAAAACGCGACTTACGAAGGCGCAGGCCACCAGAATCTCCGAGCGATGAGATCCAAGGTGTGGCATCTTGCCCCTCGGGTGCCCCAGCAAGGACCGTGTCGTGGTGTTCTTTAAAAAGATCTTGTGTCTCAAAGCGAGAGGCACAAACAACCACCCAGGAGGACAAAGATCAGGAGCTTCTGACTGGCTGTGTCCTGCACCTCTGCCTCCAATTCAGAAAAAGAGCAGAGACCACCACACCTTAAGCCCAAAATGGGACCCGGGTCTTCAAAATTCCCACCTCCTGGAAAACAACGTGACAGGGCATCTTGCCTTCACATTCTTAACCCCAGGGCGGAACGTACAACAAAATTATACCTGTGAAAAGACAAAGACCATCTGGTCCTGTCTCGGGTTCAGGACGCTTGGCTGACTCCAAATAGGCCAGATTTTTATGGTCAGTAAACACGGTAATAGGGTGTCTGGCTCCCTCTAGCCAATGGCGCCATTCCTCAAAAAGCCAACTTGATGGCCAACAATTCCCTATCTCCCACATCATAATTTCTCTCTGCGGAGGAGAGTTTCTTTGAGAAAAAGGCACACGGTTGCCATTTGGCAGGAGAGGAACCCTGAGACAAGACCGCACCCACCCCTACCTCAGAAGCATCAACCCTCAACTATGAAGGGTAACGAAATATCAGGTTGTACTAGGATGGAGCGGAAGCAAAACTCTCCTTGATATTAGAAAAGGCCTTACGCGCCTCTACCGACCAGGAAGAAAAATCTACCCCCTTTCTGGTCATATCAGTGAGTGGTTTAACAACAGAGGAATAATTCAAAATAAAATTTCCTGTAATAATTGGCAAAGCCCAAAAAACGCAATCAGCGCCTTCTGGTTCTCAGGGAAGCTCCCACTCAAGCACAGCGCGGACCTTCTCGGGGTCCATGCGGAAAACCAGAAGCGGAGACAAGAAACCCCAGAAATTGGATTTCTGGAACCGCAAACACACATTTTTCCAGTTTCGCATATAATTTATTCTCCCGCAGAATGAGCAAGACCTGACGTAAGTGTTCCTTATGAGTCCTTGAAATCAGGAGAAAAAATCAAAATGTCATCCAAATACACTAATACAAATTTTCCCAATAAATGATAAAAAATGCTGTTGACGAAATGCTGAAAAAACGGCTGGGGCATTCATCAAACCAAAAGGCATAACCAAATTCTCAAAATGGCCCTCAGGGTATTGAAAGCCGTCTTCCATTCGTCTCCTTCTCTGACCCTAACCAGGTTGTATGCCCCTCTTAGGTCTAATTTGGAAAGACTTTAGCCCCACAACCGGTTAAACAGGTCAGGGATCAGAGGAAGCGGATAAGGATCACGAATAGTGATACTGTTCAGCTCCCTGAAATCCAGACAAGGTCTTAAAGAACCATCTTTTTTCTTAACAAGAAAAAAACCAGCGGCACAAGGTGACTTCGAGGGTCGTATGTGTCCTTTTCTCAAACTCTCAGAGATATAAGCCCGCATAGCGACCCCTCTCAGGTTGGAGAGATTGTATAAACGAGATTTAGGCAGCTTGGCGCCTGGGATGAGATTAATAGGGCAATCATACTCCCTGTGCGGAGGCAAACCCTGAACTCCACTCTCAGAGAAGACATCCAAAAATTCAGAGAGGAAAGGTGGTACAGTATTAGTATAAACCTCAGAAACAGATGTCCATGCGGCAATTCTCTCTGCAAAGTCACTCCAACCATTTATTTGCCTCGCTTGCCAATCAATGGTGGGGTTATGTTTAGTGAGCCAGGGTAGCCCCAACACTAGAGGAGTAGGCAAACCGCTAAGGACGAAACATGACACATCCTCAACATGAGCATCACTCACAATTAAATGGATATTGTGAACTATGCCCTTTAATGATTTCTGAGAAAGTGGAGCTGAATCAATAGCAAAAACAGGATATCTCTTCCCAAAGTGCATACCTGGAAACCATGAGTTATTGCAAATTGATTATCAATGAGGTTGACAGCTGCTCCACTATCCACAAAAATCTCACAAAATATGCTCTTGCTATCTAGCGCCACCCTAGCAGGCAGGACAAAACGGGAACTACAAGCAAACGGAAAACCTTCAATTTCCGCCTTAACCCTGCCAATAGTAACAGACGGAACATTTTTAAAAGATTTTTTCCTTTTTGGTCTCTTTATTACTCCAGAGAAACTGCCTGATCTCCTTGAGGGACAAACATTGCCAAAGATTTATACCTCCACAACAACAACAAACCCTCCCATGCGGGCTGAATCTTCTATTGTCAGAGGCAATCAACCCCAGCTGCATGGGCTCCTGCTCAGAAGGGCTGACAGCGACTGAGACTCCTGCGCACAGAATGAGACCGCCTGCACTGTTCTCGAGACTGAGTAGGACAGGAAGGAGAGATCTCTCGTCTCTCTCTAAGACGCCTGTCAATACGAACGGCCTGAGACATAGCAGAGTCCAAGGAGATAGGCCTCTCATGAAAGGAAAATGCATCTTTCAATCCCTCTGAAAGACCATGGCAAAATTGACTTCGGAGTGCAGCATCATTCCAACCAGTATCAGCTGCCCATCTCCGAAATTCGGAGCAGTATATCTCTGCGGATTGTTTACCCTGGCATAACAGCGTAGTCTAGACTCAGCCAGAGCAATACGATCCGATCATCATATATCTGACCCAGGGCTAAAAAGAATTCATCCACTGAGCGGAGGGCCGTGCCCCCTCCGGTAGCGAAAAGGCCCAAGACTGAGCGTTACCCCTGAGCAGCGATACAATGAATCCCCACCCTCCGTTCTTCATCACCAGAAGAATGGGGAAGAAGGCGAAAAATGGAGTTTGCAAGCCTCTTAAAACGCACAAAATTCTCACTACCCCCAGGAGAACGTATCCGGGAGCGAGACCTTGGGCTCAGCACAAACCTCCATGAACGCAAGCTGAACCGGTCACTTGAAACTGAGAAAAAATCCTACGGAGATCAGCTACCTCCAATGAAGACCCTGGAGGCGTTCAGCCAAAAGTGAAACCGGATCCATGCTTGAGACGGTTTTGGCGGCTGATAATGTCACGGATGGTGTACAGGAAACAAGGACAATACCATATAAACAAGTCTCTCTGGATACACACTAAGGAACAAAGGGAGACCCCTGCAATAGAGCTGCCGCTTTCCCTCACTGCTCAGCCTATGCGAACACCCCAAAGGTGGATGGCCGCATATCCACGTTCCTCGGCTATCTATTACCTGAAGACCCTACAATAGTGAAGGGACACGACCACCGGCTCCCTACACTGACACGGAGGGAGTCAGGGTCACCTGGATCCAGAAAAGACAAAAACATAAATACATAAACAGCACTTATCTGCAGACGACTGAGGACTGGGAACTGGGAACAGCATGCACACACACTCCAGGAAATTGTATCAGCCGCACACTACTGCATTATAGGGAGGAACTTAAAGGGTAGCGATCAGTCTGACTGCATGACAGCTGAGATAGACTAACGAGATGAGAAACTAAACCAAAACAAAGAAATTCAAGGAGGAGGATCTGAGAAGCTCCTGTGAGCGCTTTTCAGCTGTCTGGCTGTGACAGCTGACCGTTGCACGTGCGGGATCCTGCCTGGTGCGGAGTGCCCATCGGGTCCCTGCGCTGCTGTGACGGGGACCCGATGGCAGGGAAGGCAGCCCGATGCCTTTCTTAGGCATCGTGGCTGCCTTCTGTGACAGCCTATGAGATCCAGCCCCCTGGATCTCACAGGCATGAAGCTGTAAGTGTATTACAGTGTGTAATACACTTACAGTCAATGCATTACAATACAGAAGTACAGTCCTGATCAAAAGTTTAAGACCACTTGAAAAATGGCAAAAAACATATTTTACATTGTTGGATCTTATTAAGGTTCCAAGTAGAGCTTCATCATGCAACAAGAAGAAATGAGAGTGAGACAAAAAAAAATTTGAGCATTCAATTAATTGAAAATAACGATTCTGAAACAGGCTGTTTTTCAGCTGATCAAAATTTTAGGACCACATGCCTTTAAAAGGCCAAATCTGTGCAAAGATGTGGATTCATTGTCATTTTCTGTCAGGTAGTCACACGTTGTGATGGCAAAGGCAAAAAAACTCTCCCTTTTTGGTCGGGTTGTTGAACTGCATAAGCAGGGTCTCTCACAGCGCGCCATCGCTGCTGAGGTGGGACGCAGTAAGACAGTCATTTGGAATTTCTTAAATGGTCCTGAGGGTTATGGAACAAAAAAGTCAAGTGGAAGACCCAAAAAAATTTCATCAGCACTGAGCCAGAGGACCCCAATTGGCTGTCCGTCAAGACACTGGCGATCCTCGACCCAAATTAAGGCCCTTACTGGTGCTGACTGCAGCCCCATAACCATCAGACGGCATCTGAGACTGAAGGGCTTCAAAAACAAAAAACGTCTTCAAAGACCCCATCTCCTTGAACGCCACAGAACTGCTGTTTGGACTTTGCAAGAGAGCACCAAACATGGGACATTCAAAGGTGAAGAAAGTTTTATTTTTCTGATGAGAAAAAATTTAACCCTGATGGTTTCCAACGTTACTGGCATGACAAGCAAATCCCACCTGAGATGTTTTCTACGCGCCACAGTGGAGGGGGCGCCATAATGGTCTGAGGTGCTTTTTCCTTCAGTGGAACAATGGAGCTTCAGGAAGTGCAGGGGCGTCAAACGGCCGCTGGCTATGTCCAGATGTTGCAGAGAGCATTCCTCATGACTGAGGGCCCTCGTCTGTGTGGTAACAACTGGGTTTTTCAACAGGACAACGCTACAGTACACAATGCCAGCAGGACAAGGGACTTCTTCCAGGATAATAACATCACTCTTTTGGCCCATCCTGCGTGTTCCCCTGATCTAAATCTAATTGAGAACCTTTGGGGATGGATGGCAAGGGAAGTTTACAAAAATGGACAACAGTTCCAGACAGTAGATGGCTTTCGTGCGGCCGTCTTTACCCCTTGGAGAAATGTTTCCACTCACCTCATGGAAACGCTTGCATCAAGCATGCCGAAACAAATTTTTGAAGTGATAAACAATAATGGCGGAGCTACTCATTACTGAGTTCATGTTTGGAAGTTGGATTTCTGTTTTGGGGGGTTTATTTTTTTTTTGGAGGTGTGGTCCTAAACTTTTGATCAGCTGAAAAACAGCCTGTTTCAGTTTATTCGTTGTTTTCATTAAATTGAATGCTCAAAAAATGTTTTGTCTCACTCCCATTTCTTCTTGTTGCATGTTGAAGCTCTACTTGGAACCTTGTTAAGATCCAGCCATGCTGAATATGATTTTTTGCCATTTTTCAAGTGGTCTTAAACTTTTGATCAGGACTGTATTGTAATGCATTGTAAAGGGAGTCAGACCCCCAAAAGGTGAAGTCCCAGAGTGGTACAAAAAATAAAGTGAAAAAAGAAGTTAAAAAAATTAAGTTTTATAAAAAAAATTGAAAGTTTCAAGTAAAAAAAAAAAGCGCCCTTTTCCAAAAAAAAAAAAGGTAAAAAAGAAAAGCAAACATATTAGGTATCGCCGCGTCCGTATCGACCGGCTCTATAAAAATATCACACGACCTAACTCCTCAGGTGAACACCGTCAAAAAAATTAAAACTAAATACTTTAGATAAAAAACACTTTTTTTTTGTCCCTTACCGCCCTAAAGAGCAACCCCCCAAGCGCTCCAAAACGGACATATGCCCCCCAAAATAGTACCAATCTAACCCGTCACCTCATCTCCGCCACAAACTTGACACTTCCCCCTAAGATACTCGCCCACAAACACAGAAAAACTATGGCTTTCAGACTATGGAGACACTGACCCTGATTTTTGATGATAATAGGTATTGCCGCATCCGTAACCAACCTGCTCTATAAAATACCACCAGACTTAACCTCAGGTGCCCCCCCGTATACACAAAATCACATACTTTAAACGGTGTCCCACTGACCCACAGCCATTTTTTGGCACCTTACCTCCCACAAAACGTGTAAACGCAAGCGCATCACAAAAGTAATAAGCCACCCACCATAGTGCCACTCAAATCTCAACCCGCAAAAATTTATACCCTACCTAAGACAATCGCCCAAAAAATAAAAATGTATAAGGTAGGATGGCTCTCTGTACACTGTATCGGAAGGGTGCACTAATCTCAGTGACTCACCCGTCACTAGGCAAATTTTATTACATAATAGTTCATATAAAAATATTAAAAAATGTAAGAAAAAGTAAAAGGTAAGTGATGATGAAAAATGACCAAAAAAAAAAAAAAACACACATCAAATCCCCCAATAACAATGATTAAAAAAGGTGGTTATTAATACAATAAATTAAGCTCAATTCCAGAATGTCCTCGGTTCACTCAATATCAGAGTGTATTTTGCACTAGGATGAATATATAGGTGAATATATAGTACATCTCAGATGCCTCTAGTTATATAACCATAAGTGAATCTGTTATATAGAGATATTGCCGCAACTTTGTTAACAGGTATCACTGTTATATTCCATTGTAGTGCTTGATGTCCAGTTATTGTGCACATATATTCTGTCCCTTTATTTTAACTTCGGGTGGACTATAATAATCGTTCACAATGTGTCATCTATTGAGCGAATAGTAGCTGTATGTCAATTGTATCCACTGAGAGTATAGGGATCCCTTGTAACATATTCAGAATCATTCCCATGTATTCCCGATTCGGGTTTCATATAAGTGTCCATTCAAGGGTTAAGGAACAGTGCCTCACTTAAAAGATCTGTACAGAGATTAGGGTAACTGTGTTTATTAGTAGTTAAATAAGGTGGCTCTACCTACAGGTAGGTTGGAATGGTGGTCAATATCTAGAAGGTGTTAACTTCAAACACCAAAAAATGATTAAAATAATAACAGCTTGTGATATAGCACTCATATATCTGGAGAGTCTGCTTTAAACAATTGTTAATTTATTAAAAATAATTCATATAATTCATGAATACTAATACAAATTCCATCCATAAAAAACATACAATAAAATATTGTGATATAACACCGCTAAAATGATGTAATTTGGAATCCAATTTATAATTAAAATGTCATAAGGCTATCAACACTAACTAGTATCCACCACGAATGTCTTCAGTATACAGGGTTTTTCAATTGCGAATATTGCATATTATTGCATCTCCATCAAATGGCCAGCTTCTCATAGGGTTAAGTTCAAATAGTCAGTTTGAGTAATGAATAATGGATGTAGCCGCACCATGCAAATTATTGTTCATATTATCATTATCATCTCTGTGTATGATGTAGTTATTTCACAGATTAATTGCGATGCTTAGCAGTGGGGGAATTAGGATCTAGGTGGCTTCCCACCTGTTTGGAGCTGTATTATTCCCTTACCTCCGAATCGATGGGCAGCTTACTTCTCTAACCTCCGCTGCTTCAGCGTCCCTCGTGCTCCAGTCCTGGCTCGCTCCGGTCAAGTGGGAGTAAATCGGCCAGACTCCAAGTGGTTTGTGGAGCAGTTGTTCGTGAGGGGACGGATCGGTTTCCCAATCGGCAGGCGGCAAATAGGTAGGCGATCTCCAGCGTACGCAAAAACAATGGTGTTGCAAATTCCAGATTCCTCCCAGACGTGTTTTCGAAGTCCTATAGATAACTGACTTCTTCCTCAGTGGTAACCTGGCCCATATTGCAACACCTTTTTTATACCCTATTTTCTTATTGGATCCAGTTGGAACCAAGTCCTGATCTGGATTATAAAGATGGTTATAGCAAAATCCCGGCCCGGATTGTGATCAAAAGAAAAGAACAATCTGATGGCAAAATAATTTGTATTACAATACAGTTATTTATGAATGTTGTGTCTATTCATATCATATAAGTATCATATAGGTATATTTCATTAGTATCTTGCTTCCAATTCATCAAATTGCTAGCTTGCGATAACCAATGCGTTTTCTGTGCGTTTTCCCTTCTTTATCAATGCGTTTTTCCCTTTAATGCTGCTATAATACATTCATTAACAATTGGGATAAAGGATTTTAGAATAACTATATTTCATTCTAATCTATACTTTTCTTTTTCTGTATTCAATTTATCAATCCAACTTAAACTTATAAATACTTATGAAAAGATTTATAAAAGGATATAAAAAGATATGTGAAAGACATGATGAACATGAGGTTGTGGTCGACTCAGAGATTCTTGTCTGGGAGGACTCTTGGACTTTGCAACACCATTGTTTTTGCGTACGCTGGAGATCCGCCTACCTATTTGCCGCCTGCCGATTGGGAAACCGTTCGTCCCCTCACGATCAACTGCTCCACAAACCCACTTGGAGTCTGGCCGATTTACTCCCACTTGATCGGCGCGAGCCAGGGATGGAGCACGAGGGACGCTGAAGCAGCGGAGGTAGAGGAGTAAGCCTCCCATCGATTCGGAGGTGTAAGGGAATAATACAGCTCCAAAAGGTGGGACGCCACCTAGAGCCTAATTCCCCCACTACTAAGCATGCAATAGATCTGTGAAATAACTACATCATACACAGAGATGATAATGATAATGATGAACAATAATTTGCATGGTGCGGCTACATCATTATTTCATTACTCAAACTGACTATTTGAACTTAACCCTATGAGAAGTTGGCCATTTGATGGAGATGCAATAATATGCAATATTCGCAATTGAAAAACCCTGTAACTGTGTTTATTACTTCCCCATAATATGCGCACGGGTTAGCAGAATGTCCTTACTCACGGTTTGTTGTTGGGGGTTCGGGGTCTAGTGCCTGCCGTTGCATCCCACGTGGTCTTCGGCACTGCGATCTTACCTCCGAATCTCCTTTCCTGCTTGTCAGTCCATGTGTGATAGACAGCCCGTGCGCTGAAAGAGGCACAGTCAGCGTGCCGCGTGGTACATAGAAGCTAGAGTCTGCTTTTCAACGTCAGGTAGAGATGGACTTGTAACGCTCCATATATTAATAAAGTCGATTATAGGTAAAGGTCCGTCCTGGGATATCCACATCACACTGTCCCCTTCCTCAGTGGTAAACCCCTATGCAATCCGGCAGCGGCTTTAAATACTTTTGTGAATTCATGTGCTATTGGACGTCGCCCACAAAACCTTGGAATGGATTCATTCTGATTCTCGCTCTGGACAAAGGTGTCTTTAAAAGGTCACATATATCATACTTTCTTATGCATATACACAATTTCTATGCAAACATAAAAATGCATAAAATACATATGAGGATTATTCTCCCAACAAGAGTCGAGATGATGGACATTTTTTCATTCCTGGCTACATATATTATCTCCTTATAAATATGTTCAGATACAAGGATTCAAACATTAATTAGTAGATATAATAAAAAAATATATATAATCACATTGCTGGTTCTTTGCATCTAAGTACATATAGCCATCAATATAATGTGTGGGAGAACACCCCAAAAAAACCAAAAAAAAAAACACCTAAAAAACGTTTTTTTGGACCCTGCATGAAATTCTATATTTCACTTATTGTGTTATATTGAATTCTACCCAATTATGTTCATATTTGTCTTTTTATACCTTTTTTTATGTTTTTGTATGTATCTATTATTTTTGTAATTGTGTTTTTTATGTTTTTTTTCTTCTCATCTAGATATGGTTCAATTTCAAAACCATCAGCAAGGAATGGAAGCTATGAAAAAACAACTAAAAGATAATCAATTACCTTGGAACAAATAGAATACCTAGTGGAAGGTGTACAATTCATTCTAAGCCATAAATTTTTTTTGTTTTGAGACAAATTTTTATTTACAAATACAGGGTACTGCCATGGGTACCAGGTTTTCCCCCAGCTACACTAATTTATTTATGGTGGAGTGGGAGCAAGAGACTATTGTTCCGAAGCTGGGGTCAGACCTGGTGCTCTGGCAAAGATATTTTGATGATATAATTTTTATATGGCGAAAGTTTAGACCAAAAAAGTTCTACTTTGTCTCTTTTGACCTCATGACTTTCCCCCATGCCTCCTCTGGATCATCCAGATGGTCCTTGGCAAACTTCACACGGGCCTGGACATGTGATGACCTTGAGCAGGGGAACCTTCCGTGCAATGCACGATTTGAACCATGACAGCGTAGTGTTCTACCTTTGAACTGTGGTCCCAGCTCTCTTCATGTCATTGACCAGCTCCTCCCTTGTAGTTCTGGGTGATTCCTCACCTTTCTTATTCATCAGTGATACCCCACGAGGAGAGATCTTGCTGGAGCCCCAGTTCGAGGGAGACTAAAATTCGTCTTTAGCCTCTTCCATTTTCTAACAATTGCTCCAACAGTTGATCTATTTTCACCAAGCTGCTTGGCAATTGCCCCGTAGCCCTTTTTCTAGCCTTGTGGAGGTCCACAGTTTTGTCTCTGGTGTCTTTGACCGCTCTTTGGTCTTGCCCCATGGTAGTAGTTGGTGTCTGACTGACTGTGGGGTGACAGGTGTCTTTAAAGAGCCCAGACAGGCGCTACTAAGTTAGATTAATGAGTGGAGTAGAGGTGGACTTTTAAAGGCAACAGAACAGGTCTTTGAGAGCCAGAATTCTTGCTGTTTCTCAGGTGTTCAAATAATTATGTTCAGCAGTGCTAGACAAATAAATTCTTTAAAAATCATACAATGCGATTTCCTGTTTTTTTTTATATTTTTTATTCTGTCTCTCAGAGTGGGAATGCACCTACAATGTTAATTTCCAGACCCCTCCATGATTTCTAAGTGGGAGAACTTGCAAAATCGCAAGGTGTTCAAATACTTCTGTTCCTCACTGTATATTAAATCTACATGTTATGTTTGATTTAATTTTGTAGAAAGGAGGACAACCTTGAGGAGGAAGCTGAAGAGAGTGTGCCATAACACTCCAGCCTTTTGATGAGGAGCCTGCTGCTTCAGAAGGTCCTCCAGAGAGTGCTGAAGGGCCCAGCACCTCTGCTGCCTCTCAGCTCCCAGCCTCAGGAGTAGCCCCCCCCCCACCTTTGTCCTTACCCGCCCGCCACCGCAGACCAATGCCTCCTGCCGAGGCTATGATAAATACACAGGTCCTGGATATTGTCTAGAGCCCGGCAGGAGGACCCAATTTGATCTTTACGCCCGCAGTCTGGCACCTAATTTGCGGAGTCTGCCTCCAGAACGAGTACTGAGAACGAAAGCGACTCCCAGTATCGTTCTGAAGGCAGCCACTCCGCCAAACGATCCCCCAGACCTTTTCTGGCCCTGGAGAATTGGCGCAGCCATGGGCATGTCTGGCCCCGGCCAACGCCCAATTCCCCAGGTTTGCCACAGGCCGCCACAATTCACTCCCACAAGGGAACATTATGGGCAACAAAAGTTGCCCATATGCCCCACATTATCATGGCGGACACGTCATATGGCCAGCCTGGCCCCCTCCACATCCCAAGTTGCCCCATCTCACCACTCTGGCCCCCCTTCCCAACCCTCCTACCTTGGGCCTCAGTTTCAGGGTCCAACTGGGTCACCTGAGCGTTTTTTTAATTTGTAAATTTTCCTTTAACATTATTGTTTGTTTAATTTTTTTTATCAAAAATGATGTAAATATGAGGACTCTGTGCTGAAATAAACAGTTTTATTTTCACGCATTTCATTGTTTCCTGTCTTTATTATATACATGGAATTATTATATTTATGTAGCACAAACATATAGAACACATTGATAATTTAAAAGTTTATTATACATTTATATAACCTACATACACGTAACTATATAAACATGATTTGTAAATCATTTACACACATAAATGTTAATGTAGTTATAAACAATATCAACCCATTAAAAAAAATGTATTCTACATTTTGGTATTTATAATACATATCTTCCTAAAAATATTACAATCTATATAATGTCCATTATGAACACAATAGTATAGACAATACATATAGAGTTTACGGACATGACACATCTAATGATAGTTATTAGTAATTGATAATGAGGCTAATTACAACTTTAATAAATATTTTATGGTGATACAGGCATACATTTAATAGTGCTTACATTTTATCTTTATCGTAATGAGGTATTACAACATATTTCACATACCTATTTTAGACACATAGAATGGTTCCGTTTTTTTTCACACGCATGTCATCCGCGTGGAAAAACGCAATAACGCAACGCAATCACATACAAAACGAACGCCACATGCAAGCAAAATCGCGCGATTATCACTGAACGCATCCGGACTTAATCCGTCACGCTCGTGTGCAAGAGGCCTTAGGCCCCTTTCACACGGGCGAGTTTTCCACGCTGGAGCAATGCGTGCGTGAACGCATTGCACCCCGCACTGAATCCGGACCCATTCATTTCCATGTGGCTGTGCACATGAGCGATTGTTTTCACGCATCACTTATGCGTTGCGTGAAATCGCAGCAGGGTCTATATTCTGCGTTTTACACGAAACGCAGGCCCCATAGAAGTGAATGGGGCTGCGTGAAAAAACGCATTGCATCCGGATGCACTGCGTTGCGTTTTTCACGCAAGTAACTTAGCAACACCCATGGGATCTAATACAGGAAGTAGGCGTTTCTCTGCGTCTGGCTGCATCTGTTTTGAGCCAGCACAAGAGGGAGAAGTTGGCTGCATCACTTTACAGCCCTTGCGGAGCCCAAACTTTTCAAAATGCCAAAGGACACCACGCGCCATGGACGTTGAGAAGCTAATTGTCCTGGTGCCAGGACAGGCCCTGCCTCTGGGATCTTCGGTCTGGGGGGTACCAGGACCATTATAAAAAGGACGCCGCCTGGGTGGAGGTAACCCAGGATCTCTTTGCCCCAATCTGGGAAAAAACCCAAGGCCAAAGTCGCCAAGAATTTAAGTAGACAATGCATACATGTTTGATCCTTGCTGTCCTCCCTAGTATATAGGCCTTGTTATATGTATTGTCCCTAGTATATAGGCCTTGTTATACGTCATTGTCCCTAGTATATAGGCCTTGTTATACGTTATTGTCCCCTAGTATATAGGCTGTGTTATACGTTATTGTCCCTAGTATAAAGGCCTAGTTATACGTTATTGTCTGTCTAAATTAAAAAATTTAAACATGTTCCTTTCTTGACTTTGTATTACCAGTTGAAGAGGTCAAGAATCGTTGGCGGAGCTGCCGTGACCAGTTCCGCAAAGAGATGAAGCAGCATGTGCGGAGCGGGGCTGGCCCCCCAAGAAAAAACATATATATTCCGGGAGCAGCTGATGTTCCGACGTCACGGAGCTGGTCCGTAAGTCCATTCTACACACTGACCGCTACATGTGAAGCTATACACACTGTATGTAGAATACTTATGTACTGTCAATGTTTGGAATTGGTCAATGTGAGATGTCATAGTTGCCGATAGCAACCATTCACATTCCTCCTTTCTTTTGCAAAAGTAGGAGAATTAAAGGGAACCTGCTGTCACCTCCAACAAACATCCCAAGCTGGCAGCCAGTACCTTAGAGTAGCCAGCAGCATGTTTGTAACGATCATTTTCGTCCTACAGGCAGATGAAGCAAAAGCTGTAAAAACATTCCTAAATCCCTGCTGGCGCGCTTCTCTAGTCAGGCTTGAAGTCACGGAGGCAGTGGCCTCTTTGCTTCAAGTCACGGTAACCACGCCCCCTTCCCTGCCCCTTCGCTGTGATTGACAGCGCTTATGCACGACAGTTCAGCTGACTTTGCTGAACTGCCGGCTGTCAGTCACAGCTAAAGGCAGGGAAGGGGACGTGGTTACCGTGACTTGAAGCAAGGAGGCCGCTGCCCGCTTGACTTCAAGAGTGACTCGAAATAGCGCGCTCAGGGGATTAAAGAACGTTTTTACAGCTTTTCCTTCATCTGCCTGCAGGAAGAAAATGATTGTTACAAACATGCTGCTGGCTACTCTAAGGTACTGCTGCCAGCTTGGGATGTTTGTTGGAGGGGACAGGTTCCCTTTAAATGACAAGTGGAGTTAGATTTATGGTATGGACACCTAGGTTACGGATGTAGCAGGGTTAACACACATGCTTTATGAGACATGTGATGTAAATTAAATGCTAATAAATGCATTATGCAATAGCTTTTCTAAGCCTTTTGCTTAAAGATAACACGATGAGTATAGACATTCAAGTTAAGAGTGTGTGTGTTATCCCTGCTACATCTGTACTTATAATGTTCAGAATGTAGTTAAATTACCACATATGTATTATTTTTTTGGGCCCAGTTAGTACTATGTGACAAATGTAGTTAGCTCATGATAGGAATTTGTTCAATGATTATATAAAAACCTAAATAGTCTTAATATCCTCATGTATTTTTTTTTGTCTTAATCTTGAAGAACGGAGGACAACCTAGAAGAGGAAGGTGAGGAGTCGACCCCGCACCTTTCAAGTGCATGTGAGGAGGACACGACATCGGCACAGCAGAAGAGTGTTCCAGAACCCAGCACAGCACCATCAAGGCCTCCTGCAGCATCGGCCGCCGATTCTTCCCTCCCTTGCTCTACCCAGCAGGGCCAGACGACGGGCAATGCCTCCTGCCGACTCAATTGTTCAAGTTCTAGATTATTTATCTAGAGCACGGCAGGAGGATCATCATGATATGTTTGCCCGTAGTCTGGCCAATTATATGTGCCAGCTACCTCCAGATCGAGTATTGAGAACGAGATCGGCTCTAGAAAATGTTCTGGAGGTAGCAACTCCCCCACATGACCTGACAGAAATGTTTCAGGCGCTAGAAAACCTGTGCTCCCCCCCCCCCCCCCCCCAGTTTCTCAGCTCTCACAGGGCCCCCAACAATTGCCTCCCCAAAGGGATCATTATGGTCCACCAATGGCGCCATATGTGCCCCAGTATCAGGGGGAACCCAGCTATGGGCTGCAGGGCCCCTCGGCAAGTCAACCTGGGCCATCTCAATACTCTGGGCCCCCTTCCCAGCCCAGAGTACTCTGGGCCTCCTTATCAGGGACCCTCAACAAGTCAAGCTGGGCCTTCTCCAATACTCTGGGCCCCCTTCCCAGCCCCAATACTCTGGGCCCCGTTATCAGGGACCCTCCTCGCCATCAAGGCGTTATGTTAATTTATCATTTATTTGTTTTACAGAGTTATTTATTTTAAAATGCGAGAGTATATTTTTGACAATTGTGTGCAATAAAACACATTTTTTGTTCAAGTTTATAATTGTGCAGATTTGTGTTTATGTTGCATCAACACACACAACACAATATAGATTTATGCTTTGCCTTAAACATCATTATCCACAAAATACATATAATTATTGTAAATTTTGCCCACCATCACTGACACACACATTAAGGTTAGGGTTTTCAGGTCATAGATTAAAATGTTCGCTAAACAGATTTTTAGAAAGCATGCTTTATTACACATACAGTCAGGTCCATAAATATTGGGACATCGACACAATTCTAACATTTTTGGCTCTATACACCACCACAATGGATTTGAAATGAAACAAACAAGATGTGCTTTAACTGCAGACTGTCAACTTTAATTTGAGGGTATTTACATCCAAATCAGGTGAACAGTGTAGGAACTACAACAGTTTGCATATGTGCCTACCACTTGTTAAGGAACCAAAAGTAATGGGACAATTGGCTTCTCAGCTGTTCCATGGCCAGGTGTGTGTTATTCCCTCATTATCCCAATTACAGTGAGCAGATATAAGGTCCAGAGTTCATTTCAAGTGTGCTATTTGCATATGGAATCTGTTGCTGTCAACTCTCAAGATGAGATCCAAAGAGCTGTCACTATCAGTGAAGCAAGCCATTATTAGGCTGAAAGAAAAAAAAAAAACATCAGAGAGATAGCAAAAACATTAGGCGTGCCCAAAACAACTGCTTGGAGCATTCTTAAAAAGAAGGAACGCACCGGTGAGCTCAGCAACACCAAAAGACCTGGAAGACCACGAAAACAACTGTGGTGGATGACCGAGGAGTTCTTTCCCTGGTGAAGAAAACACCCTTCACAACAGTTGGCTAGATCAAGAACACTCTCCAGGAGGTAGGTGTATGTGTGTCAAAGTCAACAATCAAGAGAAGACTTCACCAGAGTGAATACAGAGGGTTCACCACAAGATGTAAACCATTGGTGAGCCTCAAAAACAGGAAGGCCAGAATAGAATTTGCCAAACTCTACGGCGCTTCACAGTGCATATAGACAATGACCCAAAGAATATTGCAAAAGCAACCAAAGAGTTTTTAAAGGGAAAGAAGTGGAATGTTATGCAATGGCCAAGTCAGTCACCTGACCTGAATCCGATTGAGCATGCATTTCACTTGCTGAAGACAAAACTGAAGGGAAAATGCCCCAAGAACAAGCAGGAACTGAAGACAGTTGTAGTAGAGGCCTGGCAGAGCATCACCAGGGATGAAATCCAGCTACTGGTGACGTCTATGCATTCCAGACTTCAGTCTGTAATTGACTGCAAAGGATTTGCAACCAAGTATTAAAAAGTGAAAGTTTGATTTATGATTATTATTCTGTCCCATTACTTTTGGTTCCTTAACAAGTGGGAGGCACATATGCAAACTGTTTTAATTCCTACACCGTTCACCTGATTTGGATGTAAATACCCTCAAATTAAAGCTGACAGTCTACAGTTAAAGCACATCTTGTTCATTTCATTTCAAATCCATTGTGGTGGTGTATAGAGCCAAAAATGTTAGAATTGTGTCGATGTCCCAATATTTATGGACTTGACTGTATATACATAACATGATAGACATACCAAAATGTACTCAAAGTACACCATATAACCAACATTACACATTACACATGGATAATCTGAAAATAACTCCCTCACTCTCAGTCCAGCAGATCCAGATCATCCAAGTAGTAATGTGTCTTTTCCTGATGGTGTACTGTAGACTTGGGCGTCTTCATCAGGTGTGGCCTCATAGGTGCGTATGTAGTTATGCAGCACTACACACACCTTGATGACCACATTGACATTTTGTGGGGCCAGCTGTATGGCCAACAGGAAAACCCGTCATTTATTAGCAAAAATACAGAATGTGCACTCCACAAACCTTCTGGCTCTACTTAAGCGATAATTAAAATTGCGCCTCTTGGCATTTAAACCTCGTCAAGGGAAAAGGACGCATCAGGTGGCTAGAAAGGGCAAATCCCTCGTCCCCTACAACCACATAAGGCGCTGGTGGCCCAGTAGAGCCAGGAAGGTTTGCTGACTGTGGTACGTCCAGTTGGTTGGACCTATTCTGGAAGCCCTGAAGATGCGAGCATCTGCAGTACTTCCATAGGACCCAATATCTACAATTATAAACCTGTAGTTTGTGTCAGCCAAGGCCAACAAAACTACAGAGAAAAACTGTTTATAATTATAGTATTGGGACCCTGAGTTTGGTGGCTTCTTAACCCGTATGCGCTTCCTGTCAAGGGCACCAATACAATTTGGGAATTGAGCCCTCTCCAGGAAGCCCTGGGCTATAGCAAGCCACTGCTGCCTGTTTGGTTGTGGCAGCACTGAAGCCTTCAGTGTCAGCCAAATAGCGGAACTTGTAGCCCGTACCACGCCAGCAATTGTGGAGGTTCCCATTCAAAAAATCTAAATGTAAAGACGAAAAAGAATTTCCTGTCACCAGATATCTGAAAAGAAAATAAATAAACGAATACACTTTAATAGCATACGTTTACAAATCAAGTACATTACTTGACATTATTTAATGGCAATATGTCTGGAAAGTATAAATGAACCGAGCACATAGTGTTAGATTTTAAAGCTATTGTTTATATTCTTAGACAATTACAAAAAAGGAATAGCATTTAGCTTCATAAAGTTCTAGACAAATAACATACACACAGGTGAAATGTCCTCATCATTACAGGCTGCATTTGAATTATTAACCCCTGCGGAACTGGATTCTGGTGTGACTAATCTAAGCACACACAGTTTATGAATACAAATGAACGATTTTAAATACGTCTACTAATTTTACGTACTAAAGCATTGAAGATAAAAAGTTCAGAAGACACAGGCCATTGACAAAACAACTATGTATTTGCAAACAATGTGTCATTCAAGTATGAGTGTGATAATATATAGTCTTACCTTAAAGTAATAATAAGATGTTCTTCAGGTGACACACTCCGCCGCATATTGGTGTCCTGGAAAGTCAAGGCAGGCCTCAACTCCCCCAACAGCCGATCAAAGGTAGACACCGATATGCGGCAAGAAGAACTTCTGAGGGTGCACACGGAGCTCAGAGTACAAGCCAAGAAAGAGACCTTTGCTGGCCCGCTGCGAAAGGATAGGATGCACCCACATACGCTTCCTCCGCGGTTCCTCCTCAATCATTTCTGGCTGTTCTCCAAAACAGCGGTTGACCAGCCAGTGCAAGAAGACATGGTCAGTGGATGATACAATGAAAGTGGACATCCTGCAAAGGAAAATCCAATACCAAACACACACACACACCAACCACACGAAAACCACTCCACAAAAAAATGGAGCTGTCCATCAAAACAATGCATGCTGGGGGTATTTATATGTGTTTGCAGTCACAGGTGAATGTAGTGGAAAGATCAGTTTTTCTTCACGAGAGTGAAAAATGCATGCCATCCGCATGTCACACGCGCGGGAAAAAGGCGGCAATGCGACACAATCGCATACAAAACTGACAGCACTCGCAAGCAAAATCGCACGATTTTCCCTGAACGCATCCGGACCAAATCCGTGGCGCCTGTGTGAAAGAGGGCTTAGGGTCAGGATTCAGTGCGAGTGCTATTAGGCCTTTTTATCGCGCCTGAAAAACGCATCAAAATGCATTGCACCCGCGTGGAAAAAACTGAACGCAATCGCAGACAAAACTGACTGAACTGGCTTGAAATATGGTGCGAGTTTCCCTAACGAACCCTGAATGCATCCGGATTTAATCCGTCACGCTCGGGTGAAAGAGGCCTTAGGCCTCTTTCACACGGGCGTCCTGGATTTGCTCCAGATGCATCGCGTGTGCATTACGGGAAACCCACGCTAGTGTGCACGCAATTTCAGTCAGTTTTGACTGCGATTGCATTGTTCAGTTTTTAATGCGCGGGTGCAATGCGTTTTGCACGCGCGTGATAAAAAACTGAATGTGGTACCCAGACCCGAACCCGGACTTCTTCACTGAAGTTCGGGTTTGGGTTAGGTCTTCTGTAGATTTTATTATTTTCCCTTATTATTTTCCCTTATAACCATGTTATAAGGGAAAATAATAAAATCTACAGAACACCCGAACCCACTGAAGTTCGGGTTTGGGTTAGGTGTTCTGTAGATTTTAGAACACGAAGTGAAGAATTCCGGGTTTGGGTGTTCTGTAGATTTTATTTTCCCTTATAACATGGTTATAAGGGAAAATAATAAAATCTACAGAACACCTAACCCAAACCCGAACTTTCACGTGCGTTAAAAACGCATGCAATCCGCGCGGAAAAAAACGCAATAACGCAACACAATCACATACAAAACAAACGCCAAACACAAGCAAAATCGCGCGATTATTACTGAACGCGCCCGGAACGCATCCGGACTTAATCCGTCACGCTCGTGTGCAAGGCCTCTTTCACACGAGTGTGACGGATTAAATCCGTAAGCGTTCAGGGAAACTTGCACTATTTTACAACCAAGTTCAGTCAGTTTTTTCTGCGATTGCGTTCAGTTTTTTCTGCACGGGTGCAATGTGTTTTGATGCGTTTTTCATGCGTGTGATAAAAAGGCCTAATACAGCTCTGAATCTTGACCCATTTATTTCAATGTGTCTCTGTACATGAGCGTTTTTTTCACGCATCAGTTCTGCGTTGCGTGAAAAACGCAGCATGTTCTATATTCTGAGTTTTTCACGCAGCCCTGGCCCCATAGAAGTGAATGGGGCTTCAGTGAAAAACGCATTGCATCTGCAAGCAAGTGCGGATGCGGTGCGATTTTCACGCATGGTTGCTAGGTTATGATAGGGATGAGCAACCCCGGACCCCATTAAAGTAAATTCACTGTATTATTTTCCCTTATAACATAGTTATAAGGGAAAATAATAGCATTCTTAATACAGAATGTTTACTAAAATGTTGATTGAGGGGTTAAAAAATTAAAAAAAATAACTCACCTTATCCACTTGATCACGCAGCCGGCATCGTCTTCTTTCAGGACCTGCAAAAGGACCTTTGATGATGTTGTGGGGCAAAGACCCCTTACTCTAATTTATGCTGAGTTCCAAATTATTTATGCCTATAATGATGAGTACTCATTTGGAGCATTGATTGACCGACACTCGAGTGATCAAACAAGTCTCTCTTTATTCAAAACAAAATGCACATAATATTATACTGTCTTGGCAGGGGGTGGAAAAGCCATCCACACACGTCTCATGAAGGTCATGACCATATTTGTATATACACTCACCTAAAGAATTATTATGAACACCTGTTCTGTTTCTCATTAATGCAATTATCTAGTCAACCAATCACATGGCAGTTGCTTCAATGCATTTAGGGGTGTGGTCCTGGTCAAGACAATCTCCTGAAGTCCAAACTGAATGTCAGAATGGGAAAGAAAGGTGATTTAAGCAATTTTGAGCGTGGCATGGTTGTTGGTGCCAGATGGGCCGGTCTGAGTATTTAACAATCTGCTCAGTTACTGGGATTTTCACGCACAACCATTTCTAGGGTTTACAAAGAATGGTGTAAAAAGGGAAAAACATCCAGTATGCGGCAGTCCTGTGGGCAAAAATGCCTTGTGGATGCTAGAGGTCAGAGGAGAATGGGCCGACTGATTCAAGCTGATAGAAGAGCAACGTTGACTGAAATAACCACTCGTTACAACCGAGGTATGCAGCAAAGCATTTGTGAAGCCACAACACGCACAACCTTGAGGCGGATGGGCTACAACAGCAGAAGACCCCACCGAGTACCACTCATCTCCACTACAAATAGGAAAAAGAGGCTACAATTTGCACGAGCTCACCAAAATTGGACTGTTGAAGACTGGAAAAATGTTGCCTGGTCTGATGAGTCTCGATTTCTGTTGAGACATTCAAATAGTAGAGTCCGAATTTGGCGTAAACAGAATGAGAACATGTATCCATCATGCCTTGTTACCACTATGCAGGCTGGTGGTGGTGGTGTAATGGTGTGGGGGATGTTTTCTGGGCACACTTTAGGCCCCTTACTGCCAATTGTGCATCGTTTAAATGCCACGGGCTACCTGAGCATTGTTTCTGACCATGTCCATCCCTTCATGACCACCATGTACCCATCCTCTGATGGCTACTTCCAGCAGGATAATGCACCAGCTCGAATCATTTCAAATTGGTTTCTTGAACATGACAATGAGTTCACTGTACTAAAATGGCCCCCACAGTCACCAGATCTCAACCCAATAGAGCATCTTTGGGATGTGGTGGAACGGGAGCTTCGTGCCCTGGATGTGCATCCCTCAAATCTCCATCAACTGCAAGATGCTATCCTATCAATATGGGCCAACATTTCTAAAGAATGCTATCAGCACCTTGTTGAATCAATGCCACGTAGAATTAAGGCAGTTCTGAAGGCAAAAGGGGGTCCAACACCGTATTAGTATGGTGTTCCTAATAATTCTTTAGGTGAGTGTATATAAATGCTTACAGAAAATATAAATGTCAGTTAACCGCAAGCGCATACAATTCAGAATACAGGAAATAAGTGTTAGGCCTCATGCACACGACCGTTGTGTGCATCCGTGGCCGTTGTGCCGTTTCTTTCGTTTCTTTCTGACTTTCAATGGGTCCGTGGAAAAATCGGAAAATGCACCGTTTTGCAGCCGCATCCGTGATCCGTGTTTCCTGTCCGTCAAAAAAATATGACCTGTCCTATTTTTTTGACGGACAACGGTTCACGGACCCATTAAAGTCAATGGGTCCGTGAAAAAACACGGATGCACACAAGATTGGCATCCGCGTCCGTGGTCCGTGGCCGTAGGCTACCTTCACACAGACGGATCCGTAGATCCGTCTGCATAAAAGCTTTTTCAGAGCTGAGTTTTCACTTCGTGAAAACTCAGATCCGACAGTATATTCTAACAGAGGCGTTCCCATAGTGATGGGGACGCTTCTAGTTAGAATATACTTTTAACTGTGTACATGACTGCCCCCTGCTGCCTGGCAGCACCCGATCTCTTACAGGGGGCTGTGATCCGCACAATTAACCCCTTAGGTGCTGCACCTGAGGGGTTAATTGTGCGTATCATAGCCCCCTGTAAGAGATCATGTGCTGCCAGGCAGGAGGGGGCACACCCCTTTCCCTCCCCAGTTTTAAATTCATTGGTGGCCAGTGGGCCCCCCTCCCTCCCTTGTATTTAACACATTGGTGGCCAGTGCGGCCGGCCGCCCCTCCCTCCCCTGTAGTTAACACATTGGTGGCCAGTGCGGCCAGCCCCCCCTCCCTCCCCTGTAGTTAACATATTGGTGGCCAGTGCGGCCGGCCCCCCCTCCCTCCCCTGTAGTTAACACATCGGTGGCCAGTGCGGCCGGCCCCCCCTCCCTCCCCTGTAGTTAACACATTGGTGGCCAGTGCGGCCGGCCCCCCCTCCCTCCCCTGTAGTACTGTAGATTCATTGGTGGCCAGTGGGCCCCCCCTCTCCCTCCCCCTCCTAATTAAAATCTCCCCCCCCCTATCATTGGTGGCAGCGGAGAGTACCGATCGGAGTCCCAGTTTAATCGCTGGGGCTCCGATCGGTAACCATGGCAACCAGGACTCTACTGCTTTTTAGAAGCATTATACTTACCTGCGTGCTGCGATGTCTGTGACCGGCCGGGCGCTCCTCCTACTGGTAAGTGACAGGTCTGTGCTATAAGCAATGCGCCGCACAGACCTTTCACTGACCAGTAGGAGGAGCGCCCGGCCGGTCACAGACATCGCAGCTCGCAGGTAAGTATAATGCTTCTAAAAATTGCTAAGTAACCATGCAACCAGGACTGCAGTAGCGTCCTGGTTGCCATGGTTACCGATCGGAGCCCCAGCAATTAAACTGGGACTCCGATCGGTACTCTCCGCTGCCACCAATGATAGGGGGGGAGATTTTAATTAGGAGGGGGAGGGAGGGGGGGCCCACTGGCCACCAATGAATATACAGTACTACAGGGGAGGGAGGGAGGGAGGGAGGGGGGGGGGCGGCCGCACTGGCCACCAATGTGTTAACTACAGGGGAGGGAGGGGGGGCCGGCCGCACTGGCCACCAATGTGTTAACTACAGGGGAGGGGGGGGCCGGCCGCACTGGCCACCAATGTGTTAACTACAGGGGAGGGAGGGGGGGCCGGCCGCACTGGCCACCAATCTGTTAACTACAGGGGAGGGGGGGGGCCGGCCGCACTGGCCACCAATGAGTTAAATACAGGGGGGGGGGAGGGTCTGCCCCCTGGCAGCAGGGGGCAGTCATGTACACAGTTCTCTTAGTATATTCTAACCTGAAGCGTCCCCATCACCATGGGAACGCCTCTGTGTTAGAATATACTGTCGGATCTGAGTTTCACGATCTAACTCAAATCCGATGGTATATTCTAACATAGAGGCGTTCCCATGGTGATGGGGACGCTTCAAGTTAAAATATACCATCGGATTGGAGAAAACTCCGATCCGATGGTATAAAAGGGACTCCTGACTTTACATTGAAAGTCAATGGGGGACGGATCCGTTTGCAATTGCACCATATTGTGTCAACGTCAAACGGATCCGTCCCCATTGACTTGCATTGTAATTCAGGACGGATCCGTTTGGCTCCGCACGGCCAGGCGACACCAAAACGACTTTTTTTTCATGTCCGTGGATCCTCCAAAAATCAAGGAAGACCCACGGACGAAAAAACGGTCACGGACCTACGGACCCCGTTTTTGCGGACCTTAAAAAAAAACGGTCGTGTGCATGAGGCCTTACAGCTAGCAGTTTCCATCTATCGAAAATAGCAAAGGTGGGGGCTAAGTTACTCCCTGCAGAATTTTTAACATGCAAGAAAAGTCCCTGATCTATTAACTTCAAAAAGGTCATACAATGTAAAATGGCTGCTGCAGACACCAAGATGGAGTCTCATCCCTCACAGACGTAATCTTCTATCTTCATTCAGCAGGAACTGCGCTGACGTCACCACGCTCACCACGTGAGCGCGATTACGTCATCAAAGGTCCTTTTGCAGGTCCTGAAAGAAGAAGAAAAAAGACGATGCCGACTGCGCGATCAAGTGGATAAGGTGAGTTAATTTTTTTATTTTTTTTAACCCCTCAATCAACACTTTAGTAAGCATTCTGTATTAAGAATGCTATTATTTTCCCTTATAATCATGTTATAAGGGAAAATAATACAGTGAATTTACTTTAATGGGGTCCGGGGTTGCTCATCCCTATCATTTCCTAGCAACCATGAGTGAAAATCGCACCGCATCCACACTTTTCGTTTCTATGGGGCCTGCGTTGCGTGAAAAAATATAGAACATGCTGAGATTTTCACGCAACACATAAGGGATGTGTGAAAATCCCAGTTTATCTGCACAGCCTCATTGAAGTGAATGGGTCCGGATTCAGTGCGGGTGCAATGCGTTTACCTCACGCATTTTACCTGTGTGGAAAACTCACCCATGTGAAAAGGGCCTTAGTGTGTCATCTGCTGACCATTGTAACAACCACAAATGGTGCATGTGGTCACCTCATTAAAAGTACCTATCCAGGGGGCGGAGCCAGGCTGCTGAGGAAGATGGCTGCTTAGTCCTCGGCTCTCTCAGCCACAGAGAGAATACAGAGGCTCACAGCATGGGAACCAAGAGCAAAGTACCTCAAAACGGGTCGTTATTGTATCCTGTACCGGAGGACACCATTAGGGACCCTTCCTGCATCGGGTGTGCGCCCGTGACACGCGCCCACAACATTACACGCAGCAAGGAAGATCCGGTGTAGCACGGCACGAGGTGAGGAGGACGGTGCAGCACTAAGCAGCGGGATCCAGCGCTGACACTCCCGCTACAAAATCACTAAAGGATCGGCCCTCTAGAATGGCACTGTTACGGGCAAGCAGAGAGCGATAACCTCTGTCACGGCGGACATTTTGGCCACGTGGAGCGCCTTGGATCATTGGCAGCAGTGCTTCCACGGCAGTGTGTGTATGGCCAGCGAGCAGAGGGGATTTGCGGACTAAGGTGAGGGGGTCAACAAAGCGGGACATCTAGTTGTTAATCCCAATATCTAACAACTGCAGGAGTTGTTTTCATATATAGAAGTATAGTAAGCAACCATAATAAAATAATTCCTAGTGTTGGCGGCCATCTTGGACACGCTCGGCTCCTCAATTATAGCTGGGGAAAGTAATATCAAGCCAGTGCAGCAGCGTTCTATACCCTTCCTCCAGATTCAGGGCTCTCACGCCAATAAGGGGGTAAAACAATGAATAGAGGGTCTAAATCGACCAAAAAAAAGGCAAAAGCCTCTGCTCCAAGGAAGCTAATAGATTTCTTTGACTCTGCAGACCCTTCCGGAGTATACCTAAATGAATCAGCGCCCCCCCACCCCATCACCGCGGCCTACAAGCCCTACTTTATCCCACACAGGTCCCCCAGGAGATGAAGCTTTCCCCTCTCTGATACGGGACAATCTCCTCACCAACAGGGGAGTGGGGGAAGAAAGTGAGAAAAGGAGGTCTGCCACCTCACCATCTTTGTCTCCTTACAGCAACAGCCCGATCTCCAAAAAGAGCTATGTGCAAAGTGATGAGGAAATAATCTCTACAGTATTACCTCAATATGATATTTCTCAATTTTTAACGTCCTCAGCTCCTGTAACAGTGGACACTTTAAAAGACATGCTCACTCTATTGCAAAATGGAATTAATACCTCTGTTTCGTCCCTTATTTGGAAAATTCATGTCGACGTCTCAGCCATAGGTGAACGCACTGATCACTTGGAACGTAAAATGGCAGAATTTTCTAACGCACATAACGAGCTGGTGGACGCACACAAGAAACCTTAGAAGAAGATGTCAAGTGGCTCAAAACCAAAGCTACAGATGCAGAAGATAGGTCCAGACGTAATAATATCAAAATCAGGGGCATCCCGGAGGAACTCTCTACCCCTGAACTCATGGACTATCTTAAACGCCTTTTCCAGACCTTGGTGTCCACTCTGACCCCTATGGATATTACTCTGGACAGAGCACATAGGATCCCCAAATCTAAAGCAGCTCCAGAAAAAACTCCACGGGACACACTAGTGAGGGTGCACTTCTATCATGTTAAGGAGCTTATTTTATTTGAGGAACGTTTGATTTTCGAAGCAAAATGGATATATGAACTGAACACCCTACAACCCATTGGTGTCAACATAGAATGGGACATGAAGGCAGTTAGCATGTATTGAACGTAATCACTAGTTCAGATATCTTTAAGTGTCCATTAGCTGCTTCTTTTTTGGTATGTGTAGGAAAATAGGTGGTTCAGGTACAGAGTGGGTTAATAGAGGATTTAGTGTAAAGGGTATTTATTAGGTAGTTCTCAGCATATTAATAGTTTCCATGCCATAGGTGTGTTTATATATACACTCACCTAAAGAATTATTAGGAACACCATACTAATACGGTGTTGGACCCCCTTTTGCCTTCAGAACTGCCTTAATTCTACGTGGCATTGATTCAACAAGGTGCTGATAGCATTCTTTAGAAATGTTGGCCCATATTGATAGGATAGCATCTTGCAGTTGATGGAGATTTGAGGGATGCACATCCAGGGCACGAAGCTCCCGTTCCACCACATCCCAAAGATGCTCTATTGGGTTGAGATCTGGTGACTGTGGGGGCCATTTTAGTACAGTGAACTCATTGTCATGTTCAAGAAACCAATTTGAAATGATTCGAGCTTTGTGACATGGTGCATTATCCTGCTGGAAGTAGCCATCAGAGGATGGGTACATGGTGGTCATGAAGGGATGGACATGGTCAGAAACAATGCTCAGGTAGCCCGTGGCATTTAAACGATGCCCAATTGGCAGTAAGGGGCCTAAAGTGTGCCCAGAAAACATCCCCCACACCATTACACCACCACCACCAGCCTGCATAGTGGTAACAAGTCATGATGGATACATGTTCTCATCATGTTTACGCCAAATTCGGACTCTACCATTTAAATGTCTCAACAGAAATCGAGACTCATCAGACCAGGCAAAATTTTTCCAGTCTTCAACAGTCCAATTTTGGTGAACTCGTGCAAATTGTAGCCTCTTTTTCCTATTTGTAGTGGAGATGAGTGGTACCCGGTGGGGTCTTCTGCTGTTGTAGCCCATCCGCCTCAAGGTTGTGCGTGTTGTGGCTTCACAAATGCTTTGCTGCATACCTCGGTTGTAACGAGTGGTTATTTCAGTCAACGTCAGCTTGAATCAGTCGGCCCATTCTCCTCTGACCTCTAGCACCCACAAGGCATTTTCGCCCACTGGACTGCCGCATACTGGATATTTTTCCCTTTTCACACCATTCTTTGTAAACCCTAGAAATGGTTGTGCGTGAAAATCCCAGTAACTGAGCAGATTGTGAAATACTCAGACCGGCCCGTCTGGCACCAACAATCATGCCACGCTCAAAATTTCTTAAATCACCTTTCTTTCCCATTCTGACATTCAGTTTGGAGTTCAGGAGATTGTCTTGACCAGGACCACATCCCTAAATGCATTGAAGCAACTGCCATGTGATTGGTTGACTAGATAATTGCATTAATGAGAAATAGAACAGTAATAATTCTTTAGGTGAGTGTATGTAGGTATTGGGGTTAGTATAATCCTTTTTACTGTATGAAATGTGTATAAAAGATAATGAAGCACGATGCCTAAACCATATGTGTGGCTCATGTTTAACTCAGAGCACGCCCACTGGCACCGGCTCTGTGTCCGTTGAAGTCAGGCACTATTTCACTAATGTAGCAATGTGTTGGCGATTTTATGTGTGAAAATTTTGCATACGATTTTAGAGTGTGTTTTAAAAGTCGGCGATTTTAAATAATCGAATGTTTTATCGACATGAATGTATACGATTATATATGAATCCTGATATGGGAAACCGGATATGACATAAGATTTGGAAGGTATAAGACCACAGCTTTGGCTGATTAGTTTGTAACGCCCCAGACGAAGCAAAGGCGAAATCCGGGTCGGGCATCTATACACGTTTTTTACCAATCGATGTTTGTAAGTACAATAAATCTTACTGAATATTAAACACCCTGGGTATTGCACTATGTTTTGTTTCTCCTGAAGGAGAAAAAACTTTGCTGGTCAGTATCGGGATTGATATTGGAGATGTACCGGTGACATCGTGGAATCTCCATGGAATCTTCCTGTGAGTGAAACGCCTTACTGGTGCTGACTGCAGCCCCATAACCATCAGACGGCATCTGAGACTGAAGGGCTTCAAAAACAAAAAACGTCTTCAAAGACCTCGTCTCCTTGAACGCCACAGAACTGCTAGTTTGGACTTTGCAAGAGAGCACCAAACATGGGACATTCAAAGGTGGAAGAAAGTTTTATTCTCTGATGAGAAAAAATTTAACCTTGGCGGTCCTGATGGTTTCCAACGTTACTGGCATGACAAGCAGATCCCACCTGAGATGTTTTCTACGCACCACAGTGGAGGGGGCGCCATAATGGTCTCCGGTGCTTTTTCCTTCAGTGGAACAATGGAGCTTCAGGAAGTGCAGGGGCGTCAAATGGCCGCTGGCTATGTCCAGATGTTGCAGAGAGCATTCCTCATGACTGAGGGCCCTCGTCTGTGTGGTAACAACTGGGTTTTTCAACATGACAACGCTACAGTACACAATGCCCGCAGGACAAGGGACTTCTTCCAGGAGAATAACATCACTCTTTTGGTCCATCCTGCGTGTTCCCCTGATCTAAATCTAATTGAGAACCTTTGGGGATGGATGGCAAGGGAAGTTTATAAAAATGGACAACAGTTCCAGACAGTAGATGGCCTTCGTGCGGCCGTCTTCACCACTTGGAGAAATGTTCCCACTCACCTCATTGAAACGCTTGCAACAAGCATGCCGAAACAAATTTTGGAAGTGATAAACAATAACTGCGGAGCTAATCATTACTGAGTTTATGTTTGGAAGTTGGATTTCTGTTTTGGGGGGGTTTATTTTTTTTTTGGAGGTGTGGTCCTAAACTTTTGATCAGCTGAAAAACAGCCTGTTTCAGTTTATTCATTGTTTTCATTAAATTGAATGCTCAAAAAATGTTTTGTCTCACTCCCATTTCTTCTTGTTGCATGTTGAAGCTCTACTTGGAACCTTGTTAAGATCCAGCCATGCTAAATGTGATTTTTTTGCCATTTTTCAAGTGGTCTTAAACTTTTGATCCGGACTGTATATCAAATAATTAGTGAGGAGATGATACCAAGAGGTTGGGCTTCTGCCTTGTGGTCGCATGTGTCGCCATAAGTTATGAAGGGAGTGGGGCGGCACATGTGGGAAACAATGTGGAGGAGATAGTCACACATAGGGAATCAAACTCCATGACCCAGACACAAAACCAGCAGATACTGATGTTTAGTCAAATAATAGTTTAGGAATTCCACGCGATATGATAATATGCCAGTATTGATAGGTAGCAATGCTTAATACTAATCTTTAGACAAGGACAGCGGTGTAGTTGGCGGGCATATTATTGCTGATTAATGTGCCATGATTTGGGGATACGCCTATGTCATATACTAACCACGTCCTTATAAGGGACTAAAGTAAAACAGATGTAGGATATCTGATTTCAAATGATATACGGGCCTTACATAAAAAACAAAGAGGGAGTTTAGGAAGGCCTCAGACCAGAACATGATGGAAAAAGGAGAAGTCAAAATGCAAGTAGCATCAAACGGAGCTAAGCTAAATAACATCATCTCCGTAGGATGCATTGCAATATTACTGTTAATGTTGTTATGTTTATGTTGCTTGTATCACCTGTTACCTATAGGTATTATGTTCAGGGGAATGTTTATTGGGGCTCTCTCCCAGCATGTCGGTAATCAATGTAGGAATAATCTTTACGTTTAATGTCATTCGCACCAAACAACCATTATGAAAATAGTTACTTGGAATGTTAAAGGGTTGCGCTCACCCCACAAACACATGATGGTCTTACAACATTTACAACGAATGAGAGCAGACATCGCATTATTGCAAGAAACACATCTTCACCAAGATGATTTCTTTAGAATGAAAAAATTATGGGTGGGGGAAGTATATGGTTCAGAAGCAATAGGTCGGAAAGCCGGAGTACCTACACTAATCCGGAAAATCCTCCCCCTAGTGGTCTATCGTCATGAGTCAGACTCAGAAGGTAGAAGACACCATCTTTTAGCACAAATACAGTACAGACCAAAAGTTTGGACACACCTTCTCATTCAAAGAGTTTTCTTTACTTTCATGACTATGAAGGCATCAAAACTATGAGTTAACACATGTGGAATTATATACATAACAAACAAGTGTGAAACAACTGAAAATATGTCATATTCTAGGTTCTTCAAAGTAGCCACCTTTTGCTTTGATTACTGCTTTGCACACTCTTGGCATTCTCTTGATGAGCTTCAAGAGGTAGTCCCCTGAAATGGTTTTCACTTCACAGGTGTGCCCTGTCAAGTTTAATAAGTGGGATTTCTTGCCTTATAAATGGGGTTGGGACCATCAGTTGCGTTGAGGAGAAGTCAGGTGGATACACAGCTGATAGTCCTACTGAATAGACTGTTAGAATTTGTATTATGGCAAGAAAAAAGCAGCTAAGTAAAGAAAAACGAGTGGCCATCATTACTTTAAGAAATGAAGGTCAGTCAGTCAGCCGAAAAATTGGGAAAACTTTGAAAGTAAGGGCTATTTGACCATGAAGGAGAGTGATGGGGTGCTGCGCCAGATGACCTGGCCTCCACAGTCACCGGACCTGAACACAATCGAGATGGTTTGGGGTGAGCTGGACCGCAGAGTGAAGGCAAAAGGGCCAACAAGTGCTAAGCATCTCTGGGAACTCCTTCAAGACTGTTGGAAGACCATTTCAGGAGACTAACGCTTGAAGCTCATCAAGAGAATGCCAAGAGTGTGCAAAGCAGTAATCAAAGCAAAAGGTGGCTACTTTGAAGAACCTAGAATATGACATATTTTCAGTTGTTTCACACTTGTTTGTTATGTATATAATTCCACATGTGTTAATCATAGTTTTGATGCCTTCATAGTCATGAAAATAAAGAAAACTCTTTGAATGAGAAGGTGTGTCCAAACTTTTGGTCTGTACTGTACATAATGAGGAGATTAGTATATATAACATTTACAGTCCCAATACATCTAACTCGGTATTTTTCCAGAACGTAACTAAACATGTAGCAGCAGACAACACGGCGTTCAAACTCCTGGCTGGAGACTTTAACACTGTTAGACACATGGAAGCAGATAGAAAACAAACAAAACACTAAGTTAGTCAAAGAAGGGGGGATCAACATTTTCTCTCTGTTTTACAGACCCTAGATCTCCAAGATGTATGGCGTCTATTTCATCCAGAAAATAGGGAATACACGCATTACTCACATTCACATGACTCATGGTCAAGACTAGATTATATATGCATATCTAGACAACATGTCACCAGAGTCACATCTAGTATGATTGGTGAAATGATAATATCTGACCACACACCCGTGATGCTTACATTCAGGGAAAACATGCCAAAAGGAACAGATTACATATGGAGATTCCCGACGAATATGGCTAAAAATGAGGCATTTTGTGAAATGTTAAATCACTGGTGGCAGGAATACGCAATAGATAATGAAGGCACGACAGACACACAGCTCCTATGGGACGCAGGGAAAGCTGTACTTAGAGGGAGAATAATCTCCCATATGTCTCACATAAGAAGAAGTCCACCCTAATGTTACAGCAACTTAGTCAGGCATTAGAACAAGCTTACACAACATACTGCACAAATGCTACACAGGATAACAAGAAACTATGGGAAAAAGCTAAGTCGGAATATGAGGATTGGTTGCATAAGAAAGAAGGGATAAAAATTACACAAGCAGAAGCACAACTTTATAGATATGGCAACAAAGCTGGGAAGCTATTAGCGCGCCTTGCAAAAGGACATATATCTAACCCACCAATAATGGCATTGAAAGACTCACAAGGGAAGACTCAACATGACCCACAACGCATTAACAAAATATTACAAAAATTCTATTCACACTTATACTCTGATACCTCCCAACCCAGTATAGAGAAGAATGCCTGGCTAGATTCGCTATCCCTTCCAAAACTTTCTCAAGAGGAACTGGGTATATTAAATGCCCCGATAACTCAGATGGAAGTAACAGAATGTATAAAAGGGCTTGCTTATGGAAAGGCCCCTGGTCCAGATGGGTACACAGGGGAAATCTATAAGATTCTAAAAGAAAAAATAAGTCCCATCCTGACATCTTTATATAATGGATATTTAACTAACAAAAACATACCAACTATCACCAATACAGCATACATAAAAATTCTACCTAAACCAGGGAAAGACCCTATATTGCCAGCATCATATAGACCAATATCTCTGATTAACGTAGATATAAAAATAATATCAAAAATACTAGCGGACAGATTAACCAAATTCTTACCCCGACTGATATCTACTCATCAAGTAGGATTCGTACAAGGAAGGGCCGCAGTTTCCAATATACGTAAAGTTCTCACAGTGTTGGACACGATACAGGCAAATTCAACACTTCACTCAAGACCAGGGATACTTAGTATAGATGCGGAAAAAGCATTTGATAATGTCAAGTGGGATTGGTTGACGGAAGTACTAGACCACATAGGACTACAAGGTCCCTTTAGGAACTACATCACGACACTCTACTCTGACCCACAAGCTAAAATATTCACACCAGGATATATTTCAAAACCTTTCAAGCTACAGAAAGGAACTAGGCAGGGGTGCCCACTTTCACCACTGTTGTTTAATTTGGCATTAGAACCTCTATCGAGAGCTATAGAAAAAGAAACAACAATTAAAGGCATAGCTGTAGGGAAAATGGAGATCAAACATGCACTTTTCACAGACGACATACTCCTCTTTCTCTCCAATTATGAGACTCAAATAAGAGGAATATTCAGACTTTTAGATAAATTCGGTGAGTACTCAGGATTCAAAGTGAATAAGCATAAATGCGAACTCCTAGATATAACGCCACGCCCACAAAGAAATCATCTTAGAAAGATTACTGGGCTTCCAGTAAATATGGCAAAGGAATCGATCAAATACCTAGGGATATTAATTGGGAAGACACCAAGCACAATATAAACTCTTAATTACCCTCCGTTAATTAAGAAAATACTAGGTGATATATCCAGATGGATGAAACTCCCATTATCGCTACTGGGAAGATGTCACATGCTTAAGATGATGTGTATATCTAGATTACTTTATCTTATGCAAACTATCCCGCTATTAATAAAACACTCAGACATCAAACGATTAGAGACAGCCTTTAGAGCGTTCATATGGGCATCAAAAAAACCAAAGATATCCTTGGCGACATTACAGCTGAACAAGCAAACCGGAGGATTAAACTTCCCTGACTTAAGAACGTACAATCTAGCTAGCTTACTACGCCACTGTAGACTGGATAGGGGGATGTAGCAAATATTCTAATTATGGACTAGAGAGAGAAATGTTTAGGCCCTGGAACTTATCTACATTACTACACACAAAATCCAGGAATAGCCTTCTATTCAAAGACACATACGCGACATGGAAAGCAGTAAGGAAAAAACTAGGACTCTCCTGGCAATGCTCCAAATATCTAAATCCACTAACACTTATTCAACTAGGTACGGAAAACACCAACATCTGGAAAGGACCAAAAACAATAACAGACTTCTGGAATAAAGAGGAAAAAAGATACTACACATTTGAGGAGGGATTGTTTGGGTCCCAAGAGATTATTGGGGAATTACTGTTGATTTAAATGCCTGTAATTGTCATTACCAAAGCATTCATGTAGCCATGGGCATTCATTTTGCTGACCAATGATAACATTCAACATTCGATAACATTCGATGTCAGATATCATATGTAATGCTTGATTTACTTTTTCAATTTTCTTTGAAAATGCAATAAACAATGTTTTTTAAAAAAAAAAAATTGCGGAGAGGTGGAACCTGCAAGACGTTAGAAAATCGCCCCAACGCTCCCGTCATCATCAGGCGCCCACGAGCGAGCCCGAATGGTCTACAGTTCCAATTAGACAAAAGCCGGGATAATAAACAGTTGATGTTATGGGGCCCCAAGGCTCGGGTCTGTGATGATACCAATATAGTCTTGTGCTCTCTCTTTATTTTTTCTTTTCAGGTTTCTAATTACAGTTTCACCAAGTATTCTGTGGAATACTGATATTCTCCCCCCTAGATGCTTAGATTTGGTCTCACCCTTTACCAGAGACTGGCAAGCTATGTGAGATGGTTCTTAGTAATAGTTTATGTTACCAGTCGTTATCTTTATGTTTCTTTTTTTTTGTTACCAGGTACATCTAGCTATTGTAGGGATTTGCTCTGGTAGGCAGGGTAAGCGGACGCAGTACAGAGGCAAGAACACGGTAATAAAGCAAAAGTTCATTGTTTATTTACACAAAAAGCAACAAAGCAAAAATGACACTGTGCAGAGTCCTGGTGTTAATTCTCACCACATAAAGTCCACAGCACAAACGTGTCACCTGGCAGACTGTTTTGTCCAGGGCAATCCACAGCCGTCCACCACAGGCTTTAGGGCGCCTGATTTTCAGCATGCGGCTCTCCAGCACGCTACCAGCTGGTTGGAACCCAAACACCTCAGTGCTTCACAGATCCAATATGAAATTGCAGGGTAATCCACACCCAGCTGTGACTGCTGGCTGGGTTTTTATTCCCAGCCCAAAACCTGGCCTGGACATGGGGAACAGCCACCCACCTTGCTCTTTGGCTGCTCCCAATAAGAACCGGCCCGGATTGGCTTTACAGCCACACTAAGTAAAACAGTGTCAGCGAGCATTAGCTGCCGCTGACACACAAAATTACCGGTTATCTCACCGAGACCAGGAACGTCGGTGACACGTACCTTCCGTCAATGACGGATCCTTGCGCCTTCCTACACTATGCATCTTTATTTTTAGAAGTGATGCGGGTTGGCGTGGCTTCTCGCGGGAGGGGAACAAGGACGACATACTATATGCTTCCAATATGGTAATAACTATTGCCTCTTTGAATGTGAAGGGTCTTAATAGTCCCTTCAAACGGAGTATGGTCTGGAAGAAAGCTAGAAATCTCCGATGTGAAATATTATTCATACAAGAAACTCACTTCCATAAAATGAAGACGCCCAAATTCACTAACAGGAAATTCCCTCATATTTTTATGGCTTCCGGTCTAACTAAGCGTAAGGGTGTAGCCATAATGATTAACAGTAATGTAGCCTTTTCACTTCATGACACGGTAGTGGATCCACACGGTCATTATATAGGAGTAATTTGTGATATAAATAATGTTACATATACCTTTTTCAATGTGTACTTCCCCAACAGACATCAACCAAGATTCTGGGAATCTCTCCGGTCCTGGATAGAAGCGGCGAGCAAAGGGATTCTGGTGGTGGTGGGGGGTTTTACTTTATTTTGGACAATCAGTTGGATACCACTGCCCCCGTGAGGCATCACTCCACTCTCACAAAGAGGGATATTATGACGTGTGGCGTTGTCAGCATAGTAGCGAAAGGGACTATACATTTTTTTTCCTCTCCCCATAACTCGTACTCCCAGATCGACTTTTTCCTAGTGAATAAAATGTCCCTACTTCAGGTAGTCTCCTCTAATATTATGTCTATCACGTGGTCTGATCACACCCCTGTTTCTCTCACGTTATCAGAAAAACTCTAGTCCCCTCTCCCGTCTCAATGGCGCCTCAACGATGTAATACTTACCCATCCAGATTATAAAGATAGATTGAATTCAGCTCTGGCTTCATACTTTGACACAAATGCAAACCCTGATATGGATACTCAGACTTTGTGGAATGTACATAAGGCGGTGATGAGGGGTACTCTCACTAAACAAAGCCTTGGTGCACGCCTCCCATTCCATAACCCTGAGGGATCTTAGGAATCGCCTACAAGTGATTCTTGCATCCCAGCATGAGTACTTTCTTAAAAAATTCTAAATGCAATGTTATGTGCATAACAATACAGCAGGTGCATTTTTAGCTAAGCGTCTTAAACAAGCTACAGCTTCATCACGCATTGGTTACCTGCTGGACAAAACAGGTAACAAAATTACATACCCTAGGCTAATAGCAGATCAATTTAAGCAATTTTATGAATCCCGTTACAACTTCCAAAATGATGAACATACCCCACAACCCACCGGGAGGGGGGGGGGGCTATTAACTCCTTTCTGGATTCTGTCCAGTTACCTCACTTATCCTCAGAACAGGTTCCTGGTGCTGGATGCAGAGAAGGCATTAGATCGGGTATATTGGGGATATCTCTCGGCCACATTAGATAAGTTTGGCTTTCAGGGATTCATTAAGTCCGCAATACTAGCCTTGTACACCTCTCCCTCGGCTAAGGTATTTACTTCAGGATTCTTGTCAGATCGCTTCACTATCTCTAATGGCACGAGACAAGGCTGCCCAATGTCCCCTATAATTTTTGCTCTAGTCATGGAACCGTTTGCAGAAAGGATCAGACATACCCCCGATATTTTAGGCATTTCAGATAAGGGCACCTCGCATACTCTAGGATTATATGCAGACGACATCATTTTGTCCTTGTCCTATCCGGAGAGATCACTCCCAGGTGTGCAAAGAATCATTGACTTGTTCCAAGATGTCTCATACTATAAACTTAACAAAAACCCAGGCCTTTACGGTTGGGGTGGACCCCTCGGCACGATCGGAACTTATCTCCCGATATCTCTTCAATTGGCAGCCTTTACTTATTTAGGGATCACGCTGACCAGTTCTAGTAAAGACTTATACTCAGCGAATTACACACCGCTGCTGTCAAAAATATCCACTATGACTGCTAGATTTTCAGTGCCATTGATATCTTGGGCGGGTAGAGTGGCAATTATCAAAATGATGATGCTGCTGGTCATACTATATGTTTTCCGTACGGTAGTGGTACCTGTGCCGAAATTCTTTTTCAAATCTCTCCAAAGACTGCTCACGGATTTAGTTTGGGCTGGTAGAAAACCCAGGATAAAACTCTCTACAATGACTAGACCATAGGATTGGGGGGGGGGGGGGGAATGAGTATCCCACACTTTAGGAAATACTATTGGGCATATATACTCGCTCAATCAAAAGATTGGTGGGTGAGAGATAATGACAAGAGATGGGTGGGACTGGAAAAGTCTGCGTCTTTTATTCCTCTTATCTCGTTGTTCAATTTATATCCCCGAAAGCTTCCAAGAGATCAGCAGCCACTCCTTAGCAAAGCATCAGTTATTGCTTGGAAAAATCTCCTACCATATATGGGTCCACTGGCCAAAGTGTCAGTAAGGAACATGCCATTGCATTATTTGAATGTATGGCTCCCTGACATACAATTGGATGATTGGATGCTGGCTGGCATCTCCACAATCCGACATCTTTTCGAGGGCACGAACATGTGTTCTTTCGAAAATCTAACCACTCAATACAACGTCCTGCGAGAACGACAAAACCTCCCTTTGTACTTAAACGGGAAGATGAGCTAGGGGTTATACACTCTATGGAAGAATGGTTCTCAGCTTTCCCTATAGTGAAACAGGTATCTAAGAATGTGTCTCATTGGGAAACCGCATTTAAAATATTGTTAAGATGGTACATTACACCTGCTCATATTCACAAAATTAATTGTTCATATCCTCCAAATTGCTGGAGAAATTGTGGTTTAAGTAGGTACCTATAAACATGTATGGTGGGAGTGTCCTATTGTATCTACTTTCTGGGAAGCTGTGTTTCTTCTTCTCAAACGTGTTGTGGGTTACAGGATCTCTAAATCAGCGTCTGTAGCCTTGTGTTTTGTGGGGTTGGCAGACTTGGCGATGCAGATCAGAACAGTCATTGGTCAGATTATTTTAGCAGCAAGAGCGATGATTGCAAAAACATGGAAATCTAGTTCACCGCTGACTACTCGCGAACAGATCTCATCTGTTAAGGCAAATTTCGAAATGGAAAAAGTTATGCCCTCAGTACCCATAAGTGGTCCGAGTTAATGTCCAAATGGGAAATATGGACTAAATTTTCCAATCCAGATTGAGAGTTTTAACAAATGCTCCATCTCATTCCCCCGCAGAGAAGCCCGTCACTTTACACTTTACGACAATTTAATGCAAATCACTCAAAGATATGTACCTTTTACTTTATAGTTCTATTGTTGTCTTCTTCTCTAATAGACTCTCCTTTTTTGTGTTGGGTCTTTGGCAAGACTCTGAGTTTGCAACATACTGTATGTCATGTGTATTTTTAGATCCCTGCGTGGATCTTGCAGCGTTTTGGTGTCCGTCTGACGAAACTGAGCCAAACGGATCCTTTCTCACACACAATGTAAGTCAATGGGGACGGATCCGTTTTCTATGACACAATCTGGCACAATAGAAAATGGATCCGTCCTCCATTGACTTTCAATGGTGTTCAAGACGGATCCGTCTTGGCTATGTTAAAGATAATACAAACGGATCCGCACCAAGCGCGAGTGTGAAAGTAGCCTAAGCTAGAAAACAACTTCAAAGGCCCTAGATGACCGGACACAGATCTGCAGGCACTAACATATACACAGGAAGGGGATTGAGCTGGACCCAAATTAATATCAATATTTGCAACAGTTGCATCTACGGAGCTGTGTGAGGGCTAATTTTTTTTGCGAGGCAATCTGTAGTTTTTAATGATACTATTTTGGAATATTTATGACTTTTTGATCCCCCTTTTTTTTGCGGAGTGAAGTGTCAAAAAAATGGCAAATTGCTAATTTTTTCCAGTTACAGCGTTCACCATACAGGATAAATACATAAATTTTTTTAATAGCTTGGGCATTTTGGGACATGGTGATGCCTATGATTTTTTTTTTTATTCTTTATTTTTATTTTAATTATGGGGAAAAGAGGGTGATTTGAATTATTACATTTTTTAATATTTTAAAAAACCTTTTTTTTTTTTTTTAAGAAAAAATTGCTTGTCCCACAAACCTCAGTGATTTAACACTGCATGCTATGGGAGATTCAGTGTATTCCTATGACAACTACCGGCCTGCAAAAGAACTAATGCTAATCCTCCAGCTCGACCTAGCCTATCACAGTGAAGAAACAGCTTCCTCGATTGACACATGGGTAGGCTGTTCAGGCACCGGGGGCGAAAAGCCGCAGATGCTGTGGTCACAATTGACCACAGAATCTCAGAAGTTAAATATCTGTTATTGGTGTTATTTCTGATCGTGGACATTAACCCTAGGGTGTCTGCCCTTGTGAGCGGGTGCCATTTTAGAAAAAAGTTCGGTCACACATTCCTTTTATATTTCATTCACAGCTACATTGGATCCTTTAGGAGCCTGTTGCAGACTCTGTAAAAAAAATATGGGGCAGAAAAGCTCAGCATGCTGCAATTTTTGTCTTTCTAACGGAAACCAGATCCCAGTACAATTAATAAGTTCCATCAGGTAGTGTTCATTTCTTTCATTTGATGAAAATGCTGCTTCCACTCTTTTATTTATTCTGCTCCTATAATGAAGCAGAACAAGGGAAATAAAAAATGCCAATGTAGACGAGTGCAGGCGGTGCTCACTCACTGACGTCACGCGCCTGCACCTCCCACTAGGCAGCACTGGCTGTTACTGGAGCTGAGTGTAAGGTAGCAAAGAGATAAGCGCTGATTTAAAGTTAAAGTTACTGCAGGATACGGATTACAGTTTCTAAATGTATACTCCTGTGAGCGGCGAGGAGGGGGATCTGTGGATGGCACTATTATTGGAAGGGGGATCTGTGGATGACACTGTTATAGGGAGGGGGATCTGTGGATGACACTGTCATGGGGTGGATCTGTGGATGACACATATAGCATAAGATGCTATATAGTGTCATCCATAGATCCCCCCATAGCAGTGTCATCCACTGATCCTCCTCCCATAACAGTGCCATCCACAGACCCCCCCCCAAATAACAGTGCTATCCACAGATCCCCTCCATAACAGTGCCATCCATAGATCCCTTCCATAATAGTGCCAACCACAGATCCCCCATGGCAATGAACCCACCATCTTTTCCCAGCCCCTAGTAGTTCCTATGTGGAAAATAAAACCATGGCAGCCAGGACGCTACTGAAGCCCTGGCTGCCATGGTCAGTTCCCTGGACTGGAGAAGATCGTCTTGGAGACAGGGAGGGCTGGGCAGGCAAGGGTAGTCTTATACGGCGAGTATAGCCCAAAGCCTATATTTTAAATGGAAAAGTTGGCAGTCGTCTTATATGCCGGAAAATACAGTATTTCTCCAAATTGGACCAGCAATTAGAAAAAGAGATAAAAGAGTTACAGGAATTCAGCCAACATCCTGAATTCAGTAACCTGAAACCAAAAATTAAGAAGAATATAGACCAATTACAGCAAGAAATAAATAACACAAACATCGGAAATACGTTAGAGATCACATAGACTTCGAGAACGATCGTGTCTATATCTGGAAGAATAGGAATAATATCAGAAATACATATCAAAAAGCAGACTCTGATATTGAGACCTCGGGCACTGAGAGCTCAGTAAAGAGCATATCGAGTGGCAGAGTAGGTATAAAGAGGAAAAATTAAAAAAGAAGATATCAAACACCTAAGAGACCTACCCAAAATAGAAGAGAAATATCACAAACATGTCCAGGGCCAATACGAATATAAATGTCCCAAATCCTACATCTATGCAATCCTTCTCCTTTCCACAATCTTTGCAACAAATGACAAATAGCAGGCAAGACCCAAATCATCTAACTGTACCAACCCAACAGACAAATATCAATACGGTGGAAAAAAATATTCAACAATAGCGCCACTTTTTTTTTAGGCCAAACGGGGATACAGCTGAGAGACAGGGAGAAGTGGGCCTACAACAAATAGATGCACCTGTACCCATAGAGGACACAAATGATAAACGGATTATTAATTTATCAAAATATTAAATATCGCCAGCTCAGAAGTCTCTTCTGAGCAAAGGCTTAACATTTACTCCGATACCACAATGTGACAAATCTTTATGGATCAAGGATGTGAACCTCTTTGCACGCAAGCTGGCCCTTCATAAGACATATAAACAATATAAATCAGATATAACTAAGCTGGTTGTGAAGGAACAGAGGAGTGTGGAAATTTTGGAGATTTTAACAAGAGAAAATCAAGAAGTGAATGTTACATTGGAATGAAGAAGTGAATGTTACATTGGACCCACCTTTCACGTCCCTAAAACTGAAATAAAAAAATACACCACTTTTTGCACAGTTCAAAAAGAGATTGATACTTTTTCTCCAGTTGGTTATACAGGGCATTAATTTTAAAATGAGAAAAGAGCAGGCAGTATCTAATTTAAATCCAGCGGAAATTCTTGCCCTAGATGAATTAAAAGGGAATGTAAATAACATAATAAAACCTAGTGATAAAGGGGGAAATATTGTCATCCAAGAGAGGTAGGACTATGTGGATATGGTCATCAGATTACTTAAAGACAAAAATACATACAGAAGATTACAAGAAAATCCTACAAATTATTATCTGAGTGAATTAAAATACTGATAAAGGCCAGAGATGATAATTTAATCTCAAAGGATGAATATTTCTACCTGTATAATAAGAGTCCGACCATTCCAACTTTCTATGCCCTCCCCAAGGTACACAAGAACAAAACACCCATTTCTCATAGAAGACATGGAATGCTTCTACGATATGTTATGTAATGTGGGGAGGTTATGGCCGATAACAAATGTATATTCCAACTCCGATTATAAGATCACAAATTTTCTCTCAAGATTTTGTGGAATTGTTGTAGGGATGGGGCTTGTGCCTGTGTAATTTTTATGCAGTTGTACTGCTGTAACCGAATGTTGAAGCTATGGAAGATGGAGGGCATCGCAATGATGGTTTGTGGGGGGAGGGTATGTGGGGGTTGGGGCCTTATGTTTGTATTATTAAAAAATGCTAATAAAAAATTACTTAATTTAAAAAAGAACAAAACACCCAGGAAGACTCCAGTAATCATAGTGCGACACAGGTAATTAGCGAGTATGTGGACCAGATCTTGAGGCCTTTTGTAACATCATTACCCTCATTCATTAAAGACACCAAAGATCTTCCCTTTAAAATAAATGATGCAACAGTAACATCAGATGTACTACTAGCAAGCTTGGATGTCGATTCACTATACACAAATATTCAACATCACCTTCCTTTACAGGCAGTTAAATCCTTTTTGAGCACTAAAAGCACACATTTTCAATGTCACAATGAGTTGCTATTAACTATGTTAGAGTTTATTGTGGAGCACAATTATTTTAAATTTCAAGAACACTATTATAAACAAATCAAAGGGACCGCAATGGGGACAACATGTGCCCCATCGTATGCAAATCTTTTTTTAGGGTGATGGGAGGATCACGTGGGGTTCACGGAGGGGATGTCGTCATATGCCTGTCACATATTATTTTGGGGCAGATATATAGACAACATCCTCATCCTTTGGGATGGCGGACATTCACAATTTCACGAGGTCACCCAGGCTTTGAACAACGAAATAGGTATGAAATATACTTATGAGATTCAAGAAAAAAATCTATTTTCTGGATCTAAAAATAATGAAAACAGTAGAGGGTAAACTTGAAACTGAGATATATAGTAAACCAACATCCGCAAACAGCTACTTACATTGGACTAGCAGGCACCCCCTTCCCCTTAAAAGGGGTATTCCGGTTGGCCAATATTTAAGAGCTTGAAGAAACTGTATGAGTGAGGAGTCGTTTATAAAGGAAAGTAATGACCTCATTAGAGATTCCGAGATAGGGCGACAGGGATATCCCCTATCAGGAAAGCCTTTAATAGGGCCAAACATACTAACAGACAAGAACTTTTAAGAACTTCAACAAAGAAAGAGAATAATATAATCAGATGTATTGGCACATTTGATGGATATAATAGAGAAATACATCAGATTCTCAAAAAACATTGGTATGTTTTAAGATCGGACAGAGAATTGGAATCAGTCCACACTCCAAGTCAGAGCATCACTTACCGTAGAGGCCTAAATTTGAAGGATCACTTGGTACATAGTTTCCACCAAGATGTGGGAACTAAAATAACAAATAATAAAGATAAATATCGAACGTCATAGGTAGAGAGAGAGAGTTAAGCAAAATGACAATATGGCATGGTGCAGGTTAGGGGAGGGGGGGGGGGGGGTAGGGTTCTTCATTCTTGTATGTTCAAGACTGTTTATTAATGTACCCAAATTGGATTTGTACCTGTTTACATAAATGTACTTATGCTGGATCTATAAATGTACTTATCCGGAAAATTTTTAATAAAAACGATTTGATTTAAAAAATATATATATATATATATATAAATATCGGGGATCAGCACCGTGTGGAGATTGTTCATTTTGCAGATACATTCCACATATCAAAAAATGTATCAGTGGAAGGGGCGTGTTGTAGCCTTGAAACTCGTTTGGTAAAAGGACAGCAAAGGAACCTATACCCCACTTATGCGGCTCGGATATAAGGGCATCAAGTGGCTATCTGGAATTTGAGGACATTGGCAATACCTATTGTGGCAACACCGATTGTATCTTCAATTACAGCAGAGCAGAGGAACCTTAGGACCCAGAAAGTACGCTCTGCTTCCTGCCGCCGTCACGTGGGACGCCACGAAAAGACGTCTGGATCACGTGGGACGCCGTGTAGGTCCTGGCAGGCTGAAGAGAAGGAAGTACCTCGAAGACGGTACAAGACCGAGCGCAAACAAGGCGTAGAGTGGTAAAGTATGAACACTTAACCTGAGGCTCTATGTGATGTATGTAGCCGGTGAGCGCAGTGTCTAACACAGGAATTGTTCTCTAGAGATTGTGGACATTATAGTGCAGTGTCGAACACAGGAATTGCTCTCCAGAGATTGTGGAATTATATTGGTGTGTGCTGAAAGAGGTTATATACCTAATGAGGAGGAATCCAAACAAGAAGGACTAAAAGAGAGGCACATATAGGTTACTGAACAATTGAGTATTTCCTTAGCATACGTGGATTTACACCTTATCCTTCTATATATGAACGGTATCTAGGTACATATACTGCTGTTGATATCGAATATCTCAGAAAGGAGGTTTTTATCACTTGTTACCTTTATATTTATATATATATATATATATATACATATATTTATATTTTTATATATTTCCATATTTTTATAGGTATAGTGGTTTTCATTATAGGATTTTATTAAAGATTTATATATTTATTTGTATTGTGGTCCATGTGGTCCCGATATTGAGTGCCCCCCATACTTTTATATATATCCAAGTGTGTGAATATAGACTGTGGGTGAGCCAGAGGGGTGTGCACCTTTCCGTTTCTGAATTGGTAGGTGAGCCGCTTATATGTACTTCCTATTGTTTATGATTGGGATTAAATTGTAACCCAAAAATGGTGAAAATCTGACAAAAAATTTCATATACACAATTTATAGAGATTATAGTGATAAACCATGCTTCCTATATTATTGTTGTAAAATAATTTTTATTGTTTTTTGTCATAGACAATAAGTTAAGTCACAGATGTTGGTACAATTTGCTTTGTAACACTCAAGTGTATAACGTAACCATTTGGTAATAATACAGTAATATGTCAGAATGCAGATATGAGGTATAGTATCACAAGACTGTACATAGCTGTATAACAGTACAATAGTGTAGTACAACAATTCAAACCAGTCATGAACAGGTGGGAGGAATTACAGGAATAGGGGGGGGGGGGGGATAAAGGGGATGGTGAAGAAGGTCTTTCGGAGGTATGGGTGATCAAAAGGTACGTTTTGGTTGCAAGTAGAGTACTGCAACAGGTATTATTCATATATTATGACCTAATAATAACTAAAGGAGATATACACAATGATAAAATAAAATGGGTATAAGCAAACATGAAATAATATTAATTAACTATATGCATCATTCATAAAATACATAATCATTATATCAAGGTATAAATGTTGTTGTCACAAAGGGTTTAATTAATATATTACACAGTGAATATTATAGGGATCAAAGCACATTCATTATTCATAATTCACTGTATATATATATATATATATATATATATATATAGTGGTTATTGATTATTAACCGGAGTAGTATAGAATAAAATAGGAGATTTGTATTAAGTAATTATATTATGTGAATAGTTTACTATAATGAATTCACATAGCACAAGTGGTGAATAATCACAATTAATAATATATATTAACGATTAATATTTATTGTCAATTTAGATACACAATCATTTAACATCACAAATATTAGTTCATATGTATATAACAAAATAAAATATAAAACAAATTTGTATCTCATGATTTGATAAATTGATTGATATATTGTTAATTAATAAATTGTGTACATAACTGATTATGACAGAAAAAGTGGAATTATGATAATACATTGAAATAATGATCAATAATAATAGGTGATAATCTCCTTTATATATAAAAAGAGTAAAATAAATATAATAAAAAATGGAAAGAATGGAATAACATCAGAAAAAGCAAGAAAAGGTAAGAATGGAATAGACACTAAGTCCGAAGTCATGCGCAATAAAAGACTGGTATAAGTGAAAGTGGGGAAGCAGGCACATCCGAGGTACTTTCAGGGAAATTAGACTAAGTCTCAGGGCAAGCGCATAATAGGAATCGGAGGCAGCGAAGTCTAAGTCCTTGATTCTGCGCTATGAGGAGGTGAAAGCTGTTATCACCTAACACAGAAAACATGCGCACTGCAGGTACCCAGGGTGGGCGCCTATCGGAGGTGAGAGTAGCAAAGTATATACACTGAACAAAAATATAAACGCAACACTTTCGGTTTTGCTCCCATTTTGCACTCAAAGATCTGAAACATTTTCTACATACACAAAAGACCCATTACTCTCAAATATTGTTCACAAATCTGTCTAAATCTGTGCTAGTGAGCACTTCTCCTTTGCCGAGATAATCCATCCCACCTCACAGGTGTGGCATATCAAGGTGCTGATTAGACAGCATGAATATTGCACAGGTGTGCCTTAGACTGCCCACAATAAAAGGTCACTCTGAAATGTGCAGTTTGATCACACAGCACAATGCCACAGATGTGGCAATGTTTGAGGGAGCGTGCAATTGGCATGCTGACTGCAGGAATGTCTACCAGAGCTGTTGCCCGTGCAATGAATGTTCATTTGTCTACCATCAGCCGTCTACAAAGGCATTTCAGAGAATTTGGCAGTACATCCAACCGGCCTTACAACCGCAGACCAGGTATAACCACAACAGCCCAGGACTTCCACATCCAGCATGTTTACCTCCATGATCCTCTGAGACCAGCCACCTGGACAGCTGCAGCAACATTCCCCTTGTAGTTTTGATAGGAGCACTTATGTATTGGAGAATATCATATAAGGACCCGCCTCCCAAGCATAAAATACACGGCGAAACATGTTGGGAGAGCTGCGTGCATAGTTTTTATACAACTGACCGAATGAGTGAATGAATGTGGCGGGGTGTACTGCAGACACCCTGTCTAACCATAGAAAGCTATGAATGAGAAAAACAAATATAGCGATGAGGGAAAGCTAGTTATAAGATCAGGCCAGTAGGATAGAACAGAGTTAAGCATTATATTATATAATCAGTGGGAGATCCTATAGATGCTGTGGAAATCAGATAGATAAGGGTACTTTCACACTAGCGTTTTTCTTTTCCGGCACCGAGTTCTGTCAAAAGGGCTCAATGCCGGAAAAGAACTGATCAGTTATATCCCCATGCATTCTGAATAGAGAATAATCTGTTCAGGATTCATAAGGATGTCTTCCGGTCAGTCATTTTGAACGATCAGGCAAAAGATAAGACCGTAGCATGCTACGGTTTTATCTCCGGCGAAAAAAACTGAAGACTTGCCTGAATGCCGGATCCAACATTTTTTTCCATAGGAATGTATTAGTGCCGGATCCGGCATTCAAAATACCGGATCCGGCATTCAAAATACCGGATCCGGCATTTCAATGCATTTTTTTGACTGATCAGGCATTTTTAAGACTGATCAGGATTCTGATCAGTCTTACAAATGCCATCAGTTGGCATACGTTTTGCGGCGACGGAACTGCTTGCCAGATCACTCTGCCGCAAGTGTGAAAGTATCCTAAGGCTGTCATTTAGTTGCAATACCAGCAGCTAATGATAATAAATTATCACAAAGGAGATACAAAGTGAGTGAAACCACAGCAGAGTGACTATAAGGGATATGAAAGTAATATCCCAGCGGTTCCCTCACAGCTGCTTGAACAAAGTATTGTAAAAAAGAAAAAAAAACACACTCAGGTGGTCACTTATAATTTTTATTAAGTCAGTAATTTTTGGGTAACATACATTGATTTTAATACATATATTAAATGTTAAGTTTTATGGCAAGTACAAGAAAAATGACCTGAACTCTTTGGCTTTTGGATGTTGTGCAATTGAATATATCCTGGGTAGCAGATAGGGTCTAAGTGCCTTGTAGTGAATTCCCATATGAAAGAACCAGTGTCTCCCTGAGGCCTAGTAACAAAAGACAGAGGGGAAACATCAAAATATAAAAGGGAAGTAACACTTAACTTCTGAAGTAAATGGACGAGCATGAACTCAGAAGAGGACCACACACCAGCACTTCCAATACCAAACTTAAGGTATCAACCGCATAGCATGATGGGTGAAGCCAGACTGAATAGAGAAGTTGGAATGATCACTAAGCTACACCTGAGACAAGAGGTGTGGTCATTACCAGCAACAACACTAAAAACAAGTGAAACCAAAGAGGCTGTCAGATCACATCACATGCAGCCAGTCTCTTAGATCTTCTGACACCTGTCACATTAGAGACCGTGACAGAAGTGGCCTCCGGACACCTAGGACCGACTTTATCTGGATGAGCTCTGTGAAAATCTTTTACCGGCCGACTAGCATTAACGGCCGCTGGAACCCACATCCTCTCCTTTGGTCCATAACCCTTCCAGTGAACGAGATACTGGAGGTATCTACGGAGAATTCAGGAGTCCACTATTCAGGCGATCTGAAATTCCAGATTACCGTCCACTATGACCGGAGCGGGAGGCAGGGAGGACGGTTCAACATATCTCTTCAACGACTTGTGGAACACATTATGAATCTTCAAAGCCTGAGGAAGTTCAAGACAAAAGGCTACTGGGTTAATAATGGCAGTGATCTTATATGGACTAATAAACCTTGGCCCCAACTTCCACGAAGGTACTTTCAACTTAATGTTTCTTGTGGACAGCCACACAGAATCACCCACTCCCAGGTCTGGACCACTCACACGTCTCTTGTCAGCCATACGTTTATACTTGTTGCCCATCTTTTTCAGATTATTTAGAATTTTTTGCCAAATAGATGACAAAGAAGAGGAAAATCATTCCTCTTTAGGTATACCAGAAGTCTCAGTACCAGAAAATGTGCCAAATTGCGGGTGGAACCCACATGCCCCCAAAAACGGCGACTTATCAGTGGACTCCTGTCTACGGTTGTTTATGGCAAACTCGGCTAAAGACAAGAATGAGGACCACTCTTCCTGATTCTCCGAGACAAAATATCTCAAGAGCTCCGCAGGGAGAGCAGTATAATGCCATTCACCCTAATAAATCTCTATTAGAGTCCATTCACAAGTCTGTAGTGCATGGCGGATCCGCAATACACCCGGCCGGCCTTCCCATAGAACTGCCTATTGTTGTCCGCAATTGCGGACAAGAATAGAACATGTTCTATTTTTTTCGAGAGCCACAGACCGGAAGATCGGGGCCGTGCTCTGGAAATGCGGACAGCACTCTGTGTGCTGTTCGCATCTCTTCCGGTCCCATAGAGAATGAATGGGTCCGGATTCGTTCCGCAACATTGCGGAATGGATCCGGACCCATTCTACGGACGTGTGAATCGACCCTTAGGGTGAATGCGACAAGGGATCAAAAGATCCCAGGTTCTAGCCCCCTCAGGAGGTTAAAAGTTATTATTATAAAAATATAAAATATATAAACAATATAAAATAAACGTATCGGATATCGCCGCGTCTGAACCCGGACATTCTTCCATTTTCACCCAGGCAGCCTCCCTGACTTGAGCATCGGAGCAGGCCTTTTTTAGAGATTCGGTGACGTACCGGGCTCTCCATGGGGCTGCCAGGAAGCCTGGTGACGTCAACGGCACTGATGGGCGGGATTTAGCAGTGCCCTAGGCAGTAAAACGGCTAGGGCAGTGCTAAAGCCCGCCCATCAGAGCCGGTGACGTCACCGAACACACTGCCAGGCGGAAGCAATTTGCAGGCTGCAGTACGGCCACGGGGCGAACACATTCGTGTGCAAAAGGTCTAACAGTTATCCAATGGTACCAATAAAACTACAGTTTGCTCCACATAAAACAATCCCTCATACAACTCTGTGGATGGAAATATAAAAAAATTATTGTTGTCAGAATTAGTGATGAGCGGCAGGTGCCATATTCGATTTCGCGATATTTTGCGAATATTCGTATTATATTTGTCGAAATTGAATATTCGTAATTATTTTATTTATCGCGAATAATATGCGATTAAATTAATCGTACTATTTTTTTATATTTTTTTCCTGTATAAGGCAACGTTCCTATGACTATGGCTAGGCTAATATGTGTATTTTACGAATATTCTTAATATTGCTCTAACTTCGTCTTTTAGAATATTCGTAATATTCTAAAAGACGAAGTTAGAGCAATATTAAGAATATTCGTAAAATACAGATATAGATTGTAATTTAGCTAATATAGTGCTATAATTATTTATTTTTTTGCCTAATTTTTTTTTGCCTCTTCTGCACTTCAGTTTTGGAAAATATGTACACTATTAAAAATAAAGAATATAGCACTATATTAGCTAAATTGCAGTCTATATGTGTATTTTACGAATATTCTTAATATTGCTCTAACTTCGTCTTTTAGAATATTCGTAATATTGCTCTAACTTTGTCTTTTAGAATATTACGAATATTCTAAAAGACGAAGTTAGAGCAATATTAAAGAATATTCGTAAAATACACATATAGACTGTAATTTAGCTAATATAGTGCTATAGTAATTTTTTAATAGTGTACATATTTTCCAAAACTGAAGTTCAGAAGAGGCAAAAAAATTAGACAAAAAAAAAGGATTATAGCACTATATTAGCTAAATTACAATCTACAGTAGTGGCCAAAAGTTTTGAGAATGACAAAAATATTAGTTTTCACAAAGTTTGCTGCTAAACTGCTTTTAGATCTTTGTTTCAGTTGTTTCTGTGATGTAGTGAAATATAATTACACGCACTTCATACGTTTCAAAGGCTTTTATTGACAATTACATGACATTTATGCAAAGAGTCAGTATTTGCAGTGTTGGCCCTTCTTTTTCAGGACCTCTGCAATTTGACTGGGCATGCTCTCAATCAACTTCTGGGCCAATTCCTGACTGATAGCAACCCATTCTTTCATAATTTGTCAGAATTAGTGGGTTTTTGTTTGTCCACCCGCCTCTTGAGGATTGACCACAAGTTCTCAATGGGATTAAGATCTGGGGAGTTTCCAGGCCATGGACCCAAAATGTCAACGTTTTGGTCCCCGAGCCACTTTTATCACTTTTGCCTTATGGCACGGTGCTCCATAGTGCTGGAAAATGCATTGTTCTTCACCAAACTATTGTTGGATTGTTGGAAGAAGTTGCTGTTGGAGGGTGTTTTGGTACCATTCTTTATTCATGGCTGTGTTTTTGGGCAAAATTGTGAGTGAGCCCACTCCCTTGGATGAGAAGCAACCCCACACATGAATGGTCTCAGGATGCTTTACTGTTGGCATGACACAGGACTGATGGTAGCGCTCACCTTTTCTTCTCCAGACAAGCCTTTTTCCAGATGCCCCAAACAATCGGAAAGAGGCCTCATCGGAGAATATGACTTTGCCCCAGTCCTCAGCAGTCCATTCACCATACTTTCTGCAGAAGATCAATCTGTCCCTGATGTTTTTTTTGGAGAGAAGTGGCTTCTTTGCTGCCCTTCTTGACACCAGGCCATCTTCCAAAAGTCTTCGCCTCACTGTGCGTGCAGATGCGCTCACACCTGCCTTCTGCCATTCTTGAGCAAGCTCTGCACTGGTGGCACTCCGATCCCGCAGCTGAATCCTCTTTAGAAGACTATCCTGGCGCTTGCTGGACTTTCTTGGACGCCCTGAAGCCTTCTTAACAAGAATGAACCTCTTTCCTTGAAGTTCTTGATGATCCTATAAATTGTTGATTGAGGTGCAATCTTAGTAGCCACAATATCCTTGCCTGTGAAGCAATTTTTATGCAACGCAATGATGGCTGCACGCGTTGCTTTGCAGGTCACCATGGTTAACAATGGAAGAACAATGATTTCAAGCATCACCCTCCTTTTAACATGTCAAGTCTGCCATTTTAACCCAATCAGCCTGACATAATGAATTCCAGCCTTGTGCTCGTCAACATTCTCACCTGTTAACAAGACGATTACTGAAATGATCTCAGCATGTCCTTTAATGACAGCAATGAAATGCAGTGGAAAGGTTTTTTTGGGATTAAGTTCATTTTCATGGCAAAGAAGGACTATTCAATTCATCTGATCACTCTTCATAACATTCTGGAGTATATGCAAATTGCTATTATAAAAACTTAAGCAGCAACTTTTCCAATTTCCAATATTTATGTAATTCTCAAAACTTTTGGCCACGACTGTATGTGTATTTTACAAATATTCCTAATATTGCTCTAACTTTGTCTTTTAGAATATTCGTAATATTCTAAAAGACAAAGTTAGAGCAATATTAAGAATATTCTAAAAGACGAAGTTAGAGCAATATTAAGAATATTCTAAAAGACGAAGTTAGAGCAATAATATTCCACTTTGGCATACTGCTCCCCGACAAGCGTCCCCGTCACCATGGGAACGCCTGTGGGTTAGAATATACCATCGGATCTGAGGTTTTACGATCTCAGGGAAAACTCAGATCCGATGGTATTTTCTAACCCACAGGCGTTCCCATGGTGACGGGGATGCTTGTCGGGGTGTTGTATGCTGAAGTTGATTAAATAACGATTTTGTCATGCGCTCGGGCACACGTATTAAACCATTACGATTTTTCTGTTGTAATATTCGTGAACTCTAATATTATAACCGAGATTATTGGTTTAGATTAGAATAGGACGAATATTCTAAAATTGAATATACAGCAATATATTCTTTATTTAGAATATTCGTCATACTTGGTCCATCTTCCTTCCAGCTTCAATTCAGTTGCTTGTGGGCCAATGGCTCATTGACCCACAAGCAAGAAGCAGGGAGGAATCATATATTTTCAGATGAAAAAAAATAAAAATACGAAAATTCGATTTCGCGAATATATGGAACTATATTCTAAATATTCGCAAAATCTCGAAGTTGCGATATTCAAGATAAAAATTCGAATGTTCGCGCTCAACACTAGTCAGAATATGGCAATGCAAAGAAAATTTTGATTTTTTTCAAAAGTTTTGATTTTTTTAACCCCTTAAGGACCGTACCGGTACGCCCTATTTCCCGAATCCTTAAGGACTCAGGGCGTACCGGTACGTCCTAAGTTTAAATCGCGATTGCGGCGCCGCAGGGGTTAATCTGAACAGGATGCCGGCTGAAATCATTCAGCCGGCATCCTGTCACAATGCCAGGGGGGGTCATGTGACCCCCCCCCCCGTGTCGGCGATCGCAGCAAACCGCAGGTCAATTCAGACCGCTGTATGGAAAAGGTTAGCAGTCAGGGAGCTCCCTCCCTCTCCCATCGGGGGCTGCTCTGTATTTGCAGCCCCCAGACAGGATGGGGTGACAGAGGGAGGGAGCCCCCCTCCTTATCCTTCCCCGTCTGCTCAGTTGTGGCCACAACCGAGCAGACGGGGAAGGTTCCCATGGCAACATGACGCCTTCTCAGGCATCCTGCTGTCCATGGTGCTGAACAGATCTGTGCTAAAGGCATAGATCTGTTCAGACAAAGTGTAAGTAAAAGAAAGTACAATACACTATATAGTGTACTGTAGTGTATTATACAGACATCAGACCCACTGGATCTTCAAGAACCAAGTTGGTCTGGGTCAAAAAAAAGTAAAAAAAGTAAAGATAAAAAAAACACATTTATCACTGAATAAAAATTAAAAAAATAAAATACACTACACATATTAGGTATCGCCGCGTCCGTAACGACCTGATCTATAAAACGGTCATGTAACTTTCCCCGCATGGTGAACGCCATAAAAATAAAAAAATAAAAACTATGAGAAAATTGAAATTTTGCCCACCTTACTTCCCAAAAAAGGTAATAAAAGTGATCAAAAAGTCACATGTACGCCAAAATAGTACCAATCAAACCGTCATCTCATCCCGCAAAAATCATACCCTACCCAAGATAATCGCCCAAAAACTGAAAAAACTATGGCTCTTAGACTATGGAAACACTAAAACATGATTTTTTTTGTTTCAAAAATGAAATCATTGTGTAAAACTTACATAACTAAAAAAATTGTATACATATTAGGTATCGCCGCGTCCGTATCGACCGGCTCTATAAAAATATCATATGACCTAACCCCTCAGGTGACCACCGTAAAAAAATAAAAATGGTGTAAAAAAAGCCATTTTTTGTCATCTTACGTCACAAAAAGTGTAATAGCAAGCGATCAAAAAGTCATATGCACCCCAAAATAGTGCCAATCAAACCGTCATCTCATCCCACAAAAAATGAGACCCTACCTAAGATAATCGCCCAAAAACTGAAAAAACTATGGCTCTCAGACTATGGAGACACTAAAACATTATTTTTTTTGTTTCAAAAATGAAATCATTGTGTAAAACTTACATAACTAAAAAAATTGTATACATATTAGGTATCGCCGCGTCCGTGACAACCTGCTCTATAAAAATACCACATGATCTAACCTGTCAGATGACTGTTGTAAATAACAAAAAAAAAAACGGTGCCAAAAAAGCTATTTCTTGTTATCTTGCCTCACAAAAAGTGTAATATAGAGCAATCAAAAATCATATGTACCTTAAACTAGTACCAACAAAACTTCCACCCTATCCCGTAGTTTCTAAAATGGGATTCACTTTTTTGGAGTTTCTACTCTAGGGGTGCATCAGGGGGACTTCAAATGGGACATGGTGTAAAAAAAAAAAACAGTCCAGCAAAATCTGCCTTCCAAAAACCGTATGGCATTCCTTTCTTTCTGCGCCCTGCCGTGTGCCTGTACAGCAGTTTACGACCACATATGGGGTATTTCTGTAAACTACAGAATCAGGGCCATAAATAATGAGTTTTCTTTGGCTGTTAGCCCTTGCTTTGTAACTGGAAAAAAAAATATTAAAATGGAAAATCTGCCAAAAAAGTGAAATTTTGAAATTGTATCTCTATTTTCCATTAAATCTTGTGCAACACCTAAAGGGTTTACAAAGTTTGTAAAATCAGTTTTGAATACCTTAAGGGGTGTAGTTTCTTAGATGGGGTCACTTTTATGGAGTTTCTACTCTAGGGTTGCATCAGGGGGGCTTCAAATGGGACATGGTGTCAAAAAAAACAGTCCAGCAAAATCTGCCTTCTAAAAACCATACGGCGCGCCTTTCCCTCTACGCCCTACTGTGTGCCCGTACAGTAGTTTACGGCCACATATGGGGTGTTTCTGCAAACTACAGAATCGGGGCAATAAATATAGCATTTAGTTTGGCTATTAAGGGCTCTTTCACACCTGCGTTCTTGTCTTCCGGCATAGAGTTCCCTCATCGGGGCTCTATGCCGGAAGAATCCTGATCAGGATTATCCCAATGCATTCTGAATGGAGTCAAATCCGTTCAGGATGCATCAGAATGTCTTCAGTTCCGGAACGTTTTTTGGCCGGAGAAAATACCGCAGCATGCTGCGCTTTTTGCTCCGGCCAAAAATCCGGAACACTTGCCGCAATGCCGGATCCGGAATTAATGCCCATTGAAAGGCATTGATCCGGATCCGGCCTTAAGCTAAACGTCGTTTCGGCGCATTGCCGGAGCCGACATTTAGCTTTATCTGAATGGTTACCTGGCAGCCATGGTAAAGTGTAGCGGGGAGCAGCATACTTACCGTCTGTGCGGCTCCCGGGGCGCTCCAGAGTGACGTCAGGGCGCCCCAAGCGCATGGATCATGTGATCGCATTGGACACGTCATCCATGCGCATGGGGCGCCCCGGGAGCCGCACGGACTGTAAGTATACCGCTCCCCCGCTCCCCACTACTACTATGGCAACCAGGACTTTAATAGCATCCTGGCTGCCATAGTAACACTGAAAGCATTTTGAAGACGTCTTCAAATGCTTTCAGTACACTTGCGTTTTTCCGGATCCGGAGTGTAATTCCGGCAAGTGGAGTACATGCCGGATCCGGACAACGCAAGTGTGAAAGAGCCCTTACCCTGCTTTGTTACTGGAAAAAATTGATTAAAATGGAAAATTTGCCAAAAAATCGAAATTCTGAAATTTTATCACCATTTGCCATTAACTCTTGTGGAACACCTAAAGGGTTAACAAAGTTTGTAAAATCTGTTTTGAATACCTTGAGGGGTGTAGTTTATAGAATGGGGTCATTTTTGGGTGGTTTCTATTATGTAAGCCTCGCAAAGTGACTTCAGACCTGAACTGGTTCCTAAAAATTGGGTTTTTGAAAATTTCTGAAAAATTTCAAAATTTGCTTCTAAACCTTGTAACATCCCCAAAAAATAAAATATCATTCCCAAAATGATCCAAACATGATGTAGACATATGGGGAATGTAAAGTAATAACTATTTTTGGAAGTATTACTATGTATTATAGAAGTAGAGAAATTGAAATTTGCAATTTTTTTAAAATTTGGGGTAAATTTGGTATTTTTTTATAAATAAAATTTTAAAAAAATTACTTCATTTTACCCGTGTCATGAAGTACAATATGTGACGAAAAAACATTCTCAGAATGGCCTGGATAAGTCAAAGCGTTTTAAAGTTATCAGCACTTAAAGTGACACTGGTCAGATTTACAAAAAATGGCCAAGTCCTTAAGGTGAAATAGGGCTGAGTCCTTAAGGGGTTAAAAGCAATAATAAAAAAAAAACTATACATGTTTGGTATTGCCACATTCGAATTGAGCTGCAGAATAAGGACGTCATGTCAATTTTTAGCGCACAATGAACGTCGTGATGTCAAAACCCCAAAAACCTTGGCTGAATTGTGATTGTTTTTTTTCCCAATAAACCCACAATTTTGTTCCCATTTTCGAATAACAGACATGGTAAATGATATGGTTCCCCTAAAAAAATACAACTTATCCCGCAAAAAAATAAGCTCTCATATGTCTATATGAACGGAAAATTTAAAAAGCTAATGGAAAATAGGGAGGAAAAAATGAAAATGCAAAACCAAAAATGGGACTGGTACTTAAGGGGTTAAAAACTAGGTTACATTCTAGATCAGACCTGGGCAAACTACGGCCCGCGGGCCGTATACGGCCCGGCGGACCTTTTAATCCGGCCCCCGGCATTTTTGTTGCCGCCGCCGCCGCCGGCCCTGTAACAGCACGGAGTCACTGTCCGGAGTGAGGAGGGGGCGGGGCCCGCGGCCGCTCTGCGCTCCGCTCTGCTGCCTGGCCTGCCTGTCTCTTTAACAGAGCAGACCAGTGGCTGCTGGAGCGTGATGCAGCTGCCGCACAGGCAGAAAGAGGAAGGAGGCGGAGCCCCAGCCAGCAGCCACAGCCAAAGCCAAGCAACTAACAGAACTTACAGGTATTTGGTGGGGGTGGGGGGGGCTCATATAGGACAGGGGGACAGTGTGTGCTTTCCTGCCTGCTACTACATCACCCCCCCCCCCCCCCCCAGGGATTGTGGGGGTCATTAAGGGTTGGACTTGCTGCTGATGTTGAGTGTGCCAGTGTGTGTGTGTCCGTCCCTGTGTGTGTGTGTCTGTCCCTTTGTGTGTGTGTGTGTGTGTGTCCGTCCCTGTGTGTGTGTCTGTCCCTTTGTGTGTGTGTGTCTATCCCTGTGTGTGTGTGTTTGTCCCTTTGTGTGTGTGTGTGTGTGTCCATCCCTGTGTGTGTGTGTTTGTCCCTTTGTGTGTGTGTCCCCGTCCCTGTGTGTGTCCGTCCGTGTGTGTCTGTCCCTTTGTGTGTGTCCGTCCCTTTGTGTGTGTGTGAGTGTGTCTGTCCCTTTGTGTGTGTCCCCGTCCCTGTGTGTATGTCTCTCCCTGTGTGTATCACCTTGCCCACAGTGTTCCTATGTCTTGACGCAGCTGCTTCAGAACGTTCTGTGCGGGGAAGAAGATGGAAGAGGAGGCAGCGCCAGCATGGAGTCTGTGCGATAGACACAGGGAGGCACACTAAGGACGAAGGTAACACTTCCACATGATCTACACTAGTGTTATCTGTGGTTTTACATAGGACTGCAGGTAACACTACTACATTATTTAGCACTAGTGTTATCTGTGGTTTTACATAGGACTGCAGGTAACACTACCACAAGGTTAGCTCACACAGGGCGCCTGAACACCTAAGGCCGGCCCTGGCTGCGCACCCCAGCGCCAAGGGATGACGTCACTGATGTAATATGCCTCTTATATGTGGAGAGCGGTGATGTCACAGATGTAATATATTACTTATAAGTGATATATTACATCAGTGACATCACCACTCTCCACACATAAGTAATATATTACATCAGTGACATCACTGCTGTCCACATATACCGGTAAGTAATACATTACATCAGTGACATCACCGCTCATCACATATATGTGGAGAGCGGTGATGTCACTGATGTAATATATCGCCTATATGTGGACAGCGGTGATGTCACTGATGTAATATAACATTATATGTGGAGAGCGGTGATGTCACTGATGTAAAATATCACTTATATGTGGAGAGCGGTGATGTCACTGATGTAATATAACATTCTATGTGGAGAGTGTTCATGTCACTGATGCAATACAGCGCTCCAGATGGCGACCAAAATGGTCGCCAATGCGCCTTAAAATTTGCAGATGGCGACAAGACTTGTCATAGGCTACAGGCCTGAGGTCTATTTGGTAGTGAAATCCCAGCGCAGGCAGGCATGATGATGTCATCACGCCCGCCTGTGCCAGGACGCGGTGATTTTATGCAGTATTGAGTTTAGCCTTTTGGCCCGGCCCTCCAAAATATTTTCAGTTTCTCATGTGGCCCCATCGAAAAAATAATTGCCCACCCCTGTTCTAGATCCTACATGGAAGTTTCCTGGTGGGCTGATGCCTAGAGGGGCCGCCGGTTGAGAAGAGAGCAATCTGATGACCTCAGCATTAATTAAAGGGGTTGTCTGATCTGTTTAGGAGATAGGTGCAGAGCCCAGCGGTGATGAGACAACCCCTTTAATGCCAGGAGCATCTGGTACTGCACCTGGCTGGCAGAAGAAAGTGCCCTCCCCAGCAGTGATAGAGATGAATGCTATGGCAGTATTGTGTGCTGCACTATAGTACTGCTGGACCCGCCTACTTATATTGGCTCAGCACCAACATGGGACCACTTTGGAGACTGTTTCAGGGGCCCCTTTAAGTTCCCTATACTGTATTCAGCTCTTGCTGAAATGTAGGCGACAGCTGCTATCCTGGGACTTCAGCAACAGGTTCCTTTCCTGAGGTAAAAATGTCTCCGTGTTTCTGGAAAGTTCTGCCCTGGAGCGCACTATGCAGCCGGGAACATGCATGAGCTGTGCAAAGTGCCAACGGGGCCGGTAGAAGAGACGCATCTCCCAAACTCCATAGCAGCAGCCATGCGCCCTGTACCATATACACTACACACGTCACGTAATGCTACAGGGTGCCACCCATTTCTGTCACCTTTCACCCTGTTTCTTATACCCTCTGTTCACCCTTCTCCCATCCCCCCAAAATAGCAGCCACATGGGATTAATAACCCCACCCCCTTATTTCAGAATTGGTTTATTCTTACGTCAATCATCTTTTAAACTCCAGCCTCCTAGCCCCGCCACACATGGTTGCGCCCCGTCGATTTTCATTGGTTTACGGTCCTGTCATTCTGATTTTACAAACCAATTGTCTTAGCTTAGCCACAAGGCAACAGTGTGCAGGGCGTGTCCCGGGCTACTCAGCCTGTGCTACGGTGGCCTGCAGAGAACGCTTTTTAGAAGCGGGTTTCCGAGGACTAGCTAACAGGTGAGTGTGTCACCTGCTGGCAGGCGTATGTTCCCACTGTTTGTTTGTGCCCTGGCCAGTGGCATGCTGTGCCAGCCTCCATTTAAGTTTGTCTGTGCGCCCTGTCATGTTTCGGTTGGCACTGCCACCTCCCCTTCACAACATTTGTTTCTTCCATACTATTGGTTCTGGAGGTGTTGGTATTCACGTGCCCGGGAGAGTTGTTGCATTCACTAGCCCTCAATGTATAGAAATTTAGGACGTAGCTGTATACCCAGCGTGTGTTGCCAGTTTGCTGGGGCTGACACTGACATCACATGCTGCCTACTGGCAGATAAACACTTGCGATCACAGGATTATCCCGGATTACAAGACCCAGAGCCATATTAACCCTTGAAACTCACAGCAAATCCTCCAGCTCAACCTGTGAGATTAGGATTTGACCTATAAGAAAGAGATTATTGTACATGCTCACTAGGATTGCAGGCGGTATACACTATGCCAAGGACTTTACTGCTCTTTCCTATGGATTATGGTGAATTTCTTTGGTATCAAGTCTCATTCAGCTCTGCATTGCCCTTCTGCCCAGGGGTGCATGGGTATAACTGACGGGCTGGAGTTCTCACCTGTACAAGGACAGGAGTGGATGGGTATAACTGACGGGCTGGAGTTCTCACCTGTACAAGGACAGGAGTGGATGGGTATAACTGGCAGGCTGGAGGTCTCACCGGCACAAGGACAGGGGTGGATGGGTATAACTGGCAGGCTGGAGGTCTCACCGGCACAAGGACAGGGGTGGATGGGTATAACTGGCAGGCTGGAGGTCTCACCGGCACAAGGACAGGGGTGGATGGGTATAACTGGCAGGCTGGAGGTCTCACCGGCACAAGGACAGGGGTGGATGGGTATAACTGGCAGGCTGGAGTTCTCACCGGCACAAGGACAGGGGTGGATGGGTATAACTGGCAGGCTGGAGGTCTCACCTGTACAAGGACAGGGGTGGATGGGTATAACTGGCAGGCTGGAGGTCTCACCGGCACAAGGACAGGGGTGGATGGGTATAACTGGCAGGCTGGAGTTCTCACCGGCACAAGGACAGGGGTGGATGGGTATAACTGGCAGGCTGGAGGTCTCACCTGTACAAGGACAGGGGTGGACGGGTATAACTGGCAGGCTGGAGGTCTCACCGGCACAAGGATAGGGGTGGATGGGTATAACTGGCAGACTGGAGGTCTCACCTGTACAAGGATAGGGGTGGATGGGTATAACTTGCAGGCTGGAGGTTGCACCGGCACAAGGACAGGGGTGAACGGGTATAACTGGCAGGCTGGAGAACTCGCCTGCTTGCTGCTTTTTCTAATGTCTCTTCATATTCTCATAACGGATACAATCCATTTATTTTCATGACCCAAGTTCTGAGTTATGTTCATGGGCATATTTACCCCAAAAAATCTTTATACCGAAATGCAGTCAAGAACCTCAATATACCTTTACAACCTTAGCAGTGATGTGAAGAAATGCCGTTTTAACCATAAAGATGAAGGGAGTGGTAGTTCACGTTCCTGACCTGCTGCTTCATTCACTGGGTCCCTGCTCTTGTTATCAGTGGGGGTCCCAGTGGTTGGACCCTCACGTTCTAATAATTATTCCCTATCTTCTCGATAGTAGATAACCTGTGATGACTGGGATACCCTTTAAAGGGGCATCTGTCAGCAGATTTGTAGCTATGAAACTGGCTGACTAGGCAGTGAAAATGTTATTACTCCTAGCCCTGTCAATCAAAATGCAGAGGTTGTAGCGGAGCCTCTAGGACATGGATCAGCAACCTCCGGCACTCCAGCTGTTCTGAAACTACAACTCCCAGAATCCTCATTTCACTTCTATGGTAGTTACAAGAACAGCCAAGTAACTGTGCATGCTGGGAGTTGTAGTTTCACAACAGCTGGAGTGCCAGAGGTTGCTGATTCCTGCTCTGGGAGTGAGGCCAGGGCGACACTGGTCACGGCCAGGATCGCTGAGTAGCGGTGATTCCATAGAAACGGGTTAACTGCGACAGACACAAGAAATCCAGCCATGTTGCGGCAATCCCATTAATTTCCATGGGATCACCGCTACTCAGTGATCCTGGCCGTGACCAGTGTCGCCGTGTAGCAATAGCCTAATGGCAACACCCCCGTTGCTCCTAGTGCCTCATTTGCATACATTAAAACATCATTTTTCTCAGCAATGCGGACACCTATGAACATGGGACCAACACAGATGCCTTCAGCTGCCAAATGCAGCTGTATGTAGCTGGTTAGCCAGTGTCATAGGAACCAACCTGCTGAATAGGGGTTGTGCAAGAATGGGTGGGGGTTTTGCCCCCTCCACCCCCCTCGCTTCAGACAAGCGAGTGTCACGCTCCAGACTCGCAGAGCAGCACCCGTCCTGAACTCCCAGCACTGACGGAGTGACACAGCATTATATTGATTTATGATGCTATGTAACCCTTACAGTTCTGGAATGTATTGGATAACACTGACATAATGTTGTCAGTG